>NC_136482.1:129139265-129424265 GCF_053919585.1 Euprymna scolopes | reverse complement strand
CTCTAGTCAGGGACCCACCGGGTGCATCGGAAAGAAGATTTATATGTTGCTTCACAATGATTTATTTCACATTATATTGTAGTCTACATTGCACTGTAGAGAAACTACTGTTGGTTCGTCGATAGAGAAAGTACTCACACACACATACACACACATACACACACAGACACGCTCACGAAGTGCTTAAATCAACTTGATTAAAAAAAAAATAGCGATTTCACCTATTTTGATGACAATAAGATATTGAAAGTGTGGAACATTCGTTAATCCTCATTCGATCCCGGACAACGTCGAGTCTTCCGCTTGATAACTATAAATATCTATTAATAGAGTTGGAACAAATTTTGCATAAATGTGCAATTTAATGAGACCAGTATAAGGATGTTCTGCGACATACTGGATTAATACGTACATTATTAGCTTTCAAACACATTAAACATATCAAATTGTCTTATGAGCAAAATCGTTGATAGTCATTCCAATGTTGATTAAGAAAAACATGTGGATTTTACTACTTTAAAATGAATTCTTTTCAAATTAAATTATGTTGCCCGATTCACTGAAACTGCGCAATTTTGAATTAATGAATTTGAAAAAAAAAAAAAAAAAAATGACAATCGTTTAACTGACGTTAAAAATGCTAAGGTAACAGTTATTTTATTATAAGAGACATAATATTGTTTCGAATTTTAAATAAATATGAAGATAAGCGGCGTAATATTGGTTTTCGTATTTAAAGCATATTTAGCTAGGAATAATAATTATTTTTTTTGAAGAGGAGGCAATTCTTTCTTTAGTATATTGACACTGGCAAACATTATTTCAAAATCGATATTATCAACGGGTAGATGTAAACGAACAATGGCATTTTTATACTGTTCTGTTAGAGCATACTGATTATCATTCTGAAATTGAACCGCGTCAACCATCTGTATAACTTAAACTATGAAGTACAGAAATTGGGTGTTATGCATTGGTTGAGACATTGTTTTGTTTGTATATAAAGGTAAATAATAAAAGTATACAGACTCGAAATTTTATACACAGGTACTGAGATTTGGGAAAATCTTTTTAATCGGTTTTTGGCCACAAATTTGGCTGTTAAGGGGTAGAAGTTCAACGATTTGCTCATTGAACACTCTACCAAACATCTCCGCCAATTTTGGGTCTAAATACTTGGAATTTAAAATGTAGGTCTATTCGACACGGATCTTACTTAACTTGATTTGAGCCCAAAACAATAAATGTTAAGGGGTCATAATAGGGTCAAAGTAAAAAAAAAAAAATGATCGCTTTTTTTTTTGCTCAACATACACCTCCAAACACCTTAACTGCTAGTATCTAACTATCTATCTATCTATCTATCTATCTATCTATCTATCTATCTATCTATCTATCTATTGGACCTCTATTGTTCTATCTATCTATCTATCTATTGGACCTCTATTGTTCCTGATATTCATAAATGACCTCCCCGACAACATTGCCTCTGAGATGGGTATATATGCTGATGACACTACACTCTATGGCAGGCACGACAGGAAGACGAATGAACACATTTCTAAAGAAATGGCAGAAACACTAGAGGAAGACCTCCAATCTGTCGTGGAATGGGGACAAAAGTGGTTGGTCGCGTTCAATGCTGCCAAGACTAAACTAGTTTCATTCAATAATTACAAGAAACCCTCTCTACCACCCATAGCAATGGCCAACGACTCTTTATCTGAGAGTCCATCTTTCAAACTCCTTGGCCTAACGTTCACAGGAAACATGAGTTGGAACAATTACATTGAAGGCATTGCCAGGGCCGCTGCAAGAAAGGTGGGCTCTCTCTACCGTGCTAGAAAACTACTAACACCTGAAAGTATCCTGTACCTCTATAAGGCCACCATTCGCCCATGTATGGAGTATTGCTGCCACATCTGGGCTGGTGCATCTGCTACTAGTCTCTCGCTCCTTGACAAGGTTCAAAAGAGAGTCGCAAAGCTGATAGGCCCTGAACTGGCATCTAAGCTTCAGCCTCTGTCCCATCGACGAAATGTTGCATCCCTCTGCCTTTTCTACAAGTATTTTAGTGGTGAATGCTCTGACGAACTGCAATCACTTGTGCCCCCACGGCGTGAGCACCCTCGACAAACCCGACATGCTGCTAAATCCCACCCCCACACTGTAGAGATCCCGAGATGTAAAAGATCTTTTTACTCCAATAGTTTCTTCCCCAGAACCGCTAGACTCTGGAATTCCATTCCAGGTCCCTGCTTCCCCAACAGTACTGACGTGCAGAAGTTCAAGTGTAACGTGAACCGACACCTTGCTGCCCAAATCCCTACATAGTACCCCAGTAGTTGTTGCCCCTGATAGTAGCCCCCTACACCAAAGTGGCAATTTGCCTTGTTTGGGGTGAAAATGTAATAAAATAAAAAAAAATATATATATATATTTCAAACCTGATAATTAGGGACCCTTTTAGATACCCATATCAATCTCTTTATTATATATTAAATATATACCCATATCAAGCTTTATTATACATGGATTTATATATGATATATTTTTTCAGACTATCTAAAGACATTCATATTTTACTCATATTAAAAAATATAACTCTCTCTCTCTCTCTCTCTCTCTCTATATATATATATATATATATAGATATATATATATATATATATATAAATATATATATATATGTATTATTAATCAAATATGAATCTCCATTCTACATCCATGTCTTACATTGGCTAGAATTTGTATCTATTAACTACATCTATTGGCTGCTATTAATTACCTTTATAAAATCGGAAAGACTTTGAGGATTAATTATACAAATATTATTATACAGGTTCTACGAAGTATTACGCTTTAAGTAACATCTATTATTACCTTTCATCATAACGATCTTAATTACACTACTAAATCATACCAAAATTAGAACAGTGTCACATTTCAGGCATTATCTTCTCATTCCAGTGAAGGGTTTGTTTATTACAAGTCCGCGACGCGTCTCCATCTGGAAAAAAAACCGATCACTGCAAATTATTCAGCTATACAGAATGCCTCCTTTTGTTTCGTTACAAACTGTGTCACGTCAAATATTCTAGTATTCAGAGACATATAATTACACATGTAATAATACATAATTATACATGTAATAAAACATATAATTATACATGCGATAATCCATATAATTATACATGTAATAATACATATAGTTATACATGTAAAATACATATAAATATAATAAAAAAATACATAATTATAAATGTAATAATCCATATAATTATACATGTACTAATACATAAAATTATACATTTAATAATACATATAATCATACATGTAAAAATACATATAATTATAATGAAAAAATAAATAATTATACATGTAATAATACATATAATTTTACATGAAATCATACATATAATTATGCATGCAATAGTACATATAATTGTACATGTAATAATACATATAATAATGCATGTAATCGTACTTATAATTATACATGTAATAATACATATAATTATACATGTAATAATATATAGAATTGTACATGTAATAACACATATAATTATACATGTAATAATACATATAATTATACATGTAATGATACATATAATTATACATGTAATGATACATATAACTATACATGTATTAATATATATAATTGTACATGTAATAATACATATTATTATACATGTAATGATACATATAATTGTACATGTAATGATACACATAATTATACATGTAATAATACATATAGTTATACATGTAATAATACATATAATTATACATGTAATAACACATATAATTATACATGTGATGATACATATAATTGTACATGTAATGATACATACAATTGTACATGTAATAATACATACAATTATACATGTAATAATACATACAATTATACATGTAATAACACATATAAATTATTCATGTAATGATACATATAATTGTACATGTAATAATACATATAATTATACATGTAATGATACATATAATTATACATGTAATAATATATATAATGATACATGTAATGATACATATAATTGTACATGTAATAATACGTATAATTATACATGTAATGATACTAATGTTATACACGTAATAATACATATAATTATGATGTGATGATACATATAATTATACATGCAATAATACATATAATTATACATGTAATAATATATATAATTGTACATGTAATAATACATATTATTATACATGTAATAATACATATAATTATACATGTAATAACACATACAATTATACATGTAATAATACATATAATTACACATCTAATGATACGTATAATTATACATGTAATAATACGTATAATTATACATGTAATAATACATATAATTATACATGCAATAATACATATAATTATACATGCAATAATACATATAATTATACATGCAATAATGCATATAATTATACATGTAATGATTCATATAATTATACATGTAATGATACATACAATTATACATGTAATGATACATATAATTAAACATGTAATAATACATATAATTATACATGTAATAATACATATAATTATACATGCAATAATACATATAATAATATATGTAATGATACATACAATTATACATGCAATCATACATATAATTATACATGTAATAATACATATAATTATACATGAAATAATACATATAATTATACATGTAATAATACATATAATTATACATGTAAAAATACATATAATTATACATGTAAATATACATGTAATTATACATGTAATAATACATACAATTATACATGTATTAATACATATAATTATACATGTAATGATAAATATAATTATACATGTAATTATACATATAATTATACATATAAAAATACATATAATTGTACATGTAATAATACTTATAATTATGCATTTAATAGTAATTATAATTATACATGTAATAATACATGTAATGATACATGTAATAATACATTTAATTATACATGTTATGATACATATAATTATACATACAATATTACGTATAATTGTACACGTAATAATACTTATAATTATACATGTAATAATACATGTAATAATACATATAATTATACATGTTATGATACATATAATTATACATACAATAATACGTATAATTGTACACGTAATAATACTTATAATTATACATGTAATTATACATGTAATAATACATATAATTATACATGTAAGGATAAATATAATTATACATGTAATTATACATATAATTATACATGTTATGATACATACAATTATACATGAAATAATACATATATCTATGCATGCAATAATAGATATGATTATACATGTAATAATACATATTATTATACATGTAATAATACATATAATTATAAATGTTATAATACATATAATTCTACATGTAATAATACATATAATTATGCATGCAATAATTCATATAATTCTACATGTAATAATACATATAATTATGCATGCAATAATATATATAATTATACAAGTAATAATACATAGAATTATACATTTCATAATACATATAGTTATACATGCAATAATACATATAATTATACATGTAATGATACATATAATTATACATGCAATAATACATATAATTATACATGTAATAATGCATATAATTATACACATAATAATACATATAATTATACGGGTAATGATACATGTAATTATACATGTAATAATACATATAATTATGCATGCAATAATACATATAATTATACATGTAATGATAATATAATTATGCATGCAATAATACATATTATTATACATGCAATGATACATATAATTATACATGTAATAATACATATAATTATACATGCAATAATACATATAATTATACATGTAATAATACATATAATTATACATGTAATAATACATATAATTATGCATGCAATAATACATATAATTATACATGTCATGATTCATATAATTATACATGTAATAATACATATAATTATACATGAAAAATACATATAATTATACATGTTATGATGCATATAATTATACATGTAATGATACATATAATTATAAATGTAATGATACATATATTTATACATGTAATGATACATATAATTATACATGTTATGATTCATATATTTATACATGCAATAATACATATAATAATACATGTAATGATACATATAATTATACATGTAATAATTAATATAATTATACATGTAATGATACATATAATTATACATGTTCTGATACATATATTTATACATGCAATAATACATATAATTATACATGTTATGATATATATATTTATACATGTAATAATACATATAATTACACATGTAATAATACATACAATTATACATGTAATATTACATATAATTGTACATGCAATAATACATATAGTTTTATATGTAATTATACATATAATTATACATGCAACATTACATATAATTATACATGTAATGATACATATAATTATACATGCAATAATACATATAATTATATATGTAATGATACATATAATTATACAAGTAATTATACATATAATTATGAATGCGATAATATATATAATTATACATGTAATGATACATCTTATTATGCATGCGATAATATATATAATTATACATGTAATGATACATCTTATTATGCATGCAATAATATATATAATTATACATGTAATAATACATATAATTATACATGTAATGATACATATAATTGTACCTGTAATAATACATATAATTATACATGTAATGATACATATAATTGTACCTGTAATAATACATATAATTATACATGCAATGATACATCTAATTATACATGCTATACTACATATAATTATACATGTAATGATACATATAATTGTACATGTAATAATATATATAATTATAACTGTAATGATACACATAATTTTACATGTAAGAATACATATAATTATACATGTAATAATACATATAATTATACATGCAATAATACATATAATTATACATGTACTGATAATATAACTATACATGTTATAATACATATAATTATACATGTAATGATACATATAATTATACATGCAATAATACATATAATTATACATGTAATAATACATATAATTATGCATGCAATAATACATAGAATTATACATGTAATGATACATATAATTATACATGCAATAATACATATAATTATACATGTAATAATACATATAATTATACATGTAATAATACATATAATGATACTGGCAATGTTACATATAATTATACATGTAATATTACATACAATTATAAATGTAATAATACATATAATTATGCATGCAATATTACATCTAATTATACATGTAATGATACATATAATTATAAATGTAATAATACATATAATTATACATTCAATAATACATATAATCATACATGTAATAATACATATAATTATGCATGTTATAATACATATAATTATGCATGCAATAATACATATCTATATACATGTAATGATACATATAATTATGCATGTAATAATGCATATAATTATACATGTAATAATACATATAATTATACATGCAATGTTACATATAATTATACATGTAATAATACATATAATTATAAATGTTATAATACATATAATTATGCATGCAATAATACATATTTTTATACATGTAATGATACATATAATTATAAATGTAATGATACATATAATTATACATGCAATGTTACATATTATTATACATGTAATATTACATATAATTATAAATGTAATAATACATATAATTATACATGCAATGTTACATATTATTATACATGTAATAATACATATAATTATACATGTTATAATACATATAATTATGCATTCGTTATTACATATTATTATACATGTAATGATACATATAATTATAAATGCAATAATACATATAATTATACATGCAATAATACATATAATTATACATGTAATAATACATATAATTATACATGTTATAATACATATAATTATGCATGTTATAATACATATATATATACATGTAATGATACATATAATTATACATGTAATAATACATATAATTATACATGTAATAATACATATAATTATACATGTAATAATACACATAATTATACATGTAATGATACATATAATTATACATGTAATAATACATATAATTATACATGTAATAATACATATAATTATACATGCAATGTAACATATAATTATACATGTAATAATACATATAATTATAAATGTAATAATACATACAATTATGCATGCAATATTACATATAATTATACATGTAATGATACATATAATTATAAATGTAATGGTACATATAATTATACATGCAATGTTACATATTATTATACATGTAATAATACATATAATTATAAATGTAATAATACATATAATTATGCATGCAATATTACATATAATTATACATGTAATGATACATATAATTATAAATGTAATAATACATATAATTATACATGCAATGTTACATATAATTATAAATGTAATAATACATATAATTATGCATGCAATATTACATATAATTATACATGTAATAATACATATAATTATACATGTAATAATACATGATGTTATACATGTAATAATACATATAATTATACATGTTATAATACATATAATTATACATGTAATAATACATATAATCATACATGTAATAATACATATAATTCTACATGTAATAATACATATAACTATACATGCAATAATACATATATATACATGTAATGATACATATAATTATAAATGTAATAATACATATAATTATACATGTAATGATACATATAATTATACATGTAATAATACATATAATTATGCATGCAATATTACATATAATTATACATGTCATAATACATATAATTATAAATGTAATAATACATATAATTATACATGTAATGATACATATAATTATAAATGCAATAATACATATAATTATACATGCAATAATACATATAATCATACATGTAATAATACATATAATTCTACATGTAATAATACATATAATTATGCATGCAATAATACATATATATACATGTAATGATACATATAATTATACATGTAATGATACATATAATTATACATGTAATGATACATATAATTATACATGTAATAATACACACTTTCTTATATGTTTTATATATTATGCGTTGCTACTTAAAAGTTTCTTTTATTCCATGTGACATTCGAAAAAAAAATTCATATATTCTATAGTATCTAATCTGGTCCTTTACTCCTCACATTCCATGGCTGATTTTTTTGATAAAGGAAGAAGAATTGCTGTTTTCCAGTTTGGAATCTATCTAAAATGTATCCTTAGCTAGTTTCTGATTTTCTTTTAATTTATTTACGGCATTGTCCTCTGGTTATCGTTAGATTATCGAATATAAGCAACGTTGAATCTGGTCAGTTTCGGACGAAAGAGAGTTTCAGAGCACCGGTTGCTTTATGTAGGAAAATGCCTACAACTCCCCGATAGAACTGCAAACGCATAACGTCTTCACCTCCCCTAACAGGGATACGCATGCGACTGGAGACCGCTTGTGGATTTGATATGCCCTAGAAACTCCCTCCTTTGGTGGAAGTCGATTTATTACAGTAAGGGTTGATGCAGCGGGCTGTCTGACTAACTGAATGTTGATATGGAAGTATTATTTTATTATTAGCTCCTTAAATCTAGTGGCTTCATGCCTTGTTTGAAGCGATTTCGATTAAAACAAAATCCGAGGTTCCGTTGTTCCAAAGCTGTTAGAATTATGCCTCAAATAATGTCGCTTAGTCCATGAAATATTAGCAAACTCTATTGAGCTATGCTTTAATAGATGATTTCATAAACGTGTTTTATTTGTTGCAAAAGCATTTATATCTACTTCTTGTTAATTTTCATATTGAAGATGCTTATTCCTTCCATGTTACGAAGTAATGCCTCCAATTTTTTCATTCCACCTGGATGGATCAGGAGGATTGCAAATTGCATTGTTATGATGACAGAAATTGTGAATTCATGATCTGAAAGTTTCATTTCTCCGTTGCAGATATTGACGGTGTGATAAGCAACCTTTATATTGGACGTGCGTCAGAAGCAGATACACGTCATTGAATTCCCTGACAAAAGGAACTACATAGAAAAATGATTTCTGGTGCATAAACGGTCGTTCGATTTAATGGTGTTACTTCCGTCCTGATAAGCTCTTCAACATTTTGCGTAAAAATAGGAGGCTTTACTTTTGGAAAGACCTTTCTATGACAAAGTGCGCTCCCGATGCTCATGCACTGCCATCGTTCATTGCATATTGAATGTTGGTCTCTATATAACAAAATAAATTCTTGAGCACAAAAGGTAAAACTTGTTTAAATAGTACCACTCCCATCTTCATAGCTCTTTAACTTTTTGAGTTAAAAATATAACAGGTCTAAGTTTTGGAATGATCCTCGTACATTTTTCATGTTGAAATAAAATTATACAGTTACTTATGGCGGACCTTACACTTACTCACTTCAGTAAGGATAGCGAAACGTTTATCGCACAAATAAAATATGGATCAATAAAATGGCCGGGTCTCTCTTAAATAAACACCTACGTGCGGCGGCTTTCCTTTGAAAGGTTAACCGCAAACAACGAGCAGACGACATTTTGCACAACCTTGTCGCGCGGCTAATTAAAGAGAGAAAAAAGGGACCAACAAAGAAAGAAAAAATGTCGGCTATCGGACAAATCTTATCAGTGTAACCTGTTTCTTTTGATGTGCCACCCCAGCTTCGCATAAAAACCCTCGTACCACCCAGCATTAAAAACAAAATCTGAAACGCGTGGGGGGGAGTGACGAAGAAAGAGTACAAGGAAGAAAACTAGGAGGAGAGAAAAAAAAGAGAAAATAACGAAGAAAGTGAAACGATAGAAAAACAGTAATACCGTGAAGAAGGGGGGGGGAATTTAAAAAAAGGAAATGAATGAAAAGTACTAGCATGGAAGGAAAAAAGAAAATGGCGAAATAAGGAATCTGAAAAGAATAAAAAGTCAATACATGAAACAATGAAACCATAAAACGTGCAAAAGTAAAAATAAAAATCACTAAAAGTAAGAAATACATAAAAAAGAAAAAGGACAGAATGAAAATGCTATCAATAATCTTTACTATCGTATAAAAAGGAACGTCTGTGCCTGTGGGAGTGCGTTCCCTATGGATTCGAAAATGGCCAGGCCGATTTTTATGAAATTTTACACGAAGGTACTTCATGCGTCTGGCAGTGTCCTTAGATAGGTTTTGTATCGGAACGTCGTCGATAAGTATCGTTTATCGATAAGCAAAAATAATCCGATGAAAAATAGGAACGAGCGATTTTGACCAAAGTTAAAACCTTACACAGCCTAACATCACAACATCACAAGTGCATTTAAATAGTTTTACCACACCAGCGGAAAAGCACAACATATAAAATCAACAATAAATTCTTTCATATGATTGGGTTGCGTTCGAAATGAATGTTTATGTTTACAAAAAAAATAAATAAATAAAATGAGCATGATACTTGACTTTTGCATTTTAAACTTTAATTCCAGCCATTATATATTATGGAAAAATTAATTTCCTAGAAGTAATAAGACTGCTCAGTCGAGAAGGAAGCAAGATACACTCACCTTTAGAGTTGCGAAAGAATTGCCCTTCCGCGACGTGACAGTCAGTTAACAAATAAGTAAATTAATGTAATCATCAGCATCATCAGCAAAAGTAAACACCACTGAAATTGTAACCATCAGCAGCAAATTTGTAAATACAACTGAAATTGTAACCATCAGCAGCAAATTTGTAAATACAACTGAAATTGTAACCATCAGCAGCAAATTTGTAAATACAACTTAAATTGTAACCATCAGCAGCAAATTTGTAAATACAACTTAAATTGTAACCATCAGCAGCAAATTTGTAAATACAACTTAAATTGTAACCATCAGCAGCAAATTTGTAAATACAACTGAAATTGTAACAACAAGGAGTTTGATTACCTCCCTTTATAGGTCTAAAAAGGTCATGTGATCACCATCACATGACCAAGGTAAAGCTTTATAACGCTTCTAGGAAACAACAACTCTTTTGGTTAGTAACAAGGTAAGTGCACCTACTCCCCTCTCTCCTGAGCAACCAGTAACTTCTAGTTTTTTCCACACATTCCCCACGAAAGAAAAAAAAAAGAAAATGAAGGGAAACAAAGAATATAAGGGTAGGCTCTTACTCAAAACAGTAACATGTTAGTATATTTTTTTGTTTATTTTCTTTTGTGGTTAATCCCTAACTATTCGGGGAGGAGGCTAGGCCTGCCTCGCCGCCGTCGTAGCGGGACACAATCGGGACAGTACCACTTTTGTCTTTCAGGAGGTAGAGACTCAATCCCCACAAACCTGAAGTGACACCAGTCGTCACATCTATCACAGCAAATCATGTCCTGGTCACCCTGCGGGGAACCACATATGGGACAATACCAAACAACTTCATTGGAACATGCAGACTGGGGAGGAGTATCACCGAGATTGTCAGCCGGCTCATCAACTGATGCAGGTACAGTTGGAGCATGATCCTCTTCATTCAAGGATAATTCCACGGGAAATAGGTTCTTTAATGAGTGGATATGTACTGCATTCCCACCCCCTGTCTGACCCTTGCTGACCTGACTACGCCATCCTCTCCGCAAAACATCTCCAGGATGATTCCAAGGACCCAAAAGGGCCTAGGCTTCCGAGGACTCTTCACCAACACCACGTCTCCAACCTTTAAACGATTCCAGATAGGCACTCTGGAACGACCCTGGGGTCTTTCTCCGAGACTCAACAAGTACTCATTGTACCACAGAGCTCGGAATTTCTCCAGACACTGGTCCCGTACCCGCATAGTTCTGAGAAGCCTCTCTCGACTGGGAGGAAGGTGTGCGGCAAAATCTGCATCATTGAGACTCAAATGCAGCCCGGGACTCTCATTAGGCCGCAAAAACATGTTGGGGGTTACTGCCTCCAACTCAGTCTCTGCCGATTCTCGATAGGTTAGAGGGCGGTTGTTGATGGCTCTTTGAATATCCGATATGATGGTCAATAAGGTGAAATAATTCATCTGACCTCTACCAACCACCTTAAAAAGACAATTCTTGATTGTCTGGATACTTCTCTCCCAGACACCTCCAACCCAGGGCGAGAAAAGGGGGATGGGGCAGAACTTGATTAAACAGGAGCCGAATTTCTGTTGGTAATCGTGAGTCAATACCAGCCTCTTAAACAGCCGACCACCACCTAAAAAGGTTTTAGCATTGTCAAAATAAATGGCAGAGGGAATGCCATATAGGTTGGTGAACCGCACCAAAGCCTGCAGAAAGGACAACACGCTCATATCCGGCACCGCCTCGACATGTACAACTCTGACACTGAGACAAGTGAAGATGAGCAGGTACACTTTCACCTCCTTATCACCTTCTTTAACCCACAGGTGGCCTGTAAAATCTACCCCCGTGTGTTTGAAGGGAACCTCCAGTTCGATACGGGAAGCAGGAAGGTTGGCAACATTAGGAGGCATGACTTGTCTGGCATTGTACTTCCGGCACAGGGCGCATGAAGCCAGGACCGTCTTCACTGCCTGTCTGCCCTTGGGTACCCAGTAACCATGGCGTCTTAATTCTGCCAAAGTGGACGCGACTCCCAAGTGCTGGCATCTGTCATGTGCATCCATGATGATAAGCCTAGTCACTGGGTGATGTTTTGCCAACAGAATCGGGTGTTTAATTTCCACGTTAAAGTGGAGAGATCGGCTAATTCTACCACCCGACCTGATTAGTCCATCACTATCGATGAAGAGGTCAAGGGCCCGCACCAACCCAGGAACAGTCTTGCCTAAAGAATCTGAAACAAAAATGTAGTAGGCAAAAAAAAAATGTTCTGTCAGCAACAGTACAACTTCAAAATAGTCACTATCGCCCACCTCCAGAAGAGAGGGAATTCCTGTCCGTGATAACCGTGGTAAAAGAAGACACACTCCAATCGCCAGAAACACCCACACACAGAATTTTCAGGACACTGCTGACTCGTCTCTAGCCTCCTGCTTTTATAGTGGCCGGGAATTATCCATTTGCATAATCACACGAGAAAGAAACGTGATTTTCCGAGAGTTGCATGGGGTAAATGCTAATAAAAACCCCCGGACGTCATCTTGGAATTCTCTTTTTCCCCCCCCCAACCGGTGACACAACAGACGTACCCGAGGTAAGCTCTTTTTCCCCTCACTTTAGTTATTGCTACTTCTGCTACACTCCCCCCCCCTGATCTCATGATCACAAACGGGGCAGGGGGGCAGTCGTCTGTCTGGTACTTCTCCGAAGAACCGGAGGCAGCACTTCCTCCCTGCCATCCTCCTCATCGCCATTATTGCCACCAGTTTGCTCCATAGGCGGTGTTTCACAATCAGGGCAGGGGGGCAGTATTCGTCTCTGTCGGGTACTCCTTCGTAGAGGCAAGACGGGTGGTCCTTCCTCCGCTTCTTCAGTATGTACATTATATGGCTCAAAATCCTCTCCGTCGTCCTGCATCATACTCTTTGTCTTTTCAGAAGACATCATACTGTCTGAATCTCCCTCTTCCTCCGATGTAACAACATAATGGCGAGGGTGCAAATCCTTCACGTGACGAGGCACACCGTCCACCAAAATCGACTGAGGGCTGATCACCTTGGTCACCTCACCCTTGCCGAACCTCGTGGTACATCGATTTTGCGGTCTTTTGACCCATACGCGATCTCCAACCTGGTAAAAGCTGTTCTTGGGACCTGGGGACGCAGTTGCGAGATTGGTCTCCTTTACTCGAACTTCGTATTGATAAATCCTGTTGGCAGGCGCAGTGGAGGGAGATGTGTCGTCTCTTGGTGTGATATTATACCAGTAGACAGCCTCCTGTATTGGACAACACATTCTAGCCGCTATTCGTTTCACTGTACGGTGACATCGCTCCGCTATGCCATTCCCGGCTGGAGCGTATGCACAACGGAATCGCAAGTGAACTCCCCATTTACGTGCAAATGCTTGGAACATATTGCTGCAGAAAGCTGTGCCATTGTCTAAAAGGAGTTCATGCGGCGCGCCACGCTCGAGGAACACTGCCTCCAACTGATGAATCACGCTTGCCGAGTCCTGCCTTGCCAATTTCCTCCAAATGGAGAAACGCGATGGACCACAGTCTGTTAAAGTTAAAAAATGGAAGGTGCCATAATGCGTGATATCCATTCCAATTCTCTGCCAATTCTCGTTAACTTCCAGCTTTCCCTTTTCCCACCTGACTGGCGCTGGGTCAATGGACTGACAGTCCTCGCATTTCTGTATGCCCGTTCTGACAGTTGCTTTTGTCGTGGTTGGACATCTTCTCCTGACAAAGTAGGTAGTGCGTCGCACCCCCGGATGTCCACTATCTTTGTGAATAGCCATGATTTGACTCTCATCCAGCTCGTCTGTGTGGACCGCGCCTATCACTGGGTCAAGACCGTTTTTCTTTTTCATTGCCTCAAACCACCGCTGTGGCACTCGTGTCAGTCGGTCAGCAATGTTTCGTGCTGATGGAACCAGCGTCACATCCACTGTCAGCCCGTACTCTTTCACGAGCTCCTTAAGAGTGCTTAATCGCCTCCTAATAAGCATCTCACTTGCTGCTTTGGTGCGTACTCGCGCCTTTCCAGTTAGCGTGTCCGAGACCCAATGGTATACGCAAACAGAATCTGTCTTTATGTGTAGCACCTTGCTCTGCCACTGGAGAGCCAAATTGATGCCTTTCAATACGGCATCCAGTTCAGCCAAGTTGATATGTTGAGAGTCATCTTCAGGTCGCAGCCAACATGCATCTTCCAACACAGTTTCACACATCTCCAAAGCTGCTCCAATTGCTAGGGAGCTAGCATCGACCCATACATTCAGCTCTTTGCCGTCCACACACCAATTTCCCTGTGCCGGATCGTTCTGCTGCGCAGATTTTAAGGTTTCGAACATCATACGATGTAGTACGGCGTCCCTTGCTTCATCATCCCAGCCCTTCGTTACCGAACTTACTCTCCTTCTGAGTATTCCGCAAGCCACACGAAGCCAACCGCACACCGGAAAGTGCCCGACAAGTCGACCACACAGGGAAAAGATTGTTCGTCGCGTAACAATACTGGGAGCCTCTGGAATTGCATTTCCTCGCTTCCACCGCAGTTCAATGCGTTCCATCCTGACTGCCAATCCCAGCGCCCGTGCACCGTCCTTCAACTGCTCCGGGTTCTTGCACTCCAACCCGAACTGCGCGAGGTGTTCTCTCACACGGGTCGCGGGCACCACGTCTTCATTGACAAAAATGTCATCAATGTAAGCAGATGCTGCGCGGCTTATAACTTCTTCCTGAGATAGTACTTCGCTGACAATTGCTCTCATTATCAAGGGAGCCACATTCAAACCAAACCCCAGACGGGTCAGACAGTATTTTTTCCTATCGATTTCCACAGTCTGGTATGGCCACAGTGTCTCATGGACCCGGACTTGTAGGTATGCTCTTCTGAGGTCCAGTAGAGACACGTTAGCACCTTTTTGTCTCCACTCACGCAGCTTAGCCGCACAAACATCTGCGTTGGCCGTAAATGCGTCTACGTAATGATTTAGCTCCCGGTAGTCCATCACCGGGCGCACTTTGGCTTTGTTCTGCTGTATCACAGCAATCAGGGGAATTAGACCTTTGGGGGGTCCCAATTTATCCTCTGGGTATGGCACGAGCCAACCATTATCTATCCAGGTGTGGAGCTCCTGAGTGTATTCTTCACGAATTTCTGCTGGCACTGGGTACTCTGACACTCGATTATGCAGCCTTTCAGGGGGGGGGTCCACAGACCATTTCCACGATGCGGTCCACGTTCGGTTTTGATGGTCAAAGGTTGCAGTGAAATCTGGTTCATCGATAGAAATGTCTGCGCATTTAATACTTTTCCTGGCGCCCAGCCGCACTGATCCTGTAGGCTTGACAACGACACCTCCTAGAGCTTTTATGGCGTCGATCCCTAGAAGCAAGTCAAATCCCAGTGGCTTGCCATGCACAACCAATACATCGACTCTGGCAGACACACCTTCATCAGTGGATACAGAGACCGTTCCAACACCGCAGCACGCATGGGACATTCCACCAATTGTGTTGACATTTACGTTTGTTTTTCTCCAAGACCGGCACCGGTCTGCATGTAAAATTGTCCTGGAGCATCCTGTATCAATAAGCGCTAAACATCGCGTCCCGTCAACATGGATGCTTACCACCGGGAGCGTCGTGTTCACATCTTGGTTGGGAAGGAGACAGGCGTTTATGCGTCCTCCCCTTGCTCGTTTCCCGAGCAGTTCCGAGCCCAGTGTCCACTCTCACCGCAACGGTAACACCGTGTTCCACGTTTTCGACAGTCCCTTGCAAGGTGGCCTTTAACATTGCATTTGAAACAGGTCACGTTAACAGGATTATTCTGGGCCCTGTTTTTGGGTGAGCGTGTGGCCGCAACCACATCCTGATTTTGTTCGCCAGTCGTCGTCAAAATTCTCGCTCTCGACATTAGCTCCCCCATGGTCAGGGCTTTGATGTTCGGCACCTGTTGAAGAGCAATTGAGATGGTGTCAGGGAATCCAGTGACAAAAATTAATTTTGTGAGTCTCTCTAAGCTTTCTCCTGTGAATCCGGCCAATCCAACCAACTGCCTGATTTTGTTGGCGTACACATCCACACGTTCACCAGCCCATCTAACCATAGTTATTTTTCTATATGCTGCAAACGCGTCATTAGTAAATGCCTCCTTTAATCGAGCCTCAATCTGGTCTATTTTCTTTTGATCGTCCTCCTCCATTTCCATGTAGAGGGCCAGCGCATCGCCTTCCAGGTATAAAGGTAGCAGACTCGCTACGTCATCCACCTGCTGAAGTTGTGCGACAAGTCTCACTTTTTTCAGCCACGCTACAACGTCTCCCTCGCCAGAGAACGGCTTGATAATATCACTGCTTATCCGCACCTTCGCCATATTCGGGCCGAAATAGCTTGAAACAAAAATGTAGTAGGCAAAAAAAAAATAAATGTTCTGTCAGCAACAGTACAACTTCAAAATAGTCAATATCGCCCACCTCCAGAAGAGAGGGAATTCCTGTCCGTGATAATCGTGGTAAAAGAAGACACACTCCAATCGCCAGAAACACCCACACACAGAATTTTCAGGACACTGCTGACTCGTCTCTAGCCTCCTGCTTTTATAGTGGCCGGGAATTATCCATTTGCATAATCACACGAGAAAGAAACGTGATTTTCCGAGAGTTGCATGGGGTAAACGCTAATAAAAACCCCTGGACGTCATCTTGGAATTCTCTTTTTCCCCCCAACCGGTGACACAACAGACGTACCCGAGGTAAGCTCTTTTTCCCCTCATTTTAGTTATTGCTACTTCTGCTACAGAATCTAACAAGAATTCTATTTCTTCAGCATATACTTGATGCTGCATAGTCTTCATGATCAGAATGGCTGCCAGCTTTTCACAGTCAACCTCTACTCGACGCAATCGATAAATAAACTTAACTACCAGGGTGGTCACCCTCAAAAGCTTTGAAAGGGTAGAGAATCTTTCTAAGGGAAGCACCATACGAGATTCCTCTCCATGGAGGATAGCAGCATTCCAAGAGGAACGGACTATCTCCTGGCTGCGTCGACTCAGACATGGCAACTCTTGTGTTGTCCATGGTGCAGAACCACTACTCAACCAACTGGGACCATAACACCACAGTTGGAAGCAGGTTCTGAATTTTTGCATCGTCAACCCCCTTGTGATCAAGTCGGCAGGATTTTCTGCGGTTGGGATGTATCGAAAGGAGGGAACAAAGCCAAGTGCAGATCCCAACTCTCCACTCATCTGTTGAATGTCCCTCAGTCTATTACGGGCAAACAGGTTCTTAGTCACAATAGTCCCTGAGACTATCCAAGAAAGAACAACCTGAGAATCAGTTGCCACATGAATCTCAGAAGGAGAGAATCTGCCAAAGCTCCGTAAAATAGTGGGCAGGCATCTAAAAGCCAAGAACACTGCCATAAGCTCCAGTGTAGGAAGAGTCTTCCTCTTCAAGGGAGCCACCCTAGCCTTTGAAAACACCAGGCACGAATGGCAATCTTGCACCGTGTAAGCGGCGAATCCGTATGCCTCTGGAGAGGCATCACAGAAGAGAAAGAGTTCGTCCACTCCATTCTCACTGAACGCCCTTCGGGGAAAGGAAATGGTCCCCAGTTCAGAGAGGATCAGATGAAAGCTTTTTCCATAAGGACAAGTATTCTGGTGGCACCAGGACATCCCATGCACCCCCCTTCCAAAGTCTGCTCAACAGAATAAAGCCCCGCAATGAAACCGGCAAGCACAATGATAAGGGATCATAGACATTCGCTGTCTCCCCGAGAATCTGTCTCTTTGTGCAAGCACAAGGGTTGCAATTAACAGGTGTCACATAAAGGGCATCCGAGAGAGTACAGTAGCGATACCCCAGAACCTTTTCCAAATTGTTACCATGAACACTCAATGTCCCATGTTTTTCCATTTCCCTTCGAATACCCACATGATCAGAATTACAAGACTGCAATTCAAAACCTCCCCGAAGCAGCCGTTCCCGAAAGAGAGCCTATAATCTACACAGTTCATCTGGATTATCATCTGACATCACCAGATTATCCACGTAAAATCGGTTCTCCATCAAAAACCTACAATTGTCCATTGGGAATTGAGCAGCATGGTACCGGAGGACATAATTTAGTATGAAGGGACTGGAAGCAAACCCAAATATAATGGTATTATATCTAAAGCAGCGCAGTCGACCCCCATCCTTCAGAAAAAAAAAACAGAATCGGTTTCTATCTGCTTCTAGTTTCAGTCGTATCATCAGGAAAGCCTTCCTTATATCCGCTAACACAACATGGTTATTAGCACGGAAGGTGAGCAATAAATTTAATAGATCACTCGTAAGATTCACTCCCTGGTAGGTTGCTTCGTTAAGAGAAGGAAAGTCCCCAGTCTTGAGACTGCAGTTGAACACGGGCCTAATTTTAGTTGTAGAAGTAGGGTCTGACTTTAAAACAGGTCTGTGTGGAATCCATATAAACTCCTTAAACCGCTGTGGAGGTACAAAAATCTCTTCTATAATTCCTTCACGTTCCTGATCACGAAAAACCTGCAGATAATCATTATAAAGCTGCCTCCGCTCCAATTTTCGTGCTACATGCGCAAGGCCACTGCATGGTTCGAAGCTACGCGAGATATTTTGTCGTCGTCCCAGGGTATCTGGACATAATATTTATTGTCCTTGTTGAAGATGAGCAATCGTCTGTTCATCGTAATTGGACAGTTTCTGCTCATCTATACCCAGATACTCCACACTGAACAATTTCTCCAATCCCCTATGCACGTTACTGTCCATGAAAAAATCGCTCAGGGGATCTTCCAACACAAAACACAAGTGAGAAGGTTTAACATCAGCAGTTGAGGCTAGGACTGAATCGAAAGCAAGACACTCCGGCTCCCTATGTGTAAAAAGTTCTGAACAAAGAAACTGCTGCACCTCACCAAAGGGAACCAGTCCTGTTGGTGTGGAGAATGCTTTCCCACGCAAACAAGGAACAAGTTGGAGGGTCCCCAACTGCTGAATAAAATCCAGGCCCACAATACCATGAATAGGTACAAATCCAGTGCCCCTGTGAAATCTACCAGCTAGGGGATAATTAAGGCGTTGGAACTCATCTAAAAGGGAATCCAGTTCCTCAACACGTACTGAAATATCTATGTCCTCATGCACTAACACTGGAAGAGAATGAGAACAATGTGGTCCAATGCCCGTCTCCAACACTACCTCTCTAATTGTCGGTCACAATCTCCAAGGATCGTGGTTAGCTTCAAATCACAATACAGCCCGATCGACTCCAAAGGTTTGCAACACCTTACTGGACAGATAAGTCCGGCCACTGCCCGTTTCCAACAAACAGTTGACAGAAACATAGTTGCCATCTCTACCAAAGGCAACACACACGACCGGGGAAGGCTAGACCATTTTCCACAGGCAGAGTTAACATAAAGAGAAGAATCCCTTCGGCCAGAATAGGACCCTGGTCTGGATGACACATTCCCGGAGGAGCCCCGACCAGTATTAGGGATACACCCAGAGACCTCGTCCCTCTTGATAAGGAGACGTTTGACCGCCTCCCTGGTATCTTGCAAAATGGAGGATAAGGTAGGGATTCTTTTACCGGAAATCTGGATTAACTCTCCTCTGACCTCTCCGGGGCATTTGGAGAAGAGAATCTTCGCCATAAGGCGCGCCCCAGAAGAACAGTTATTAAAGAATGAACAATCAAAGGAGCCTTCCAACTCCGCAAGAAGTGAGGCTGCTCTGGACATAAAACCAGTTAAACTGGTGTACGATTTGTCTCGTTTACAGGAGAAGTCTAAAATGTCCTGGAAGATGTTATCTATAATTTTATCTTCATCGAGATACTCGCTTTTCAGGACCGAGAGAGCCAACTCATAATTCCTGTTGCATATACTAAAATGGTTAATCAACAGGAGAGGTTGACCAGACAGAGAGCATTTTAAGAAATTCAGCCTTTCGGCATCATTGGCCATACCAGCTACGCAGTTTTCAAAACGCGACAAAAAATTCCTAAAGCTCATAGGATTGGATTGCATAGCCAACCCATCAAAGGTAGGACCCGTAATTTGCATTTGAGGTGGCTTCACGGTAAAAGATGACACTCCTCTCTCACGTTCAGAGGTACCTTGAGCAAGGCTTAGTGACTCAGTGGCAGCAGGGAGGAACTTCAACTCAAGATGTTCCAGTTCCTTTCGGAATCGCAAGGCGTTTGCCAGAGCCTCCTTCTCAATTCTCACCCAGTCCTCCTCCTCAGAAGATTGAAGTTGGATTTTGCTAACGCATACGTCTACCTCCACCAAATACTCATAAACGGATTTCTGCAATGCAGAGAATGATTTAACGGAGATTTCATCCTCCTGATGAGCCGTCTCCAGAATTGTTCGGATTTTGATCCATAGGATAGAAATTCTTCTCCGTAGATCTGCTTTGCTACTATCCATGTTAGTATTAGGGTTTCTTTCGCAATATATGTGGAAAAATTAATTTCCTAGAAGTAATAAGACTGCTCAGTCGAGAAGGAAGCAAGATACACTCACCTTTAGAGTTGCGAAAGAATTGCCCTTCCGCGACGTGACAGTCAGTTAACAAATAAGTAAATCAATGTAATCATCAGCATCATCAGCAAAAGTAAACACCACTGAAATTGTAACCATCAGCAGCAAATTTGTAAATACAACTTAAATTGTAACCATCAGCAGCAAATTTGTAAATACAACTGAAATTGTAACCATCAGCAGCAAATTTGTAAATACAACTGAAATTGTAACCATCAGCAGCAAATTTGTAAATACAACTTAAATTGTAACCATCAGCAGCAAATTTGTAAATACAACTTAAATTGTAACCATCAGCAGCAAATTTGTAAATACAACTTAAATTGTAACCATCAGCAGCAAATTTGTAAATACAACTGAAATTGTAACCATCAGCAGCAAATTTGTAAATACAACTTAAATTGTAACCATCAGCAGCAAATTTGTAAATACAACTTAAATTGTAACCATCAGCAGCAAATTTGTAAATACAACTGAAATTGTAACCATCAGCAGCAAATTTGTAAATACAACTGAAATTGTAACAACAACAAGGAGTTTGATTACCCCCCCCTTATAAGTCTGAAAAGGTCATGTGATCACCATCACATGACCAAGGAAAAGCTTTATAACGCTTCTAGGAAACAACAACACTTTTGGTTAGTAACAAGGTAAATGCACCTACTCCCCTCTCTCCTGAGCAACCAGTAAATTCTAGTTTTTTCCACAATATATAAAAAACAATTTCATAAATTCAACATTAGGTTCTCTACAGTGTAATGCACACTACAATGTGTTGCGGACTAAGTACTGCGGGTATGCATGTGAAGCTTCCTCCCGATGCACCACGATGGGTCCCCAACTAGAGCAAGCAATCAATCGATTTGATTGAAAAATTGACGATTTCACCGATTTCGATGCCAATAAAAATATAGGTGTGTGAGATATTCGTTCATCCTAATTCAATCCCGGGTAACGTCGGGTTTCTCTGCTAATAGAAAATGACATAAATAAATGCATAAAGAATCTAAATAATAAAAATCACTAAAAAAACGGAACGAATAAAGTGTCAAAAGATTTCAAGGAAAATAAAACAGAGAAATAAAGATTACAAATAAGGAAAAAAATGAAGGACAGTCGATGGATAAAGAATAAAATGTTTTGAAATAAATACAACATTGATATAAAAATTGCTATAAAATGAACGGACAAAATAAGTTAAGGTACAGTCAATAAATAAAACGTATAGAAAAAGTGGACGAAAACTTAAATTGAAAGAAAAAATGAAGAAATACTTTAGAATAAGAAATAAATATATGAACTTAATTAAAAGAAAAATTGAAAAAGTTGTAAAATAAAAGTAAATAGATAAAAGGGTTAATTAAAAGGTCAATCGAAAGAAAAATGAAAGAAATAGTCAAAATAAAAGTAAATAAACAACAGAATGGAAGAAAGGACAAAAGAAACAATAAGAAATTAAACATAAGTAAAAAATAAATGAAAAGAATAAATGAAAAACACGACAAAAATGGAGGTGCAAGTGCACTTATTGATTCGCGCTATTTTTAAAATAGTATTTTTTTTACATAGGCATCACCACATTATCAAGGCCCAGAGGCCACTCAAGGATAAGGGTTAAAGAGTGTACAGTAGAAATTGGACAATATAGTAATCATTAGTAATGAAAATTTGGTAAATTTGATAACTTATATGGAACGGCTCATCAAGAACTTATTTACGTTAGACTTGAAGACAACCATATTGCAGTCAGCTAGAAAGCAGGAAAACGGAAGACAATTCCACAGGCGTGCAGTTCTAAGAAAGAAGCTTTGTTCATGGAATCTACGTTTAGGTTTAGGCACAGATAAAGAGTGGGGGAAATTATTGAGTGTGTTTTCAGCTAGACGAGTGTTTCTTGTGAAAGTTTGGCGAGGGGGGACCATAGATTGAAGCTCAGTCGAACACTTTCCATGAAAATAACGATACATCAGAGACAAACTCGCAACATCTCTTCTGTGAGATAAAGGTTGTAAGGAAGAGAAAAAGACATCTCCTACGAGGCTACGAAGTCTATTTTGAACTCTATCAAGGCAGGACAAGTCCTTTCTAGCAGCTCCTGCCCAGATGTGGCAACAGTATTCCATCCTTGGACGTAACTTGCTCTTATATAAATAGAGAATAGCATCAGCAGTGAGATATTTACCGGATCGATAGAAAGATCCCACCATTTTTCCATTGGCCGTGGCAACAGATTTGATGTACGTGTTCCATTTAAGATCAGGAGTAATGGTCAAGCCCAGAAGCTTGTCAAAACTTGAGGCCTCCTGAAGACGAGAGCCATTCATTTCAATTGATGCCAAATGTGGATTAGAATGTTGATGATGTAAAGAGAGAAGCTTGGTTTTAGATGCATTAAAAGTAACTAGCCACTCCTTTCCCCATTGTACTACGTGCTCAAGATCAGAGGAGAGAGAATCGGAGAGAACTTGGTCGTTTACTGTCTTAGATGTGCTACCATAAATGGTAGTGTCGTCAGCATAAATGTCTACAAATGATGTAAGGATGTGATTTGGAAGATCATTAATGTAGATCAGGAAAAGAGTTGGGCCCAGGATGGACCCCTGAGGGACACCGGCATTAATACTGTGAGCTTCTGATTTTTGCCCCTCAACTACTACTCTTATGAACCTATCAGAAAGAAATGATTTAATAATTGAGAAGACATTTCCAGCTATACCATAGCTAGCGATCTTATGAAGTAAACCTTTATGCTACACCCTATCAAAGGCCTTAAATATGTCAAGAGCAATTGCCCTAGAAAGATTGCCATCGTCGAGAGATTTGCTAATCCTATGCGATATAACTGTAAGCACATCTGCTGTAGATATAACAGAACGGAAACCATATTGAGTGTCGCTAAGAAGGTTATTTTTGTTGAGATGGTTGATTACTTCTGTATTTAACACAGATTCTAGCAACTTACTCATAACGCACAGGAGACTTATTGGCCTGTACTGAGAGGGGGATGAGCGATCACCTGCATTCTTAAATACAGGGCATACTGATGAGATTTTCCAGGGAGATGGGAAACTATTCTCCTTAAGACAACGTTTAAACGGTTTTGTAAGTATGGGCGCTAGGTCAGGTTGAAGTTTTTTGATTATTATAATTGGAATACCGTCAGGGCCAGTTGCTTTACTGGAATCAAGGTTTTTGATTAGCTTGGCAACATCACGTACAGATATATGTATATCACATAGTGTGTTTTCTGATACAGGAGGAAATATTGGGGGTTGGCGGCCTTGGTCGCAAAGGGTAGAATTAGCTGCAAAGTTCTTGACAAAGAGTTTGGCTTTGTCTGATGCTGACGAGATTACCTCAGGTCCATTGATAATAGTTGGGATGGAGCACACGCTTCTGTTCAGGATTCTGTTTGCTATTTGCCAAAACTGGTGGGAACCAAGCCGCTGCTCAGCTACTTTGGACTTAACAGATTGAGCATACAACTCTCTTGCGTTCCTTATTACTGTCTTACAATGGTTGCTGGCAGAACTGAAAACGGCTTTAGTTTCCATACATCTATTACGTTTGAAGCAGTGGAAAAAGTTATTTCTGTGCGCAATGGCAGCAACACATTCTGGAGAGAACCATGGCTGGCTGTTAGGTTTTTGCTGAAAATTTTTCGAGGGTATGAAATGGTCAATACCTACAATTAACCATTCAGTCAGGTCTAATACTATAGAGGACACATCCTTTTTAAACATGGAATGCAGAGGTAGATCAGATATAAATGTACGGAAGCTATCCCAGTCAGCCTTAGTGTATCGATATACTGTACGATGGAGAGGTACGTCTGGGGACTTGTTACATTTCATTTTTATCTTAATTGATAAAACAGAGTGGTCGGAAGATCCAAGAGGCGACAGAACAGAAACTGAACATAGTTCAGGGCAAATTGTGAGAAAAAGGTCTAGTAGGCTCGCATACTGGCCGTCATTGTCGGGCACACGGGTGGGTTCCTGAACAATCTGAGTGAGGTCATAGGCAATGGAGAAATCATGACAGAACCTCCCCTCATCATCGGTCTTGTTTGAGTGGGTCAACCATTCGACATTGTAAACATTGAAGTCTCCACATACGTGAATGTTAGCTGAAGGATAACCAGATAGGACTTGGTCAATTTTTTCAGATATGCTTTGAAAGATAGTAACTCCGCTGTTGTGGGGGCGATAGAGAGTAAATATAAATGCAGTAGTGTGAGCTAAAGCAACCCGGAAGCACATATAAGGTAAGTTAGGATCTTCCCTGGAGATGTCCCTCCCACATGGAAAGCTATCTTTAATATAGGCACATATTCCATGCCCATGGCGATCTTGGGGGTCAGATTTAGAAGTTAAGTTAGAGTATCCTGTAATTGCAAACTCTTCTAGGGAAATAGCCTGTCCAATGCCAGTTTCACTTAAAAATAAAAGGTCTGGTTTAGTCTCCTGTAATTGGGTTTCAACCTCTGGAAGGTTAGAACGAAGACCCCTGATGTTGGAGAAGGAGTTTAATTAAAGTTTGACGATATGTTTTTATTAAATCGTTAGGTGAAAGTACAAAATATGTAACCCCCATGTCTTGGCTTTCTAAATAATAACGTTAATAATTCAGAATGGAATAATAAGTGCACCAGTGCCAAACCTTTTAAATGTCTATCACTTTAAAATGTCTATCACTTTTAAATGCCTATCACTTCTAAATGTTTATCACTTTTAATTGTGTATCACTTTTAAATGTCTATTACTTTTAAATGTCTATCACTTTAAAATGTCTATCACTTTTAAATGTCTATCACTTTTAAATGTCTATCACTTCTAAATGTTTATCACTTTAAATTGTGTATCACTTTTAAATGCCTATCACTTTTAAATGTCTATCACTTTTTAATGCTTATCACTTTTAAATGTCTATCACTTTTCAATGCCTATCACCTCTAAATGTCTATCACTTTTAAATGCCTATCACTTTTAAATGTCTATCACTTTTAAATATCTATTACTTTTAATTGTCTATCACTTTAAAATGTCTATCACTTTTTAATGCCTATCACTTTTAATTGTGTATCACTTTTAAATGCCTATCACTTTTAATTGTCTATCACTTTTATTTGTGTATCACTTTTTAATGCCTATCACTTTTAATTGTGTATCACTTTTTAATGCCTATCACTTTTAATTGTCTATCACTTTTAAATGTCTATTACTTTTAAATGTATATCACCTTTAAATGTCTATCACTTTTAAATGTCTATCACTTTTAAATGCCTATTACTTTTAAATGTCTATCACCTTTAAATGTCTATCACCTTTAAATGTCTATCACTTTTTAATGCCTATCACTTTTAATTGTGTATCACTTTTTAATGCCTATCACTTTTAAATGTGTATCACTTTTAAATATTTATCACCATTTAATGCCTATCACTTTTAAATGTCTATCATTTTTAATTGCCTATCACTTTTAATTGCCTATCACCTTTAAATGTCTATCACTTTTAAATGCCTATCACTTTTAAATGTCTATAACTTGTAAATGTCTATAACTTTTAAATGTCTATAACTGTTAAATGTCTATAACTTTCAAATGTCTATCACTTTTAAATGTCTATCATTTTTAAATGACTATTAATGTGTCACTTATATTCAGTAGATGAACCCTCCTATTTGTGACTAAATATCATCATCATCATCATCATCATCATCATAATCATCATCATCATCATCATCATCATCATCATCATCATCCTCATCATCCTCCTATGAATCAAAAATATTTAATTGTTGGAGTTTGTTTCCCCGATATTTTCTTGGTCAGCACATTTTCCTAAAAGACACTGAGAGGGACAACATTAACGTTATACATTAAGTGATGGCGATTCTGAGGAACGAACTGGACTCGAACTTGAAACACTCAAGTCATTAGTTCGTATCATTAAGTACTTGACCATCGTCACCTTTTAATGCCTATCACATTTAATGCAGGTAGGCATGTGAAGCTTCCTTCCGATGCACCACGATGGGTCCCCAACTAGAGCAAGCAATCAATCGATTTGATTGAAAAATTGACGATTTCACCGATTTCGATGCCAATAAAAATATAGGTGTGTGAGATATTCGTTCATCCTAATTCAATCTCGGGTAACGTCGGGTTTCTCTGCTAATAGAAAATGACATAAATAAATGCATAAAGAATCTAAATAATAAAAATCACTAAAAAAACGGAACGAATAAAATGTCAAAAGATTTCAAGGAAAATAAAACAGAGAAATAAAGATTACAAATAAGGAAAAAAATGAAGGACAGTCGATGGATAAAGAATAAAATGTTTTGAAATAAATACAACATTAATATAAAAATTGCTATAAAATGAACGGACAAAATAAGTTAAGGTACAGTCAATAAATAAAACGTATAGAAAAAGTGGACGAAAAGTTAAATTGGAAGAAAAAATGAAGAAAAAAAATGAAGTCTGATATGAATATATTAACGAAATTCAATATTCATATTCATTTTTAGATTACTATGTTTTTATGTTTCTAACAAACACTTTTCTTATAAAGCAGTGAGTTATTTGACGAATCAATGCCGTTCAGTGTCATTTACGAGTTCGAATCCTATCAGATTTAACGAGTCGAATTACACATTTATAGAACTGATAAATGATATGAACACAAAACTGCCAAGAATCCATGTAACATAGTAATAGATATTACTGAATTTAGGAAATCTTGTACTCAAAAAACTTGTACTCGGAAAACTCGTACCTGGAAAACTTGTATCAGGCAAACTCGTACCCGGAAAACTCATCCATTTTTGCTAGGTAGGAAAACTAGTCCATTATTGAATAACTATCGATTGAATTGTTTTTGAAAGAGAATACACATCCCATAATATTTAACAAAAAATATTTTTACTTGTTTACTGTTGTTTAAAAAAAAATAAAATTGATTTTTCTAGGTGTTTGTTTTCTACCTAACTTTGGAAGTTTTAGTGGTTCAACTTATTTTGAAGAGTTTATTTAGTTATCAAAGGTAATCTCGAGGATTACGTTTGAACAAAAAATATCCGACATGAGAGGATCACGGCTTAGTAGTCTCGATAATCACTCTAATATTGAGTTAGATATAATTTTAAAACGAACCTCCCGCCCAAAAGAAAATAAATTTGTATATTTTTTAGGAAATGTCGAAGATCGCTGCTCGGAAAAAAATTAAACTACCGAAAGTGGATACGGTTCATTATGTATGAAACCGAACGGAAGACACGAAAAAACAAAACCATATATTTATTTAAAACATACTTTAGTTTTTTATACTTCTTGTGGTATTACGAAACAAACAAAAAAGAAAACACTTCTTGTATAATCAAATAATAAAACAAATATTTTATTTTTTAAAAATAATTTAGTTTTAACATTTTTGTGTTCACGAAACAACAAAAGGTATTTCTGCATTATGCAGACGGCTGCCATCTTTTCTTGGTGCGTTTCACTAAACTGCTGCCAGGAGAGGCTTCTCGGTCAAAAAAACAGTTAAATTATTAATTTGTTGTTGACCCTTCAAAGTTGTTTTAATTAAAAAAAATGTTTCACTTAAATTATTCATTTGTTTAAAAAAAAAGAAGCTATTTTACTTTATAAACATCATCCAATATTGCTTTCATTAGAAAATTGTTTTATTAAAATTATATTTTTATGCAGACTTTTTAATTAGTGTTTTTGCCATTATATATGTACAGATTTTGATACAATAAATGTTTTTGTTTTCGAATTTTTTTCTGTTCGGACAAAAATCTTGTTTGTTACTTATATGCTGCCTTATTTAATCAAGAAGAAATTGGAGTTATCGCTCCCCCTAACAATATCCGCCATCTGCATACTGCAGAAGTACCCCAGAAATGACTTTAAAAAAATATTATATTATTAAATAATACAAGAAGTGTTTCGGTGCTTATGTATTTTTGGTACCGCGCTATTTTTAAATAGTTTTTTTCAAGTTAAATTCAAATTTCTACGAAATCTTTTTTTATTAAATTATTAGATGAAAGCACAGAATAGTTACTAAACACCCTCCCCTCACCATATAAAGAATGGCTTCCGGAATAATAACGTTATTATTTCAGCGCGGTAACAAAACACCTAAGTACAGTTTTTTTCTTTCGTAGTAACACAAGAATTGTTTAAACTAAATTAATTCTTCTAAATAAAATATTTGCTTTCTCTGATGAACATAGGTTGTTTTTATTTTATTTTTGCTCCGTAATAACACAAAAAAGTGTTAAAAATAAAGTATTTTTAAAATAAATATATGGTTTCGTTTTTCGTGTCTTGACTCCGTAACTCCGTGATAAGATTTATTGTTTTAAACAAGAGTAAACAAGTAAAAATATTAAAAAAATATTATGGGGTGTGTAGTCGCCATTAAAAACAATATCTCCTTCAGAAACGATAATAAATTGTTTTGCATCGATATTTATTCAATAATTGACTAGTTTTCCTACCCAGAAATAAACGAACGAGTTTTCCGTGTACGAGTTTTCCAGGTACGACTTTTCCATGGACGAGTTTTCAGGGGACGAGTTTTCCGGGCACCATATTACTAATAAGGATTTGCGTCAGTTTGTTTAAAACTGAAACTATGTTATTAAATCTATGTATGCATTATTATATTATTGTACTTTCTTTTATATCTCGATGTTACTATATTATTACAAACTAATGCAATATTTTTCTATAACAACGTAACGCGCAACACAAGTCTTGCTATGCCATTACAACGAATGACAGGGCAGTGCCGTCAAATAGAGAGTCAACCCTGCTCGGTTACAAAGTTCTAACAATTATAACACGCAGCCTTTCTCGTATCATATAATTGTTCTAACGCGCCGGTGGTAAAAGTTATATCGTTCTTGACACTCCGCGACGTGAAAATGCAATATAATCGTTGCACGTATCGTTATCCATACAAGTTCCTCGCTCAATGGGTTGAAGTGTCGTTATTCCTTGAAAATCGTCGCCCAACAGTTAATGTGCAACTATTCTCAGCGCGAAGATAAAAAGAAAGAAAGGACGTACAAAACAAAGTGGCGTTTTCTTGCACTTATCAGCAGCGAACAATTCAAACAAATATGACAGAAATCTACAATACGAAATCTTATTTTGTTTTTTCGAACATTGTATATTTAAAAACAATGCCACCCGCACACACTTCACGTCGGTAAACAAAAATAACGATGGACAACAAAGAGAAAATAGTTAATAAATTCAAAAGTTTGTCATCTCTCTCGCTTTCTGTTTGGTTGTGTGTAAGTATATGGCAGTCATTACTGTTGGAAGGACGGAAGGGGATTATTTGCTCCCATGCGATATTAAGAATTCGAGTTTTAACTTAATTTTTTCTTCTTTTTTTTGCTTGAGTTACTAATGGCCGAATCGAACGCATCCAATCTTTCCAATGTTATTTTTCAATGGCTGGGGAGAATCTCTATCACTACGTACAAGTTAGTTATGGCGGTTTCCGACCTGGTTTTCTGAGTTGCTTTTTATTCTAAGAGGTTTTACGAATTTCTGAAATGCCTTGAAGATTCGTTCATTCATACACTTTTGGAGAACTGATTTGCCTTACTCCACAGAGCGTTAACTCGTGACTTTCTCTTCAATTCAGGCTTAACTACTTCTCTAACAAACTGCAGTTCAGTCTGTCTTATTAACTGCCTCACTAACTGACATAAAACGACTATGCAGTCCATTTTATACTAAGAATAGTGGTCAGTTTGGGGAATGCGATTTTCCTTCATCTACCAATTAACCTTTGTCCCATAGACTTTTGCTGGAAAATGATTGGTCAACCGCTTATGCCACACGGGTTGCACCTCACCCATGAGTTCCAAGGACAAATGCTATCCCAAAACCTAGTTCTTAGCCTGGTTCAAACGACGTCAAACTCTGGGGATGAAATCAAATTTTTAACAATACTATTATGACATATGTTCTTCAGAATTGTCTGATTTATTTCTCGCTTCTTTTGATCGAGTTCAGTTGATTCGTTGCTTTAATGTTCTACACATTTTGATGCCTCATTGTAATATAGCTTCTTTTCAAGAACTGCAGACTTGTAGAAGTCTCTTTCTGCTGACCAATGTTCCTCCAACCTGTAACATTTGCCCTATCAAGACTGATGTCAATAGGCAATGATTATCTTTGCGACACTCACTTATAAGGACATGGTAGTTTCTTCCATTATGTGGATCCCTGCCTTGTCTGTAACAGTTTCCGCAAAATAGAAAAAAAAACAGTTGATATGCCGTTAAAGTTGCAAAACTAAACCTGAAACAAGCACCACTAAAACTGTCAGCAGGTTCTAAATTCAAGCAATTAAACTGCCCGATGCAAAATGATAAAAAGCAAACATTTTAAAAGAAAAATATAATAAATAAAAACAAATAAAACCTGGACGAATACACCTAAAACAAAAACGAAAGCGCAAACATCAAATCCTATTACGCTAGAAGAATAGAAAATATAAAAGAAAACAATCCCAACCTCATACACACCACCACACTCACAAAGAGTTCTGTCCAGTCATTTGAACTCTTCAACCGAAGAGAAAATGCAAAAAACCGCAGAGATTCGTAAAAGGAAATGAAGTAGTAACCAGTATAACACACGCGCATGCGCACATCCCAGCTAAACTAAACGATTAGACACTTAATTACCTCCCCTGATAAAAATAAAGAACAGTATAATAAAACGCGTAATGGCCTCTAAAACACTGCCAACCGATGGACGTCAATCTTAATTCAAAAATTCTATCCAACTGATGCCTTCCACCTCTTCTCTCCCGTTTTTCGTTTATTTCTGTCCCATTCCCCTTCTCTCTGCACCCTACAGCTTTTGATATCGTTCTACTACGCGACACCCCCATTATTTGCCTTTCATCCCGTGACGGTTTGCACGCAGTTGCTTTCCCTCTTTGCCAGGAAAGGAGTTAGCTCTTTTCCTGTGGCTGTCTTTTAATCTCGCCATTCGCGCGTGCGCTCAAGTAAACTGCTTAGCATAGCCGTTTCCGTTTGTCGCGTTCGCATGGTAACAAGAGCAATAACATCATGATTGTTTTCACGTCTACCCTCATCACCTCCACGGCTACCAGCATGCGCCTCACTAAGTTGGAGAAAAAAAACGTAATGGTGTTGTTAGCTCAATAATAAGTAAATAAATATAAGAAAGTGGGGGAAAAAACAAAGTTTTCCTTGAAACACAGATGTCACTTATCCTAACAAAGTGTAGTATCTGTGCTTTCTGCTCGATTCTGAGGCAGAGTTCTAAAATGTTGGCTTCGAATCAGTTGATCACAGTATTGATTCTAAAGTATTATCTCCTCTTTCAGGGGTGGTAATCATTCATTAACTGACGATTGTATTCCGGGGTTTGATCACGGCTAATTAAGCACCCGTTGTGCGTTATCTATTTGGTGAACCTGGATACTCAACCTAAACCTATATGCAATCTAGTAAAGGGCTTATATAATATTTCTTGCTGTTGAGTTAAGAGCACGAAATTGTAAATCGTTTTCATAAATAAAAATGAGTTTTAACCATTGGGATATTTTAAGTAGTTTAATCCATAGAGTACATATGGTACTGTTGTGACTACCGAACTGAAAGAAAAAGACAATTAAATGTACAGGTCTTGGGCGAATCTGTCAACTTAATCAATAGTTTGGGGGAAACAGTATAACCAACGATTCCGTCACCTGAACAGAAAAAAAACTACTAGGATTAACGTATAAATTAAACAAGCAAAATTCAAATTGACGACACGGAACAATATTTAGAGACAATATACCTAAAAACTGATTCAAACATTAGACTGTTACTGTGAAAATTGTTTTAATAAATATATTTTCTGCAACTACTCTTCTGTACTCAGAATTTGAAGAAGTAAAAATAGTCGAAGTAATATATATATATATATATATATATATATATATATCAACGTTCCACTATCGACATGATCTTCTCAGTATACTAACTCCAGGAGAAGTGCAGAAAACAAAATAGGCCATTATACCCTTCATTGACCTTACTAAGGCATTCCACCTAGTCAATAGAAATGGACTATTCAAGATACTTCCTCTCTTTAGCTGCCCCCAAACTCCTCAGTCTTATAGAGTCATTTCATGACGGCATGATTTTTTTTTACAAAGGAGTCACTACATATCAAGGCCCGGAGACTACTTGAGGAATAAGCGTTAATAAGTGTACAGTGATCAATGGGATAGTGACGTAGTAATTGTTAGTAGTGAAAATTTGGTAAATTGGATTACTTAAGGGGAACAACTCATCAAGAACTTGTTTACGTTGGACTTGAAGATAACCATATTATAGTCAGCCGGAAAACAGGCAAATGGAAGAGAGTTCCACATGTGTGCAGTCTCATCATAAGTTTGATGAAACCCAGATTATGAGCCAAGGAACCTCATCATCTCCCATCATCATTATAAATGGACAGTGCTTCTTAGCCGTTGTCCATCAATGCCAATATATCCTCAGAAAACTTATCTCTTGATGTAGAACTCAACGAGCGCAGCGGAAAGACATCCACCGTTCTTGTAAAATTGACAATTTAGATATAGGAAAATGAAGATCACACCATTGTAACTAAAGTGAAACGTTTACATGGCCTGTGTCCTCAGCACCCTTCTGTATGGAAGCGAAGCAAGGGCAATCTACAACCACCAAGAACGGAATCTGAACACATTTCCCTGGAATTTCCTGGAGTGATAAAGCTACAAGCAATGCTGTGCTCGCAAGGGCTGGTATTCTTTCCATGTTCACCCTCTTTTAACAAATATGCATGCGCTGGATAGGCCATACACATCGCATGGACAACGGGAGTATCCCAAAAGACATTCTCTACGGTGAACTCATAACTGTCAAAAGAAAAACATAATCGTACTCCCCTCCGCTATATGCGCAAACGCGACATGAAAGCCTGTGATATTGACCCTACCAGCTGTGAGCTCAAAACAACATCTGAAGACAAACGGTAACCAAAGGCCTGACCACTAAGCAGAACGGGCGGAGACCAAAAATCTCTTTAGAAAGGCCAGTCAACAAAATTCAACACCCCACATACACGATACAACAACCTTCACATGCAGCGCCTGCAATCAACAATGTGGATCAAGAAAAGGCTTATTCAGCCACAGAAGACGGTGTTCAACCCCTTGCACAGGCGCAGCCTCATAGTCCTATACCGAAGGATGCCAACCATATTACTGTTTATGTTATGCTGATGTCACAAAACATAGAATTTAGCTACTCTTCTTTCCTATATAAATTGATGTTGGCCCAGGATGCAGCATAAACAGTTACTTTGCTATTGAATTCGAATCCTTAGATGGCAGGATTGTGTAAGCATGGAACACTAATTTTTATGAGTTATAGTAATATATATATATATATATATATATATATATATATATGCATGCATACAGAGTTTCCCAAAAGGATCTGGCATATTTGTTAGTAAAAAATTTAAAAAAAAATTAAATAACAATTAACTAACTGTTTTAAATGTACGCACTTTGCTAATTTTACCACCTAACAAAATCAAATGATTCGGAAACATTTCCTTAAAAAATGCATAAATACAGATATAAATGTAGTTTGAATAAATTAAAATAAAATAATATTCTACACACATTTATAAAATTAAAAAAAAATTTCCTTATTTAATTATTATTTAATTTTTTGGGACCTACAAATGTGCCCGATTACTTGAGACACCCTATATATATATATATATATATATATATATATATATATATATATATATATATATATATATATATATATATATATGCAAAGATCATCGTATAACGATTAGATCACTATCTGACTGACGTAAATGAACATTTAAAATTAAAATGTTTAAATTTGACGTTATTTCACGCAGTTAATTGTAGCCGAATTGATACGGTCTTCGCTAATGGAGCCAAATATGTCTCGTGTTGCGGGGTTCGAATCGTTCGACTGACGTTAATCGTGACAACCTGCACTGAAGATTCCCGAAAGGATGAAACACTAGTGTCTGTAGGTATTTAATTATTATAGTAAAAAAATAATTATGACAGCCCCTTTAAGAAATTCGTTTCTTATCATATAGCACTTTCAGTTGAATTAAAGTCGGTCAATTTAGCTTTAATGCATAGATCATCGTATAACGATTAGATCACTGTCTGACTGACGTAAATGCATATTTGAAATTAAAATGTTTAAATTCAACGTTATTCACGCAGTTAATGGTAGCCGAATTGATAAGGTCTTCGCTAATCGAACCAGAGATGTCTCGTGTTGCACTGAAGATTTCCGAAAGGATGGAACACTACTGTCTGTAGGTATTTAATTATTATAGTAAAAAATAATTATATATATATATATATATATATATAGAGAGAGAGAGAGAAAGAGAGAGAGAGAGAGAGAGAGGGAGAGACAGACAGACAGACAGACAGACAGAAAGAAAGAGAGAGGGGAAGAGAGTAGTCATCTAATGACGAGTAAAGTAAATTTCTGGAAGAGAACTCTTGGCATTTTTATGTCTGCTTACGATTATCAAACTCATGATATAATGCTAATGTTAATGAACCTCATGTTTTCAATTCTTATTCCAATTTCGATTACAGTTTATATTCTTCAAAATGTCTAAATTGTAAATTTTAAGTTGAAAAGCTCTTAAGAATAAACTATATTTAAGATAATCTTGATTTATAGATGTGCAGTGAATATTTATCGAATATTGATCGAATTCAATGCAAATCTAACATATTTTAATTTTAAAATTAAAACTTGTTCTGCTATTACACTCTTAAAAGCTTTTAAAATAATTCAAAGAAGCTTGAATTTTCGGAATTGTTATTTATTAATGTATTTATTATTCATATTTTATAAGAACTGGAGCAATTTAGATTTTCACTGAGGGCTGCCGTTCATTCTTTGTTCCTTTAGTATAAATCGAAAACACTGACTATAGGCCATACTGCCTTCTAATAAACATAGCAACCATGTTCTTAAAGGCATAATGATTGGTTATTTTGCTTAAAAGTGAATTATATATATATATATATATATATATATATATATATATATATATATATATATATATTATATCTATAAAAGTGAACGTGTCTGTCTGTGTGTCTGTCTGTCTGTCTGTCTGTGTACATTTCCCTACGCAATAACTCTGTCAATTTTTAGTCTATAGACTCGAAATTTGAAATACCGGGTACTGAGATTTGGGAAAATCGATGTGACGGGTGTCAGCCAGAAATTTGGCTGTTAAGGGGTCAAATTTCAACGATTTGACCTTAAGAACTCTACCAAACTCCTCCGACAATTTTGGGTCTAGACACTTGAAATTTTAGATATAGGTTCCTTGAACCTGGATCTAACTTAATAAAGTGATGTGAGCCCGAAACTATAAATGTTAAGGGGTCTAATAGGGGTCAAAGTTTTAAAAAATTAAACATTTTTTTTGCTTTTTTTGCTTTTTTTGCACAGCATACACCTCCAAACACCCGAGCAACGCCGGGCACCCCTGCTAGTATATATATAAATGTATATAAATACTTTAGTTTAGGTAAATACAAATGAGTAAATATATTACTTCCATGCCTCTACGCAAAGGTTAACTAATAAAACACAAACCTTTTTTAGCTTCTCGTGTAGCATCTGTTATCCTCCATCTGATATTATGGAAGGTTACCGTGGTGAAGGAAATACATCTAAAAACGGATAGCTCTGCTAAAAAACATAACGTGATAGAGAGAGCCAATTTGTTATGAACCAGCACGGAAGTAGCAAGACCCAGAAAACTGCCATCGAAATGCTCAGTATGCATCTGGTTTAACCAATGATAACCAAGCATAATAATAAAAATATTCAATAAGTTATGGGTTATATAAGATCAGGCAATTTTACAAACTTTAAATTCATTATTTAAGGTTACGGATTATGTTTGTTCGCAAACTTATAGCGTAAGTGTTGCCAGTAAAATATTACAGTGTATTCATTGTTAAAACTTATTTTAAACATTAACGCTAAAACAGTTTTTCTTCTAGTACATAAGCTAAAACCTGCGTTAATTGAAAACGCATTTTTATATGGTTCTTAGGAATTTCTAACTATAAAAGCGAAACTTCTGAACAACCTTTAAGTCCCGTTTTAGCATGCCGCACTAGTGAGGTACATAAATAAAATATTTAGACAGAAGTGCTAATTAAGAATCAGTTTGTTATAGGTGTATTTATTGAAGGTTCAATTCTTAGTACAGGCGATATTAAGAATAAAATTACGAATTACTTAAGACCTTTTCAGTTATGGCTGACGGAACGATAGAAATCGACTTCATGAATTAAATAACGGATTCGGTTCGAAAATCCACAAAAGTCCTTAAGTTTGATGAGGTGCCTCTAAAGAAGATCGCAGGTTTCATCCAACGAAATAACATCGAAGATGTGAACCAGAGTTCAAATAATTTAAATGATAAAAACACTTTCTTTTAAATGTGGGGTATCATATCAGTTGTACAATTAATTATTAGAAAGTAAAAACTAATTATTTTAAATGATTATTTAATATAAAATTTACCAATAAAATAAAATGATTGAACAAATGTTTTTTTTAAATTATCTTTTCTAGTGATATTTATTGATATCTCCTTTCATTGATTTTTATAACAAATCGTTTGGCACGGATGAATTAAATGAAATTCACTTCAGATCGGTTGTTCAACTTTAAAATATTAAATTATTTTTATTACTAAAATTGTTTCATTTAAATCAAGTCTCCGTATTTAAAGCACTTCGAAATATAAGACATTCACAATCTTATTTAAAACTTGAATATCTTATATAGAAATCATATCTTCTAAGATGAAGATAATATATAATATAGATAATATATAGAAATCATCTCTTCTAAGATAAAGATAATATATAATATAAATAATATATAGAAATAGTCTCTTCTAAGATGAAGATAATATATAATAAAAATAATATATAGAAATCATCTCTTCTAAGATAAAGATAATATATAATATAGATAATATATAAAAATCATCTCTTCTAAGATAAAGATAATATATAATATAGATAATATATAAAAATCATCTCTTCTAAGATAAAGACAAAATATAATATAGATAATATATAAAAATAATCTATTCTAAGATAAAGATAATATATAATATTGATAATATATAGAAACCATCTCTTCTAAGATGAAGATAACGTATTTTCTTTTAAAACACATTATATATGAAATCACAGTATATGGAAATATAAGTTGATTTAAGTAATTTTAACGACTTAATCTTTTAGCTTTGTTAAAATAAAGCATTTTATTCTTGATGACCCGCAATAAATACTGAGAATTTCATTAAAATCGACTAATTATTCGATCTTTGCATTTTACTTGATCACGAATATAGTCACCCACACTATAGTGGCCTTATTTAGACTCATTCAATGTTATAAGAATTCAGCGAGTAAACTGCATATTAAATTAAATGAGATTTATATTCTGCAATTGTCTTTTAATACAAAATTGTAGTCAGCTAGAAAGGAAACCAGAGGAACAGTTATCGTAAAGATTTGCTCATGAAATTTGCGTTTTGATTGAGGCACATATAGAAAGTAAAGAAAAATGTTGATCATGGTTGTAACTAGAGAGTGTTTTTTTTGTTAAGGTTTGGCAGGGTGCAGTCATAGATACAAGCTCAGGCGAGCACTCACTATGAAAATTGCGATAGAGCAGATAACGGCTCGCACCGCCTCTTCTGTGACAAAGAGGGTGCAGGAAAGAGAAAAGGTCATTTCCCCCTTGGTTTCGACGCCGGTTTTGAACTCTGTCAAAAGCAAGATAGAGTACTCCGAGCGGCTCCTGCGTACATCTGTCAACAGTAGTCGATTTGCGAACGTATTTTGCTATTATACGGATAGGAGACTGCGCCGGTAGTGAGATGCATTCTGGGACGGTAGAATAACGCAACCATTTTTCTAGCGATTTTGGCAACAGACTCGGTATAGGTCTTCCATTTCCGGTCACAAACCGTATTAATGACTGAATTAACAAAAAACATTGCAGATTTCAAATCCTCTAAAAGATTTTGGCCCTTAAAATGCCTTATTTATTTGAAATGTTTATGGATAAACGGTAATAATATAGTAAGAAGCCTGTTAAAAGTATTGTCAATTGTTTCCTCTGCTTCCTTGTGTTTGGTGTATACTACAAGACTTATCTTTCCTTGTTTTTGCAATGATATTGAGCTTTACATTTATCATACTAATGTATATCAATTTAAAAATCTGTGTAATTCTTGCAACCTGAGCATATTTTGTTGCGCTTGCGACCTATAGACACACGTGAAGAAAGTTTTCATAAATTTCAATTATTTCATAAAATCTTAAGTTAAGGATTCCATAATCAGAAAAATATCATAAATTTTGAACAAAAGTAGAATACGGATTATAGATGTACAGTTTAGTAGCATTATATCCTGATTTTTAACCCTTATAAGATGGCATAAAAGAGGTGCAAAGCTTCGAGTATGAATTAACCAGTCCTAGGATGCTTTACTGATATTTACGATTTGGCTTTGCCGGCTCGCAACTGCTTCGTAAAACTCGTTGCTTAAAACATTAACATAACATAATAAACGGTATATTGATAATTATCTAAACACCGAAACAAACTCTTTCTAATTCATACAAATAGATAAACTATTTGGATATTCTTGATACAAGCAGATTGTAGAAAAATCAGTTTGCTCGTACAATTGCAATTTAGACATAGGTAGCAATATGTTGAAACGTTAGAGCCTCTAGTAATATTCAACTGAACACAAATGTTAAATATTTGTCCAAGAAACATCACTAGATTGCATTTACAAAATAATAAATGAAAATATTTATTGATTTAAAAACAATATTTAATAATCGTTTATTGACAAAGTGTCATTTCTATAAGTAATAAGCAAATGTGTAAGGTTTGCGAATAATATATATGTGTGTGTATATATATATATATATATATATATATATATATGTATATGCATATATATATACTCCCATGAATTTGTATTTTTTGCATATTGAAACCCATTTCTCTATTTATTTAAAAAAATGAGACTCTGTTATATATGGTCTATGGGATTGCATTCATCTGCAAAATATCTAGCTAATTTGCATATTCTTTTAAACATTCAGTTTAATTAATTTCTTATTAGTTTTTCGGGTTTCTTATGATATGATCATCATTAGTTAACTATTACGTGTAATTATATTCATGCAGATATTCTGAATGAATTATACTTGCGTAATATTTGTGTAAAAAAGTAATAGTAAACACATTTCTCTTTCTCTATATATTTATGTATGCGTATATAGATTTAAAATATACCTATCACACTCCTCTGTCTGTTTTTGGTCTACATACATGAAACTTCATATATAGGGTATTCGAACTCATGCGAAGCCATCTATTTGGGTTAACCGGAGAAAATTCGTTGCAAAAGTGCGAAAACTAAAAAAAATGGAATTTGCCAAGTAACGGTCGAGTTACAGCATTACTAATATGCATGCGTAACGTAATAGCTTTTGGCTCATGTTTTAATTTTTAGCCTTGCAGCAAATATGTCGTCATAACTCAAGCATTAGCGTCAAAGAAAAAAGTAAATTATAAAATGAACTTTTTTGTTTCGATTCTCGGTGGTGGCGCACGAGTCATTTTTTTATTTTTAATTTTTTAAATCATAATTATATTGGGTTCAATATAATATAATTATAAATCTGCATTAATCAAAATATCATATTTAAACGTATTTTACGACTGGGCGATGCCGGGAAGTCTATTAGTCTCCCCCTCTCTCTCTCTCTCTCTCTCTATATATATATATATATATATATATATATATATATATATATATATATATATATATAAGCAATGTTTAAAAATATGGTAGATCTATTCTGTGAAGCTATATTAACTTGAAATAAGACGTATTGATTTTGCACTTAGTTTGGAAATAATTATGTCATCTTTTACATTCTGAAAGTTCTTATATTAATTTACTAAGTTAACTTGGTGGATGACATCGTCTTAGCGAGTGAAAAATCCTACTCATGAGAACACGGCATGAATTCTCAGTGATTGGATGAGCACACCTTTTGTTTGAAATGAAGTAGGTACATTCTATAGTCGGATCTCGCCGCGGTTTGTTTGATCTGTGTTGGCTAATAAACTTTCGTGTGTGCGGCGGAGTTCGGATGTGGTAAACTGACGAGCCCAAATGAGGGCAAAACTCGAGTTTTGGACATCCAGTTTGTTGGATTGTATGGTTCGTGCGAGCTGCGACGTTATTTGTGGAAATAATTATATTATCTCTCACACTCTGAAAATGCTAATCATTCAAAGACAGTACTGTTTGAATATATGTTTCAATGGAAGTTTTAGTCATTTAGAACTGCTTTAAAACCCTAACCACTCACTAACTTTTCGACCAAATTTCAAATAATTATTACAGTTTATAGATCACTTTTTCAACTATATTGTAAAAATTAAAAAAAAAGAAATTGTTCCGTAAAACAAAATATATGATGAATTTTCTGGAGTTAAAAATCGTAAAACTATGTAAGGAGGTGATCGACGCTTTTTATGACTGGTTTCCATAGCAACTACGTCGCTTCAGCGACTATTGTTGTTATAATTCACTGGTGTCGCGAAAAGAGAAGTAACAAGTGAAACAGAGAAAATGAAAGCATGAAAGGGAGATAATTAGGGGATTTTATCGAAAGCAGGCGAGTGCCGTACATTGTTATTATGTGTTTTTAAGGGGGAAAAAGAGCGAAAATTAAACAAAGAACAAATGAATTTATTGAAAGTCTGGAAGAATTATGGATTACAATAGAAAAATGCGAGCATAAACAGTAATATGATCAAGCTTAAAACCTCTGACAAGGACTAGTAAAGTAATATGGTTAAGCTTAAAGCCTCAGTAAAGAACTAGTTGTTAAAACTGAAAAAGAAAAGGACAAGATATTATAGTAAAACTATAATACATTTATAACTTAATATATTGTAGCATTTAGATTAAAAAAAAAGAAGTTTATTATAGTTTTTACACATTTGAAAATTGAGAACTTTTTTTTAAAAATCAGTTAATTTTTTGTATGAATGTTACAATTAATAAAAGAAAGTGTTTTAAACAGTTTCCTAAAATGTTGATAAATGTATCGAATTTGTTTAAACACTTTTTGTATTAATGCTTACTTTGACACAAAAAACAACTGAATTTTATAAAAGATTTTTAATTCAATTTAATCATCAAGAAAAAAAATGTGTTTTGAGGATTGAGAAAAACAAATCTTGAAATAAAATGTTTTTAGAACAGTGATTAAATTACTATCTGTTTATCTATCCACCTAGCTATCTTTCTGTCTTAATATATTAAAACAGGGCTCTTTCAGTCTTTGACAGATTATGAATAACCACGAAGGGGTGTCTGCGCGTGAAATCTTTGTGGCAGAAGGTGCGCAATCTCCAACCAAACATCTCCTGAGTCGACATTGTTAAATACCAATGGCAAGTGAATTGTATGTTCAAGACGACGGGAAACAAATGCCGAGATAAACGAAGAGCGCCTTGAATTTCCAAATGGTCACCCATTTGGTACTAACCAGGTTCAAAGTTGCTTAACTTCGGTGGTCTGATGAGAATTGGTGTATCAACGCGATTATGCATATATTACTAGAGATGTATACATTATTTCGCGACTCTGCATGAAGTGTTGTAAAGAAACACATTTTCAGTATTTGCTATAACTTGCTCAAATCCTAGTTAAATTTTCCATTTCAAAATGATAAATATTTATCGATTAATAGCTAGCAATCCCATTAAAATCTATAGATAACCCTCTTTATAAGTATCTCTTACGTTTTCACAAAATATATACGCATATTTCATGAGATTTTATGGAAAGCTGGAAATAAAATAAACAAAAAAAAACCTACAGCAAAATAATGAGATTTTAAACGAATAAGGATAATATCGGAATCGGGGTTTTAGATCAGGACCAGATATAGTATCAGAATCCAGAAAATGTTGGAATCGTCCTATTTTTACCATATATATATATATATATATATATATATATATATATATATATATATATATATATATATATACATACACACACATATATATATATATATATATATTAAGTAATGTGATTTACAATTTAAAAATTTAAAAAAAAATTTTAAATTTAAAAATCAAATTTTGATTAAATTAAAAATCAGTTTCATAAGAAGGAACAACAACAAAGTCAATTATCTGTACGATCGTTTCGGAAATCCGTGCTTTTTATTTGTGGTATACATGAAGTTATGTAGAACAATTATATATAGTTTTTTTGGTAAGCACGGTCTCCTCATCAGCAAATTCAGGAGGATTTTTATTGAATTTAAAAGACACCATAAATAAACCTAGCATTAAAAGTAAGGCAGATGAATCTTTTAGTTTTTCTTTTTTTCAAATCAGGAACTGTGTTTAAAGTAGTCATTTAGATGTTTGCTATAGCTTTTTATTTTATTGAATATTCAATAAAATAAAAAGCTATAGCAAACATCTAAATGACTACTGCCATTTCTTTAGAAATGTGTTCATTCGTCTTCCTGTCGGTCCTGCCATAGAGTGTAGTGTCATCAGCATATATACCCATCTCAGTGGAAATGTTGTCGGGGAGGTCATTTATGAATATCAGGAACAATAGAGGTCCAAGGATAGAACCCTGGGGCACCCCCGCATTTATATCATATTGTTTAGATGTACGACCGTCGAGGACAACCTGGATTTTTCTCTTATCTAAGAAAGATTTAATTATGTTAAGTATTCTACCAGTGATACCGTATGATCTGATTTTACTGAGGAGACCCTCATGCCATACCCTGTCAAAAGCCTTAAATATATCTAGAGCTACCGCTCTGCCCTCCCCAGCTTTGTCCAGTGAATGGTATATACGTTCAGAGATCACAGTTAGGATGTCTGCTGTGGAACGGGCTTGTTTAAATCCATATTGTTTGTCAGTCAGTAGTTTAGCATCTGTAAGATGATGGACTAGAGCATGGTTAATTATGGTCTCAAATATTTTGGCAAAAAGTGGGAGGAGGCTAATGGGGCAATAATTTGATGGGTCTGTCCTTTCGCCAGAATTCTTGAATACTGGTACAACAGAAGCAGTTTTCCAACAGACCGGAAAGCAAGCTTCATTAAGGCATTTGTTGTAGAGTTTGGAGAGAACTGGAGCTACTTCGGCTGAGCACTTTTTTAATAGCACAGCTGGGATAAGATCGGGTCCACATGCTTTTGAGGTGTCAAGGTTTTTTATGATAGCATGCACCTGAGCAGGGGTGGTTTTCAGATCGCCTAGTGTGGCGTCTGTCCGCATAGGAAAGTCAGGTAGGGGGTGGTTGGAAGGGTCCAGTGTGGAGTTTGAGGCAAACCGACTGGCAAGCATGTTAGCCTTGTCGGTTGCTGAGGAGACAACCTCGTGATTGTTGATTAGTGGGTGAATTGTTGATTGCCCATTATTTACTACACTGTTGTAGATTTTCCAGAAGTCTCGAGTTCCTAGTTTTTGTGCTTCGATGCGCTTTTTAGTGGTTTCCGTAAATTCTCTCTTAGCTGTCGCTATTTCTTTCTTAACGTCATTTCTAGCTTCTATATACTTCAGTCTGTTTGAACTGGACTTATGTCGGTTAAACCTACGGTATGCATGCTGCTTTTGAGCAATGGCAGTTGCACAAGTCGACGTAAACCATTGGGGAGAGTGGGGCTTACTATAAAATTTCCGCATGGGAACATGCGCTTCGATTGCAGTTTTAAACCAGTCAGTGGTCTCGTTTGCACATTGTTCAGCAGGGAGAGAGAAAATATTTTTCCATGGAGCATCTCTAATTAGTTCCCTGATGGCTTTCCAGTCAGCCTTATTATAATATCTCGTTGTTTTGAGCACTGGCTCTTCAGTTTTGGGTCTAGAGTTTAGGGCGATTTCAACCATTATCACTGCATGATCAGCGTTCCTGAGTGGACTGTGGGCCTTCGTTATGCAGTCATCGGGAACTGTGGTCAAAAACAGATCTAGAAGTGATGCGTGTTGTTCTTTCTGGTCAGGGAAACGGGTTGGAAACGTAACAATTTGTGATAGGGAGTGAGATATAGCGAAGCTATGGGTTGTGCTGCCCGCTGCATCTGTGTGAGTAGAGAATCCAAGCCAGTTTTTGTGGTGGACATTAAAGTCACCAAACACATGTATTTGTGCGCTAGTGTCGAGGGTCAGTGCCGTGTCTATGCTGTCAGATACTTTGTTTATTATGGAGCAGTCCTGAGTCGAGGGAGAGCGGTAGAGAAAATAATAGTAGCTAATATTGTGTTGCATGTTTAGTCTAAAGCACATAAAGGCTTGATCGTCTGTTTCTAGGTTTGTTTCTCTAGTCAAGGGAAGGGTATTACGAATGTAAACTCCAAGTCCGTGCATATGTCTGTCAGAGTCCTTACGGCAGAGTGGGAGATATCCAGGCATGTTAAAGTGGTTAGAGGGAATGGAGGAGTGTAGGTTAGTCTCACTTAGTGCTAAGATATCCGGGGTATTTGTTAAGAGAAATGCTTCAACATCAGCTAAGTTAGTTCTAAGCCCACGGATATTTGTGAATGAGAGCCTCAAGGGAGGAGGCAAGTTGAATTTGTTTGTTCCTAATCCTGGTTTAAGCTTATTTTTAGATTGTACTGTCGTCATATTTTTTTTTAAGAGTTTCGGTAAGGGGGAGCTAAATAAGAGGTTATGCGAAGCTTCAGACATGCATCACGAGTAGACCATCAGCTGAGCTTTCTCCAATTAGGATTGTGGCCTCAGGAAAGCCCACCGGGGATGAGTGCAGGGTTCCTTTCCATGCGCGTCATGGCACTACAAACAACCCGATATTATTCAACTGTTGATGGAGCAGCCGCTCTAAGCGCTACCCAAGAGTTAGGGTACCTGTACTACCAGTCGGGAACTGCAGCCAGAAACTGTCAATCCGGTACCCTCAACCCTTTAGAAGAAGGTCAACCAAATCAAATCGCTCAGGCATATCTTATACTCAAGCACTCCCAAATGTTCAGTTTTAGGGGTGGGGCGTGCTAGGAATGGGGAAGAACGGCGTTCATTGCCCTAGCCAGGAAACAAGATCTACCGCTGGGTGTTTCTGTCGAATCACTGAGATAGTGTCTCTGCGCTTGACTAATAGGCAAAGAAGGAGTATGGAAGCCGGGCGATAGACAGAGCCTATCTACTCCTTAAGCAATTTAGGTTTGCAAACCGGTGAATTTGTTTGAGTCACCAGCTCTAGGAAGGTTGTCATCCAAGACTGAAGAGGCCTCTCTCCCCTTTGGTTTAGTTTTAGAGTTTTCCTTCTCCTAGACGGATGATCTGGGAAGACCTACTGGGTCCGTCAGCCCTGAGAGGGTTTTCTCCGCACCTAGGTTCTAATCCAGGTATTTCTGCGACCCCGCGTGGTTAGTGTTACTGGGTTAGTTTGTGGGGGATTATATCTCTACTGATTAGTTACACTCCTCAACGTGATTTAGGGACATAAGATGTACTTCATAAATATGAGTGTGATTTTGTTTTTGATTTTTTTTTTAAATTGTATTTTCACCTCAAACAAGGTGCAGAGCCACTTTGATGTAGGGGGCTACTATCTGGAACATAAATTGCAGGGATACCATGAAGGGAGTTGAGCAGCAAGATGTCTGTTTACAACATACTTGAATATATGTGCATACATTTTTCTGTAATCACCTGCGTTGGGGGATTACGTCTTCAGGCCAAGAATTACGGTCGAAAACTGATATTTCAACCAAATACATTTTCCTATTTCGTTTGTCAAGTTTGTCGTATGTATGTATGTGTATGTATATATGTAACTGTGTATATATGTATGTGTGTATGTATGTGTATATATATATGTGTGTGTATGTATGTGTATGTATGTGTAAGTATATATATATATGTATTTATAGATTGATTTATGAGGACATATATCCAGTTGGGGTCCACGGGTTTTGGGGTTCCAAATCATACAACCTTATTATTATTATTATTATTATTATTATTATTATTATTATTATTATTATTATTATTATTATTATTATTATTATTGATATTGGTGGTGTCATTAGTATTATCAATATTATAAGAATTATTATCATTAGGATTATTAGTGGGATAAATATTATTTTTGATATAATAACAGTCATGCTGTATGGTACACAAGTGTGTACATGGATGTCTGGATTTGACATTCCACGTATGGATATTACTACGTACGTAGGTATGGATGTAAACATGTCATAACTGTATATGACCATTATATGTCTATGTATGTCTGTATGTGTGTGTGTATATATGCGCGGGTGTAGCAAAATGTAGGCGTTTATAAGTATATTAATGTATTAATATATATACGTACATGTGGGGTTTAGATAACTTTCGAGGTTTTATGCTTATTCTTATTTTGTTTGTTTATTTGTTTTTATTTTTATTTTTCTTTTGTTTTGTTTTATTTACCTTATTTTAATTTAACTTTATTCTTGCGTAGTTATAGTTATTGCCTAGTTTCAGTACGTGTGTGTGAGTAAAATAAAACGAATAGCATATATTCGCTTTTGAATATCTCTATTAACGTGTGTGTGTGTGTAGGTGTGTCTGGGTGTGTGTGGGTTGTGTGTGTGTTGCATGTATGTGCATGGATGGGTGTAGATTGAAAGACACCGGTCAGTACTTAGTGACCATAGGAAAGGTTCTTAATTTACAGACTGCAAGACAAAAATACTAAATTCCCAAGTACCTTATGCCATAAAAACCAAAAGATGGGATGGATAAAGAGAAAGAGAAACGAAAAAGAATATGTTTATTATCTTCAAAGACCTCACTTGTCCTCTGACCGTTTTATGACTCCCACCCAGATTACATTCTAACTTGACAAACGAAATAGGAAAATGTATTTGGTTGAAATATCAGTTTTCGACGGTAATTCTTGGCCTGAAGACGTAATCCCCCAACGCGGGTGATTACAGAAACATGTATGCACATATGTAGCCATTAATGTTTGTATAAATAAATTTAATATACCTGCTCTGTTCACTCATTGAGCACTCTTTGCAGACACATGTTGTTTCATTGGATGTACTTCTAGGAAACTAAACTCTACTGGATATATATATATATATATATATATATATATATATATATATAGAGAGAGAGAGAGAGAGAGAGAGAGAGCACAAGCCTGAAGAATCCTAGAGTGGATGTAACGCGGAATATTCTGTGTAGCTTAATCGCCATATATTTTATAACTAACTAACAAGCTCTACCTACGTATTGAGCACTGTTGAAGTACATACGTTAAGTTTACGCATAAATTTAAACTTTCGTATATTAATTTATGTGAGTAAATGAATATATATATATATATATATATATATATATATATATATATATATATATATATATATAAAGAGGTAGAAGCCCCGACTATTGTTTGGCGATCGGGTTTCGATCCTAGTTCGAGGTAGTTGCTTGTCTAGCCGCAGTGATGAGCTGTGAAACAACGAAAGAGTATTGTATGTGGATGATTATAATGCTCCCTATCTTGGGTTGAGCATATTGGGAAGTGATATACAAACTGCCATTAGTGCATGAAGCGATGCTCTTTGCGTAAAGAGATTGAGCTTAGGTATTTGACAATGTCAAAAGATTGTTAATTCATGCAGCAGCGTATAGCGCAACGTTTAGAAGCTCTGACTGTCGTTTGGGCGATCGGGTTTAGATCCTGGCTTGAGGTCGTTGCTTGTCTAACCGCACTGATGAGCTGCAACACAGTACTGTATGTGGATGACCATATATATATATATATATATATATATATATATATATATATATATATTAATATATATACTATTTTAGATACGACGATCGCTTGCGCAGATCTATTAAGTAGCCAATAAAATAGAGCCATTTCTTTGTGAACATTTTTATTAGTTAATAACGTTTTACACCGTGATGTAGATGGGAACAAGGCATATAAATGCTACGTATGCGTACAAGAGGGCAACTATTAAGTTTGAACAACAACAACAACAACAACAACAACAACAACAACAACAACAAAACCGGAGTGATAACGGTGCCTGACACGAATACTTGCGCCACGTAAAATAGTTACGGCGGTTTAACAGCTTTTCGTTTGTGTCGCCTGGCCTTTTTTTCTGCTACTGTTGTCTCCTCCTTGCATTTTTTCCACGCCATTTAACGCGTTTAATGCCCCGAACGGCGATCGGTGGCCCCACAAATGAGACACGCGGACAGCAGGGGGCGGCTCAATGTGTTGATGGAAAGTCCCTGGGAAATGAAATGTGGGGAAGGGGATTTTTTTCAGAGGAAAGCAACGACCGCGGCGTAGTAATTTCCTGCGACGGCCACGGGTTGTCGTCTCATGTGGAGGGCTTTGATGGTCAGGGAAATGAGTGTACGTCCGTGATGAGTATTGGCTGGTCGGATTGGTCAATGCGGTTTAAACACATGGTCAGTATGCACAGCGGCTTAAGAAAGCGAGAAAGGGCTGTGGAGGGAGGAGGTTTTAATGCTTTGGAATTGTTTCCTTCTGTATTATTGTCAATCTGTGCGTATGCGAATAAACACATATATAACATACAGAAAATCGCAGTGGAACACACACGTTCACACACATTAATCTATCTTCTTATATCTAAAATAAAATTCCCCCTATTTCATCCACCATTATAACTCTATTAATTAAAGCTACGGGATTTACTAATTACTTACGACAAATTTAGGCATGATGCATATACAACAAAGCACGATGAATGCTTTCGCTAATCCTTTATTTATATGATATTTAGGCACGTCATTCGAGTAACCTGGAATTCTTATGTCAAAATCAAGATTTAACTGACTTTAATTCAACTAGACTGAAATAACGTGTTTTTGTTTTGTCCAGACACCTTTGTAAAAAAATAAAAATAAACACATTTTTATTTATCTTTTTATTTAAAATTTACGAGTCGTGATTTGAGATGATTAAATAATTTGTTGATGTATTCACTTTCAGTGTAAGTTTTGTAAATATTTACTACCACAAAAACACTATAAAAACACAAATTAACATTTACGATTTGAAAAAAAAAGAAAGTAAGCATATATGTTCCCTTTGAATTTGACAGAACATATGCGTTATTTTTGTTCGATTTCGATAATTTTTACATTCATTTTGGACAAATAGCTTCTAACATAATATATAGCATTAAGAAACTCAGATATTCTTTTCCCCATGCTAAGATTCCCCATACCCTTAAGACTGCGAAATATTATTCATTTTCTTAATATTAGTATTATAAATTTTACTTAATATTAGTATAAGTATTACAAACTTTACTCAATATTAGTATTATAAATTTAACTTAAGGTAAGTATTAGTATTACACGTTTTACTCATTATTAGTATTAGTATTATTTATTTTACTAAATATTGGTATTAGTATTATAATTTTACTTCACATAAGTATTAGAATTATGAATTTTACTAAATATTAGTACTAGTATTATAAATTCTACTTAATATTAGTATTAGTATTATAAATTTTACTTAGTATTATAAATTTAACTTAATATTAGTATGAGTATTATACATTTTACGTAATATTAGTATTATAAACTTTACTTAAATTAGTATTAGTATTATAAATGTTACTTAATATTAGTATTAATATTATAAATTTTTCTTAACATTCGTATTAATATTATGAATTATATTTAATATTAGTATTAGTATAATAAATTTTACTTAATATTAGTATTAGTATTATGAATTTTACTTAATCCTAGTTGTAATATTTTAAATTTTACTAAATATTAGTATTACTTTTACGAATTTTACTTAATATTAGTGTTAATACTATAAATTTTATTTAATATTACTATTACGAATTTTGCTTAATATTAGTATTACCATTACAAATTTTACTTAATATTAGTATTAATATTAAAAATTTTACGTAATATTAGTATTAGTATTATAAGTATTACTTAATATTAATATTAGTATTACAAATTTTACTTAATATTCGTAATATTATAAATTTTACTAAATATTAGTATTACAAATTTTACTTAATATTCGTATTAATATTATAAATTTTACTAAATATTAGTATTATAAATTTTACTTAATATTAGTATGAGTATTATAAATTTTACTTAATATAAATATTAGTATTATAAATTAAACTTAATATTAGTATTATAAATTTTACTTCTATAATATTATAAATTTTACTTAATATTAGTATTATAAATTTTACTTAATATTATTATTATAAATTTTACTTAATATTAGTATTATAAATTAAACTTTATATAAGTATAAGTATTATAACTATTACTTAATATTGGTATTAATATTATCAATTTTACTTCATATTAGTATTACTATTATAAATTTTCTTTAATATTGGTATTAGTATTATAAATTTTACTTAATATAATTATTAGTATTATAAATTTTACTTAACACTAGTATCAGTATAATAAATTTTACTTAATATTAGTATTAGTATTCTAAATTTTACTTAATGTAAAAATTAGTATTATCAATTTACTTAATATAATATTAGTATAATACATTCTACGTATTATTAGTATTAATACTATAAATCTTACTTAATATTAGTATAATTATTATAATTTTACTTAGTATTAATATTAGTATCATAAATTTTGCTTAATATAAGTACAAGTATTATAAAATTTGCTTAATATTAGTATTAGTATTACAAACTTTACTTAATATAAGTATTAGTCTTATAAATTTTACTTAATAGTAATATTAGTACTACAAATCTTACTTAATATAAGCATCCATATGATAATTCTTACTTTAAGTATTAGTATTATAAATTTTACTTAATAGTAGTATTATTACTTAATATAAGTCTCCATATTATAATTCTTACTTACTATAAGTATTAGTATTATAAATTTTACTTCATATAAGCATTAGTATTATAAATTTTACTCAATATTAGTATTTATATTATAAATTTTACTTAATATTAGTGTTATAAATTTTACTTAATATAAGTATTAGTTATATAAATATTACTTAATATTAGTATTAGTATTATAAATTTTAATTAATAGTAGTATTAGTATTATAAATTTTACTTAATAGTAGTATTATTACTTAATATAAGTCTCCATATTATAATTCTTACTTACTATAAGTATTAGTATTATAAATTTTACTTCATATAAGCATTAGTATTATAAATTTTACTCAATATTAGTATTTATAATATGAATTTTACTTAATATTAGTGTTATAAATTTTACTTAATATAAGTATTAGTTATATAAATATTACTTAATATTAATATTAGTATTATAAATTTTACTTCATATAAGCATTAGTATAATACTTTTACTCAATATTAGTGTTATAAATTTTACTTAATATTAGTATTAGTATTATAAATTCTACGTTATATTAGTATTAGTATTATAGGTTTTACTTAATATAAGTATTAGTATTATACATTTTACTTAATATTAGTATTAGTGTCATACATTGTACTTAATATTAGTATTATAAATATTGCATTATATAAGTATTATAAATTTACTTGGTATTAGTATTCTAAATTTTACTTATATTAGTATTATAAATTTTACTTAATAGAAAGTAGTTCTTTAATCGGTACTCTGTCGGATAACGTATCTATGCGTGACGTAAACAATTCTGACTTGTAATTGTGAAAGACGAATCAAGTTACGACGTTCCCAATGTCAATGAAATATACAAATATAGAAGACGCGACGTTTGAGTATTTTTATGATGAGGATTGGTTATTCGTATTATTTTCATTCATCGGACTACTGTTCTCATAATCAGTCATATTCATAACGTTTCGGTCGATGTAACCTCCGACTTTCGTCAGGTGTATCTTTTCGGAATCGGGAATGTATTTTGTCGAATTCTGAATTAAAAAATAACAATAATATAATGATATTTACAATAGAAATAAAATCGATTTTAGACCCCTACAATTCGTACGAGAACTGTCCGCACAACCTGTGGCGTAGTGGTTTGATTTCTTTGGAAAATATCAGTTGTAAAAGTTAATTTCTCTTGAAGGCTCAATTCGAAGTACGACAAGAAAATATTTAACGAAATAAAATTTGAAAATAACACTAGAAACATTGTTCATTTCTAAATTGTGGATAGCTTTTAAACAATTACAAAAATCATTTTTGGTTTTATTGCGTATAATTTGTAGGGTACTTTGTGATTAGATTTAAATTAGGGTACTGTTTCGGAAAAGGCATTTAGGAAAATGTCAGTAGTTACGCAATCAGTTGCTTGTCTTTTTTTCTTCTGTAATTTTTTTTTGGGGGAAGGATTTTAAATATAAGAAATATAAATTTTCATTTTTGTTATAATCAGTCTCTAAAATATCAAAACAGAAAAAAAACTCCAAGATTTATACGCAGGAAAATTAATAATATCTTTCTATTTGCTTGAGAATGTCGTCTGGTATGTACAATTTTCCAATGAGAAATGGTAAACGTCGAGAATTGATCCTAAGAATAGCACAATATAGATTGTATACTTCGTATACATTTCTAACGTTTTAAATTAATTCGTCTTTCTCACTATGTAATCGGAACTGTTACGTCACGACTACGTCATACCTGACAATCTTTGGATTCATTATACGACACTGTACACATTTATCAATTAAAAAACAAAGGTTATGCGATTTACAATATTTCTTTTCTTTTTTTCTTATCAGGTTGCTATTCTACTTTAATATTATAGAGTCTGCATTCAAGACGACCTACAATAAGCAGTAAATATTTCGATAGATTTAGATTGACGCCAAGAATTTTTGGAGTTACTCTATTATACCGGGAAAAGTCGGGACACAGGTCAAATGGCAATATAATAAAGTACGGTACTTGCTATTAGTTGTTTTAAAATTGATCTTTATACTTGTGAGAGCAGCTCAATATCTCTTCAATTAGAGTATAAATATATATATATATATACGTATAAGTTTACTCCGGTGTTGAACATGATCCATTTTAAAGTTTAAACTAACTCAATGGGATTATTTGAATCTGCTTTAAACGTCTTCATTTGAAGTTTGCTTTTAAATTAAATGGCAATGTTTTGGGGGCAAACATTTAAATAAATTGTTTAATTTTGCTTTTTTTTTTTCTCTCGGTTGATTGGATCTAAAAAACGAAGCTTTCATTTGCTTTTTGAACTTATTTGTTAAATAGATTGATGATAAGACCCAAAATACTTACTTAAAAGAAGTAAAAACACTTCTTTAAAGTGTTATTTCTTTGTTGGGCTAATATTTTTGGCTGTTTATATGACGCAATGTGTTTCTATATATTTATCTTTATTACCGAGTGTTTTTTTTTATTTTTCAGTTTAATGAGAAGAGCTACCTGGAGGGGAGTGAGGATTGAAAAGCATTAGTTGTAGAGCATAAACATTCGAGATTCAGTCGTTAATATGTTTGTTTGGCGAATGAGTGCGCTTTGGGTTCATTCGGGTATAAAAGGCTCGAAGGGCCGCAACCACATGTCATATTATGTAGGGCTAAGGCATGGCCAGATCGAAATAATTCTGAAAGTATTTTTTCTGTTTTTAAGTGTGTGGATTCGTCCAAAGATAAACTTTCTGCATAAAAAAAACTCATCGAAAGTCATATAAATCTATCTATTATATCTATAAAAGTGAACGTGTCTGTCTGTCTGTCTGTCTGTGTGTCTGTGTGCCTGTCTGTCTGTGTACATTTCCCTACGCAATAACTCTGTCAATTTTTAGTCTATAGACTCGAAATTTGAAATACAGGGTACTGAGATTTGGGAAAATCGATGTGACGGGTGTCAGCCAGAAATTTGGCTGTTAGGGGGTCAAATTTCAACGATTTGACCGTTAAGAACTCTACCAAACTCCTCCGACAATTTTGGGTCTAGACACTTGAAATTTTACATATGGGTTGCTTGAACCTGGATCTAACTTAATAAAGTGGTTTGAGCCCGAAACTATAAATTTTAAGGGGTCATAATAGGGGTCAAAGTTTGAAAAAATTAACCATTTTTTTTGTTTTTTTGCTTTTTTTGCACAGCATACACCTCCAAACACCCGAGCAACGCCGGTCACCCCTGCTAGTATATATATATAAGTGAACGTGTCTGTGTGTGTTTCTGTGTGTGTGTGTGTCTACCAAACTCCTCCGACAATTTGGAGTCTAAACACTTGATGTTTTAGATATTGGTTCCTTGGACATGGATCTAACTTAATAACTTTATTTGAGCACAAAACAATAAATATTAAGGGGTTGTAATAGGGGTCAAAGTAAAAAAAAAATTACTTTTTTTTTTTTTTTTTTGCTAAGCATACACCTCCAAACACCCGGGCAACGCCGGGCACCTATTGCTAGTATATAGATAAAACTCATGGAAAGTCATATAAATATATAGATAAAACTCATCGAAAGTCATATATTTGCATGTAAAAACTCTTTTCTGTTTGACTGAAAATGTTTTTGACAAAATGTAACCGCATCTTTATATTTGGATCGTTAGTCTTCAGACTCCGTAAAAGACTGCTTCGGTTTTTTACACTCGTAGTCAGAACTACTTACACCATAACTTCTAATATATAAGTGCCTATTCATAATTAGCACCTAGTGTTTTGATAAATGGGGCAATCAAATAGTACGTCCGACAACAATCCAAAATAAATTCATTTAATTATCAAAACATTAAAATACTATATTTAATTATTGAAACATTATCTGCCGTTTTTAACATTTATTTATACATTATGGATACATTTTTTCTAAGTTTGTTTCTTTGTTGAAAACTTCCAGATTGTGAGTGGCGTTCTTTATTTCTTCTTTTTTTAAACTTCATCGACATTATTTTATATGAATGTTAATATCTAATCTAGCGAAGCGTGATTTTATTTTTTCATTTTTGATGGAGGGTGTACGCTCGTATTACATATGACAATTTGTTTAATAGATGAATTACAAATAAGAGAACAAAATACAATATTAACCAGCAAAAGAAAATGATAGGAAATAAATGGGTTTGATTAAAATAGACAACAGATCAAGACCGAATGAAAAAAAAAAAAAACGTCACCACCGTTTTTCACCGTGAAAAATATAAGGCAACTTAGAAAAAAAGCAAGAAAGCCTACACGTGGAAAGAGGAAACCATCATCAGAATCGAGGCGGCAGACGGGGGTGCGAGATGAAGATCTGGCGAGTTGAAAAGCGCGAGTCGTTGATAGGAATTCTACGTTTTAAGGATTAGCATATAAAGATGTCCAGTTGGCCTCCATCCCGTCTATTTTTGCCGATTATAATAAGGAAATGACTTTTCTCGCTCTTCAGTTCGTCCGGTTGTCCGTCAGATTCTAAGAGTTTTCTGTCACTTGATTCTGATGTGCCATTATCACATTGCCGGCCATATGTGGATGGCATCGCCGTTCATGATTCAATCACCCAGTTGGAGGTAGATGCTATAAATGGACAAATGGAATGAATAGAAAAATTGGAAAGGGGGGAAAAGAAAAGGGATCCTGTACATGAGTGAAAGTGGCACCGATGGAAATTACACACACACACACACACACACACACACACACACACACACACACACACACACACACACACACACACACAAACATATATATATAATGAATACCCATCCCATGATAGGTAAAATTAATTCCCTGGACTAGGAACAGTTTTTCACAATCATTTCCGTTGGGTTCATGTGTTATATTTTTCTATGTATTTGTTTTTATTTCTATTTACCATACGAATGGTTGGTTACCGTTGGTAGTTTGTGAGTTGAATTATTATTATTATTATTATTATTATTATTATTATTGTTGTTGTTGTTGTTGTTGTTGTTGTTGGTAATAGTATCGTTTTTTTAATTGCAGTACTAGTTGTAATAGGGTTATTATTGTTTTTAGTAGTATTATAAGAAGTTTCATATAGACAGGTGAAGCCTGTGGAAATTGCTGATATGAAAAGTGCGTGAATTTTATGTGATAAACACTTTACTGGCCTTCGGGACAAGATCAAAGTGTAGCATCTGTTCCGGCAGATACTGCAAGCTATGACTAGCTATGACTAGCAAAGACCAGATGTGGGGGCAACCCCACATGCCTGACCTTTAACCAGCTCCCATTTCCCACCTCTCGGGAGCTGGTCCCCTTTTTCCCTTCCCCCTCCCTTCACTCCTCACAATCGGCCTTGTGCCTAATTTGCTCGGTGGGGGAGAAAATAAATACCATCTGTTCCGGCGGATACTGTAAGCTATGACTAGCTATGACTAGCAAAGACCAGATGTGAGGGCAACCCCACATGTCTGACCTTTAACCAGCTCCCATTTCCCACCTCTCGGGAGCTGGTCCCCTTTTCCCCTTCCCCCCTTCACTCCTCACATTAAAAATCGGCCTTGTGCCTAATTTGCTCGGTGGGGGAGCAAATAAATACCATCTGTTCCGGCGGATACTGCAAGCTATGACTAGCTATGACTAGCAAAGACCAGATGTGGGGGCAACCCCACATGCCTGACCTTTAACCAGCTCCCATTTCCCACCTTTCGGGAGCTGGTCCCCTTTTTCCCTTCCCCCTCCTTTCACTCCTCACATTAAAAATCGGCCTTGTGCCTAATTTGCTCGGTGGGGGAGCAAATAAATACCATCTGTTCCGGCAGATACTGCAAGCAAAGACCGTATGTGGGGGCAACCCCACATATAAGACCTTGGTCAATGAAGGGGCAACCCTTCATACCAATTGTCACTATCCAGCTCCCCTACTCCCCAGGGAGTTGGTCCCCTTTTCCCCTTCACTCCTCACTTTAAAAATCGGCCTTGTGCCTAATTTGCTCAGTGGGGGAGCAAATAAATACCATCTGTTCCGGCAGATACTGCAAGCAAAGACCCTATGTGGGGGCGACCCCACATATAAGACCTTGGTCAATGTAGGGGCAACCCTTCATACCAATTGTCACTATCCAGCTCCCCTACTCCCCGGGGAGTTGGTCCCCATTTCCCCTTAACTCCTCACATTAAAAATCGGCCTTGTGCCTAATTTGCTCGGTGGGGGAGCAAATAAATACCATCTGTTCCGGCAGATACTGCAAGCAAAGACCATATGTGAGGGCGACATTCATTTCGAACACGCCCTTGTCCTATTAAAGAACGAATTGTTTATTTTATATGCCGAGACTTTCCGCATGTTCAGTGATAAAACTTCTCGAATGAAACTGTGCTGTTAGTCTGTATCTCAAACAAAGAATGAGGAGAAAAAGGAAAAAGAAAAGTTCCAAACCGGACTGACTGAATCCAGGATGTATATTGTCCTTTTTAATTTATGACAAGTTTTATACGAACATTTCTAGAAAGTTATGTTACAAAAACACTATATGCAAACGTTATTTTATAAGCATAACCACCATCATAAAATTCAGTTTCAGAAAGTGCTAAAACCAGCAGATACTTGCTCCGCTCCTTTATATATATATATATATATATATATATATATATATATATATATATATATATATATATAGTATGCTAACCATTTTCTATCCTCTGACGAGAAGAAAATTACTTTATTTGAAACTCCACATAATAAGGATATTTCAATACCTCTTTTTTATTGGAGCAATTCTGTCGAAAAATAAATTCGTGCATGTGGAAATGTCTGATTTACAGTTTTTATTTATACTTATGATATATATATATATATATATATATGTCGGTGGACTGTTTACATTTTGACTATACGTCGCTGAGTTTATTTGTGAAAAAAAATGTGTGAATTTGTTTATATCATCGTCAGTTACTATTCCAAAAGTGTTTGTCTCAACCAAACTTTTTATTTAAAAAAAAAAAAGTAAGCGTCTTTAATATATGTCGGTGAGCTGTTTACATTTTGACTATACGTCGCGGAGTTTATTTGTGAAAAAAATGTGTGAATTTGTTTATATCATCGTCAGTTACTATTCCAAAAGTGTTTGTCTCAACCAAACTTTTTATTAAAAAAAAACAAAAAAACAAAGCGGGAGACCAGTACCCGCATTAAGCTGGTCTGCAGTTTTACTTGTTGCTGGCTATCTTGTTCTTGCTTGTTGCTGGATGTCAACATTTTGAACCGAGAGAGAGAGAGAGAGAGAGAGAGAGAGAGAGAGAGAGAGAGAGAGAGAGAGAGAGAGATTTAGCTGTCACACGAAGCTAAAACTCTGTAACACCATCTTTGTATAGATACTCCCTCAGGTATTTGTCTATTATAAAAAAAAAGAAAAGAAAAATATCTCTGGCGATAAAAAGCTGTGGCGTGTGTACGCCTGTAATGCTGGATGCATGTAACAATTATTCTGCCATCATTATATGTATCTATGTATGTATATGTGTATGTATATTTATATATGTATGTGTGTGTATATTTATATATGTACATGTGAGTTTATATGTATTTATATCTATGTGTATATGTATGTATATGTGTCTATGTGTATATATGCTTGTGTGTGTACATATATACATTTATAAATGTTTGTATGCATATATGTGTGTACATGCATGTATGTGTATGTATGCAGGTGTGTATGTATATGTATTTGTATGTGTGCATGTATGTGTGTATGTGTATTAATGCATATATATGGATGTGTATGTATATGTAGGTAAGTGTAAGTATATATATGTGCATATGTGTACGTATATGTATGTGTAAGTATATGTGTGTATGTATTTGTATATGTGGATGTATATGTATGTATATGTGTATGTATGAATGTGGGTATGTATATGTATGTTTGTGTATTATGCATTGTGTATGTATATGGGTATATATGAGCGTATGCTTATAGACATGTATGTATGTATACATTTATATGTATGTATACCAATGACCGTCTTGTTTATGTTTGCATGTGTGTGTATGTATATGTATGTGTGCGTATTGTGTATTGTGTATGTACGCATGTATATATGTGTGTGCGTGTATATATATATGTATGTATAACAATGATCGTCTTTAGTGTCATGTCTGCTTGAGCATGTGAATTCGCTGGCAGGACTATATGTCTTTTTTTTTTCGGGCTCATGAACTTTCAGTGTCTGAGGGAGTGGCACTCGTCTGACAAGACGTTGCAATCATCATATATATATATATATATATATACTGTACAAAAACGATTTGTCTTATTTCTTATGTTGATGCCGCAATCGTTTTTCACATCGTCTTTAACTGTTGTACCTGGCTTGATCTTTGTCATAATAATAGTGATTCTAGCACTTTCTCTGGGAGTGCAAAGCACTATAGACAACCAAACAACATGGCGTATTAAAAACAATGCACTAATGCAGTGTTACTATTTTTTTCTATTTTGTCTCGCATTTAACCTGACAACTCATTAACCCTCTCGGGTTGCTTTGGTACCAACTTCTTAGTAAAAATGTTAGTATGTGCATTTGTTTAAAAGACGAACTTACGCACTGTCTAACAGAATGTAAATAAGATCTTTCCCCATGGAGCATCTCTGATGTTATTTCTGATGGCATCCCCATCAGTTTTATTGTAGTACTTTGTTGTTTTTAGCAGTGGTTATTCTTCGTTTGGCTCGAGAGTTTAGGAATATGCCATTATCATATTCTTGTCCAGGGTTTCTACATTGGCCTTTTCAAAGCCAAATTCGTGAATTTGCCTACTTTAAAGCGGTTTGCCTTTAATTTGTATTTGATTTTATAAAAGCATGACGTACGGACTTACTAAAGAAAGGACAAACAGAATGGTATATAGGTATTATAAGTTATCAATCTGCATCTGTAACACTTCAAAAACACAATAGAAACACGTTTGCAAGCAATGCACATCTGCGTATATATATTTAACTGCATGAATAGTAAAGACAGTGGTCTTTACTTATCAAGCTTAAAGCATCGAAAGTTACATACAATGTCCTTCTCTGATTCTTCCCTCCAGGTTTGATCTTTTCTAGAACTTATACTGATTGTAAGGATAGATACACGTGGCTTTTTTTGTCTCATAGAATCTCGGAATTTGTGGCATTTGTGTTTCTGGTTTCTATGTCGCCGAGTATATTTAGCTTATGGAAAGTTTCTCTTTTGTTTGAACATAGAGGCTTCGAGCAGTCTTGGCGTTATTTAAATCGCGTCTCAGTAAATAGCAAAAGAAGATAGACAAAGGCCGGCTGACGTCAGGTATTGTACAATGGATGAGATAAGACATGCCATTTCTGTGCTATCATTGTACGGTTTCTTTACTTTCCTTTTAGAAGTGAGCTGTACGAAATCGCTTGTACTACACAGTCCGGCAGTATACGTTCTTGGGTTTTGTAAAATAAATATAAAAATAAAGACAACGCAGGGCTTATTGAAATACTGAATTTTTAAGTTACATGTTCTACACATGTAGCTTAAAAATTCAGTATTGGAATAATATTTGCCGCTTTCTTATCAGCACTATGCTCGCTCTGTGTGGGTGTCTGTTTCTCCCTTTTCTACCATATTCTCCACTCCCTTTCTCCCTCTCTCTTTCTTATCTCTCTCTCTCTATATATATATATATATAATATGTTATATATATATATAATTATTATAGTAAAAATAAAAAATAATTATATATATATATATATATATATATATATATATATATATATATATATATATATATATATATATACATACGTAGGAGTGAAGCCTCCTATGTTTTTATAACGCCAAAATGTTGAATGGCTACGAAGGCAAGAATGGTGCCATTAAAACCAGGCACCTTTTGCGCTCTACGTCATTTAAAATTCACTTTTGCCAGGAAGTAAATAACACATCTCTGCATCGGATACAGGTCCATGACACGGGGTAAAATTATAAGATCCCAAACTGTCAATGTTTACACCAGGGAGATTAATTTTTTAGGTCGTTAATGCATGAGTTCAATTATTATAACAATGCAATTTCCAATGACCTCTGGTTCGTTCAAGTGCAACAAAAATAAGAGGCATTACGTTTGAAACGCAGCTCATGTGTACACACACATGCACACACACTCTCTCTCTCTCTCTCACACACACGTATATGTATATATATATATATATATATATATATAATATAAAGCTGAACGTCTGTGTGTGTCTGGTCACGAATAGGCTCCTATATGGTTGACTATTATAGAAAATTGATTACACATAATGATAGAAGATGTATCGAGACACAGGAATGTGTATGTTAGATCTGTTTTCTTGGTTCTTTCCTCTCTACCGTTTCCTTCTTTGTCTTTACCGTTTACATTTTGTCTTAAACGTTCATTTTCTTTATCATTTTCATCAACGTCTCTTTTTTTATATCCTCACAATGTCACTATTAGTATTATCAACAACAACAACAACAACTAGTCCCGAATCGCATATATCAGCAAATATATCCTACTTTTCTAAAGTATGCTTCACGTCACTGCAGAGTGACATAACGTCACCGGAATTCTCTCTAGTTTATCCCCCCGTGATTGCTTCCTCCGGGGAGATCCATGAAGGCTCAACTCTTCAAACGTTCACAGTAGACAAGTAGCAAACCGACATATTTTCTTCGCCATGATATCGTAGTAATACCAGAGGGAATTGTTCAGATCTATTGGTTAGTGGAACCGATTGTGGAATCGGTATGACGTGTTCTCGTTTGGCCAAGTGCGTCACTTTAACTAATACGATTTGAAAAGGTATTGATCCATCTGTCACATCTTATAGTTATTGGTTACTTAGTAGGTCAGAGCAAACTCTTAATCCTCGCTAAGGCGACTCATCTAGGAGAAAGAACACTCTATAATAACACCGGCTGTAGTAGTTCCGGTACACTACCACTCCTATCTGCCATATTAAAATATGTGGAATGTTTGTGTTAGAGAGCTGCGAAGCATATGAAGAATGAAGGGGTATAAAAGACATGTTAAAAAAGAGTATTATATATCTATATATATATATATATATATATATATATATATATATATATATATTCAGGCATATATTGTATAATAACACCGACCGTTTTGCTTAATGCCTTTTTTGTAATTTTTCCATTTTTCGAATGGTCATTCTTATGACTCGGGCAGATTTGTGTAGAAAAGTTCTGTGGTCGTTTTCCTCCATCTGCTTTTTTTTTTTCGCAAGTTATTTCAACTAATTTTCTTCAGACGTCTTCAGACAGTTTTTCATTACTGTTTTATTTAAAATCTGGACGTTTTATATGCTTCAGTTCAAAGTACATTTAAATTACTTAAAATAGTGAAGCCTCTCGCGTGTAAAAAAATGTACGTTTTAAGAACGTGACTAAAAATAATGTTCAATGGTTTAAAAGTGTTATTTACAAAATTGTATGGAATTTGCAGTTTTTTATAAATATAAATTACAACATACTAACAATGTTATTACTGTTTTCAAAATTAACATTTTTAATTTTGGCTATTTACCTCAGTGATTTCAGTATTTTAGTCTGTTTACATTGCGATCCGTATGAATAATTTTTGTGTTTTCAACCAGCATTTTTCTAAATTGGGAATGTCGGCAACCAGGTTGTTTTAGGTGTTGGCAAATCGAGTTTTTATCTTAAAGCTGTAGAGTAAATCGTCTAGAGAGTGTGTTAGTCGTGTGTGCAGCGTAGCTATTGGTGTTTCTATTGCTGAAGATGCATTCTCCCACGGAAAATTTAAATTTGTAGATTACATTGTTTAGTGTTGTTTCAGTTATAAGGTTAGCAGTTGTTAATTTCTTGTAGATAATAAATCTTATCTTGATATTATTGACTGGGGATATATATCGATTTCCTATGTTCCTTAGTACATTTTCATCTGATTTAAAGTTGTGGTGTAGCTGGTTGCGATATAATATATTGATGGGGTGGGGATTGTTAACTTCGTTATTATTAGTCTGGTTATTATTAGTTTGGTTATTAATCGTTTTTTATTATTAGGGGATTGTTAACTTATTGCTATTAGTTTGATATTATTAGGGGATTGTTAACTTAGTTATTATTAGTTTCGTTATTATTACTTTGGTTATTATTATTACTTTGGTTATTATTATTACTTTGGTTATTATTATTATTTTGGTTATTATTAGTTTGGTTAAGGTTGAGAGAATCTATGCTTGTGGATTAAATTTCGTTCAAAATTTCATACGGATTCACGAATCAACAAGACAGATTTGAAATAAAGTCTGCGTTCACATTAGCTGAAATGTTGCGAGAATAAAATCCAAGCTAAGAAGATAAGAACTGTAGTCTATAGCCAAAATAATCCTTACCTAAAAAAGTTCCGGAATATAAGAACTGATGTTGTTTCCAAAATTTTCTCAAAACTAAATAAAGTCTACTCTACTATTTTTCCGGTAGCTTGAGGAAGAGAAATTGATTCATATATACTTTTAAATCATATAAAAATAACTTTTTGTAATTATGGTCAGTATGTTGTGTCTGTTGACATAACAAGACGTCTTTCGTGTCTTTACAGAGAACAAAATCTGCTTCAGAATCAACAACGACATATTTTCTTTCATAGCCCTTTTCTAACACGAGAGAGATCACTAGTCGTTTTTCTCTATTATTATATTTTTAATAAATGCTCCATTGCGCTCCAAGTTCTGGTTCTTCTTGTAAAACATTTACAGCAAAACCTTATCTATCAGCAACTACTGTAACTAGTAGCTGGAGCTAAATGTTACTTATATAAGCAGAGTTTCTTCACATCGTATCCCGAAGAACTTATTCCTAGCTTAACATAGTCGTTTTAAAGTGAATGCTTCCAAATTCTTGTCAAATCATCGTCTTAAATAACTAAATTATATCAGTCTCCAATCTGCAGAATTTTGTATCACTCATTACTTGAATAACACGTTAACCTTTATCCTCGAGTATATCTTTAGGCCTTGCTAGGAGGTGTTTACTGAGTACCAAAATATAGTATGATACTTTGCAAATTGTTTTGAAAGCTGATCCTTTCTTATTGTGACGAGATCAAATCTTTGCCTTTCTTGGAAAGCATTCGATATTGTGACCAGCAGAGTATAAAAAAATATCTTTTAATACAGAAATTTCGATGAGTGAATTTAATTGGATTTTTTAGTAAACGTTATTTTAATGCCAATAAATTTCATCTTGATCCGAAAATCAGAAAAACTTCGGAGTTTAAATCTAATCGTCAAATTTCAAAGATTTTCATACATTTCGTGACAGGATTAAATAATGCTAAATAATAAAATATCTGAGAAGATGCTTTACGGATTCGAATTTGATGAATTTATATGATTTTTAATGTGAGTATATCAATTATAGCGCAATTTTTTTTAAAAATATAAAATGTATTTAAAGGTGGTAATACATTTTACCATTTAAAAATATTTCCAAGTAATTTGCATTATGGCTTCATGAAATAAAACAAAAACAGATATTAAGATATGCTCATTTAATCTGCGTGGTTAATGACGAAATTTCAATTTTAAACCGAAGCGTCGAAGAAGGACGGAACTGCCATTTCGAACCTAAGCACGACAGACGGAAACAAAGGCTATCTCAAACCGGAGCTTGTAAAATGGACGGAAAGGTTACTTGAAACTGAAGCGCTACAAACAAACAAACAAACAAACAGAAGTGCTATATCAAACCAAAACATCACAGGCGGAAGGAATTGCTATTTCAAACAAAAACGTGACAGAGCAAAGACATTACTTACAAATTTAAGGGTTTTATATCGACTGATGAACGCTTGGAAGCATTAAAAATAAGTCATTCAAATGTAGACTATAGCGTGGCAGACGGATCGACAGGACCTCTAATAGGAACGCGAAGTTGCAATGTATAAAAATGAGGAAAAAATAAGCAAAAAGATTTTGTCATTGTTAGCAACTTTCGTAAAATATCGATTCAATTTAAGTTGCGTTTCTATTGAAATCTGTTTCGTTTCAGATATATTTTTAACGGAAGAAATTCTAAAGTTTAAATTGAATTTCCGCTTTGCATCATTTGGTTGTATTACTTCCAAAGTAAAAAAAAAATAACAGAAAAAAAAACAACAAAAACAAACAAACAAAATAAATATATAAAAACACAGATGTGTAAAGATGCCCGGTAGTTTAACATCGGTAATTGCATTCTAGTCGCTTTGTTAACAATTGCATGGTGGAGAACTTCAAGTTAACATTTTTCTTTTAATTAAAAAAAAAACGAAAAAAAAACATTTCATACATTCGATGGTTTGGTTTCATTTACGGCATATCAACCATTGTAGGTAATTTAGAGCAATTCTCACAATATCTAGTGTAACATAGTAAACAAATGTTGATATTTAATCAATTAGTAGTTATTTATCCCGCCTCGTACGATAGGAAGATGTGACACAAGTGTCGGAAAGTGAGTCTTAAGAGGTGGCGCCTTAGTAGAAGAACACTATGACCTGCATAAATGCTAAGGCAGTTCCGTCGGCATTCCCCGGTGAGGACACCTCAGGGATTAGCAATAAACCCAAAGAGAGAATGCAAACATGAGAGGGTATACTTAGAACTGCTCAAGACAATCATCATATCTCAACCAACAGGAAAAAAGCGATATAAAACTCTCGCTTTTGGTGCCAAAAGTAAGACTAATTAATAGATTAATCGCTAAAAAACATCATAAACACCACGTTCTATTCTCGGCATATGGACGCATCAAAACTGCATATGGAAGGCAATGCCTAAATCCATAGCAAATGACCATGTCTGTAGTAGACTAGAGGCAAAAAGTTATTGTCGCATTCAATGCTACAAAGACAAGCTTATTTCCTTTAACAATTATAATAAACCTTTCCAATCACGAGTTGCCATGGCTGATAGCATCCTTCTCGAGAGTAGGATGCTTAAATTCCGCGACTTTACATTTACATGTAACATGAATTGAAATAAATACATAGAAGATACTGCCAGGTCTGATACAGAGTAGGTGGACTCCGTCTATCGGGCGAGAAAATTTCGCATACCTGCCAATATCCTATATCTTGGGAAAACCATAATTCCCCAATGTATGGAAGTAGCGTTTCCATATCTGGGCTGAAGCACTAACCCCTAATCTCTCCCCTTTTGTTACGTCTCGGTTATAATATATGTTTTTAGGGTGAGAAAATATTAAAAACAAAACAAAAACAACAATAGCGAACAAAGGTGTATGTACATTTGCAGATATTATCACATAATATATAAGAAGTACATATAAGTTGATTTGACTAGTCACCGTCGAGTTTTCATGAATAGATCGTGCTTATCTGGGAAGACACCGCAAAATTTATGCTAGGCACGACCAAAACGGAAGAAGGAAGTAAGAATTTTTTGACGTAGTCTCTCTTTAAAAATCTTCCAAAAATCAAGTAATAATCCAATCAATACGACATTTTCACAGATTATTAGATAAAGTACGAGCTTTATAATGGCGCATTTTTTCATAATCGTTATATATATATATATATATATATATATATATATATATATATATATATATATATATATATATATATATACAACCCCCTTTCTATTTGTGGGTACAAATATGCTTAAAATGATCAACCAAAAGTGAGCAAAATATAGTGCATTGTGGAAAGGGTGAGGATTGAAAAAAAGAACTGAGTCTGAATCAAATTTTAAGGTATAAAAACCGAATTTTGAATGTTATTAGCAAAAATAAAGGGGGAAAAAGGGGGAAAATAGTTACATATTTTTATTATTTTTTTTCTAAAAAACAGTAGTTTTAAATCTTTGAAAAATAAATTAATAATTTTCGTTTAGTGAGCCCAATATTGCTAATATACCATTTAATAGGAAATGATGTGAAGAATCGATACTAAAAAGAAAAAAATCAATAAATAACTGCGCATTTTGCTAAAAGTACAATAATTTCCTTCAACATTTTTTTGTTGCTTGATTCCAATTCACCTATGGTCGACTATACGCGCTAAAATAGTTGCCCTGCATTTAAAAACAATTGTTACCTCCGCCTTTTCCAAAATTACGAATTATGTCTTGTAAAGCCTTCCGTAGTTTCATAAAAAAAGGAACGTTAAATTGTGGATTTTTGAATAACGACATTGGATTCCTACATATTGAGATAAAAGATGAAATTATTTGAAATGTTATAATATTTTTGCATATTCTTATAGCAAATCATTCTAAATCTTATTTAGACAAACGTTAATTGATTAAAAAAGCTTAAAAAATTGAATTGTTTATCTCTCGATACAAAAACTCGCCGCCGTGAATTGTGTTTTTTTCTTGAAAACTTAAAATTTTAAATTCTATTTATAATAATAGAAAACGTTTTATATGACTCTGCTTTTCATATGATAAAATTCAGGCTTTTATCTTACTGGAAAATAAAGTTGCTCAAGAGTAATGGATTTTAATAGATTTTAATTTGTTTTAAAAAACATCAACTTGGTTTCTTTTTCACTTTTTGGCGGTGCTTAATTTATGACGGATCCGAATTTTTTCATTTTTATCCCCACTTAAAAAAATTGCCTTGCTTGTTTTCGGCTTTTGAAACTACTACTGAATAACTCATCCCTAGATAAAGTGTTGGGAGTACCCAACTAACCATCAAACTTAACACTTTCTTCTTTTTTCTTTGAGCAATCTTTTATATTTTCCAGCAGTTCCTACTCCAATCGATAAATTTGTACATATATTTATTGTAAATAAAGAAAACACAATTAGGGATAATGTGAAGTAGTTTTTACTCATATTTTAACTATAGCGTGTATATGGTATTTTATAAACGTAACAAGTTTGAAGAATAGATCAAGCGAACGACTGCCGACCTCTACCCACTAAGTTTGGCTTTGTGCCACATCCTATTATTTTATATGTAAAATTACATATATGAAACTTTTGTCAAATTTGTAAGTAAGATATTTTAACCGTTAAAAAGTGTAGGGCAATTTTTCTAGCTATGACATCAAAGTGCGAGATTTTCCTAGAAACGTTTGGAAATTTATGAATATGAATTTTAAATATACATTTCTAACTAGCGAAACGTGTGGGAATTCCACAGCGAACTCTTTCCTATGTAATATGATGATGTTGGCATTTTGTGGATGTTTAACGTAAATGGAGACGCCCTGATATTAGTGTAGCTCTTTTGTTAAGACTGCAAAAGTATTTATCTAAACTAGCAGGAACTCCCGGTCGTAAAGTATTTTTAAATATGATATTTTTAATTAACGCATATTTCGTATATATTATCACAGAGTCAGTTTTCTATCGATTCTTATGTATTATAAAGTTTGTATTTCAAAATGATAAATATATCCATATAACTTGGGTGCATCAGCTTGAATAGAAACTGAATAGTTACTGTTATAATTTATTATAATAAGTCACTTTCCTGTCAATTTTTTGTTTGTTAACAATTTCATTAGTATGTACAAAGGCACACTGTTTCACAAAATTAGTTTTCATGCGAAATACATTTCAATTCTAACATGGTTTCCATATATATTATTTTTATTGAAAGCGAATCTACATTCAATAAGTTATATCATTTGCATAATATATTAAAGAAAATCTATTTGAATAATTATCTCTGTATTATTAATTGTTATTTGTAATATTTTATAATTGTTATTTTCTGAAAAAATAATTAAAGTTGATTTATTTATTTTTAATTTGATTTATATTTAATTTTTTTTAAAATTATTATTAGGCGGCATTAGTTGCGTTTAAGACAGAAGTAAGGTTTGAATATTTAAGCTATGAGAGTTATTTCTACTTTTAAGTTATGAGAGTTTAATTCGATTTTCATAGATGAATATGAATGTTTTATGATTCCATAACTCCAACATGTGGTCGCCTTTCAAGAAAATCGTAACATGACTTAGGCTATTTAGTGTATCTTAAATAGTATGTAATTGAACCCTCCCCTAGGCATTATGTTACAACCTGTAAACACCAGGTATACAACTAGTGAATATAAAAATTATAATAAAGGATAATAAAGACTAATTCTACGTCTACATACTTACTGATAATGACGTAAAGTAAAGAGACCTAGAATTTTTAGCTAATAAGAATATCAGAATGTCATAGTTTGGGAATGTACGAATGCAATCAAAATACAAATGATAAAAGAATATGGGAGATTATAATCAAAGAGGATGGGTGAGAAGATACATCGGATAATAGTAATGAAAATGGCTGAATTATTACGGAAAACGATAGAATATGGAGACTAACAAACATTACTTAGAGGCGGTAGTCGGACATATAGAAACAAGAAAATGCAACAGAAGTAAAACATAAAGAAATACCACATAAAATCAAGGAACATCAAACTGTAGAATTCTGTGTTATCCCCCCTTAAAATACACTGTTGGTATAAACTAGCACATAGCACTAGGACGGTCAAGGAAGGAGGAAAGACCGAGGGGAGAAATCACTAATCAAATCTTTACTGGTTGAGTGCGAAGATGACCGGGCCCTCCGGGAATCTCATTGCCCCCCCACCCGCATTTCTAGTGAGAACGAATGACTGCTACCAGCGTGAAATCAATGGTAAACGGTTGTTGCGATAACGCAAATAAATTTGCAAGGGTAATCGAAACAAGTAGTTATTATGGGGAATCTGGGGAGACATGTTGTATGGTATTATAATAGTCTTAATATTAAACATAGCAGCTGTAGCAATGTAACATTTAACGTATCATAAGTAATGCATGCTGGTAAGTCTATTTGTAAACTTGTAGCAACTACATTCTGAATCATATCACGCTTTACTGAAGCGTTGTTTTTCATTTATTTTCTTGCTCCAAAATAAAATTTAATGAATACATCACGAACATTTATACTTGAATATATCTTTGGCCAGATAGTAATATCTAACGTTCGGCTGCTTACTTCGGCGACTATTATCCATGCACCGATCTCGAGTAATTCTGCGTTATCAAGCGGCACACCAACAAACGTCAGTGTTTTGGCGGAAGTTAACCGGACAACGCCGCCACCACCTACTCCAAGTCAACCAACTTTCTCTCCGATCGACCGACGACCAACCGGCCTTTCCTCGATTAAGACCTCTATCCACAAGGGAAATGCCGGCGTCCGGTCATTCTCATTCGTCTCCCCACAGGCCCGGACGGGAAAATACACCTTACACCGGATGTTGGCGCAGCTGACGAGCCCAATCTGCCAATCGCTGCGTGATATGCGGGCCATTCCGCAAGAGACTTTATCCGCTCGGAGATATGGAAAAGCGAGATTGAAACGGACTAAGGTTTTGGAGAAGACAGGTGTATGGGGAATCTCGAAGTGGTGGGTTGAAATAAGGAAAAGAATTAAGCGACGCAATTTGGGAGTTAGACATTGGGTGCACACGAAAGTATATAATAACAGCCGGTGAAAATAATCAGAATAGAAGTTTATTAAACCAGGAGAGAGAGAGAGAGTGAGAGAGAGACATAGAGAGAGAAGGGTTTGAGAGAATTAGGTGGCGACTTGAAGGCAGGTGAAAATCGAAAAATGAAAGGTTCTTGGAGAGCACAATACACCACCAACGTACAACAGGTGTATGGGATTAAGTAGGTTGAAATACTAATACGTAATAATAAATAAGAGTCTGATCTCGAATGAAAGAAGCAAAAATAAAATCGCAAGTACATCGTCAGGATCCAAATTTATTAGAAAGAGAGACGGAGAGAAGAACCAGAGAAGGAGAAATATGAAAAAGTAAGGAAAAGGACTATAGCTGGTAGAAGCTTTGTGGAATAGAAAAAATACAAAAGCACTTGGAGAGTACAAAGAACCACCAAGGTATCAACGCCCATGATATGAATGGAGATATGGATGTCGGTTGAAATATAAGAAATAATACGAAGCGGGTCTTCGAGCAGAAATCGAAAATATATTATAAAACGCAAAGAATATAATCAGAATTAAGTTTGGCTAAAGAGTGAAGTAAGAATATATATATATATATATATATATATATATATACATATATATATATGTATACAAGGTGACTAAAAAAACGGGCCCAACTCTAATTAGGCCCCGTTTCTCAGTGTTTTGTCCGAATGAAATGAAACTTTGGTCATAACTAGTTTATTATATTCAAAGCATCACATCAAAACACTAGGTTCTTTGGCCTTTTTTTCTCCGTTGACTGTAAAATGCTCAGAAAACAATTGAATGTCCTCTGTTTTTTTCACCCTGTATATATATATATATATATATATATATATATATATATATATATATATATATATATAGAGAGAGAGAGAGAGAGAGAGAGAGAGAGAGAGATTTGAAGAGTTTATTAATCAAGGCAAAATCAAACTAAAAACAAATATAGATATTGCTATTTATCTAGTAATCTAAACTAAATGATAAAGCTCAATACATTCACTGATGATAGCAGAGCTTACGATAAATAATAGGAAGAACAAAGCTGTAAAATAGAGGTTTACAATTAGTTTTTATTATTTGGCAGAATACTCCATGCTTAAGTTAATGATATATATTTCTATGCATTTTCTGGTTAATGCATAAGATGAAACTGAATTGTTTCCATGTTTATATTCTTATTAAAGATTATAGCCCATAGCCCCCTCCCCCCCCCGATGATTAAATAATCTTTATAAGTCGTGTAAACTTACTTCCAACTAGATCCAAAAATTCGAAATCGTAGAGAGCAGAGTTACCTCTTTTTTTCCTGGTAGAATATGGCGGTTTTTACACCTGGAGAAAGTCGGCGGTTACATCGACCGAAATGTTGTGTGGGTAACACTCAAGATGGGAACAATTGTTCGAAGCATCTAAATAGTGCAAGCATTCATACTTCATCTAAAAAAATTCAGAATTTGAACTTCATATAAAATACATAAATATCCGAATGTTCAACTAAAGTTTTGCGTCATCTATCAACTGTTTTATATGTAAAAAAAATAAAATAAAATGAATATTTTGCCTATGGCCAAATGATCAGCTAACTATGTTATTGCATATCTTTCGTTTCTTTTGGTTATATAGTATTCTAGAAAAAAACATTTAGTCTGGAATCGTATCCAGCTAAGTGCTATTACCAAATGCAACATCACTTCGAGAAGATGCACAATTCCCCGTATAAACCATTGATTAGCTGTGCCAAACGGATATTATTTGGGCTTCGAATACCATGTTATTTCGGATATTATCTTCATATCTGATTGTTCTGACAACTATACTTTTCAGAGAGCCTGAAAGAACTTAAGGACAATGTCTAGCAGGTAATTGCAACTTATAAATGTTAATACAACATTGACACGAATGATTGATTTTTAAATATCGAAAAAGTTAAATTTTAAAAGAAAAATAACCAGTTCATTCAGGAAGAGGAAATCATAAATATTGGATACTATGCATATTATTTATTCGCGTGAAAAAAATTGCCAGTCCTGACAAATAAAATGAACTTTACTTTAAAAAACCCTGAAGGAATCGCTCGTTCCAAAAACTGGAACGACATTCCAAGTAAATTTTATGAAAGATAAGTACGTCTTTTGTGGAAGCGCTGCCCTACTACTATTAAAACAATATTTTGTATAACAAGAACTTTGTACAGTAACCTCAAACGCATGTGGCCTAATTTTTGTGACTTCTGTCTAGTCAGTTTAGTTTTAAAAAGGGGGGAATAAGAACAGCTTTCTGTAAATTTATCTGAAGGCGAACATAAAAAACGCCTTTTTTTCAATTTTTTTAAAAATACACTTTTCACCCCAAGATACAGTACCACTTTGAATGAGGTGGCTACTATCGGGGACATAATTTGCAAGGACATTATGAAGGGAGATGAGTAGAAAGATGTTTGTTCACATTACACTTGAACTTCTGCATATCAGTACAGTTGGGAAAGCAGAATCCCGGAAGCGAGTTCCAAAGACTTGCAGTTCTGGGGACGAAACTACTGGAGTAAAAGGCTTTCTTGCCCATAGGGATCTCTACTTTTGCTTGTCGGGTTCGTCGGATTTATCGGGGGTAGTCACGCCGAGGAGGTACAAGTGCTTGCAGTTCTTAGCATTCACCATTAAAGTATTTGTAGAACAGGCAGAGGGATGCAACATTTAGTCGATGGGACAGAGATTGAAGCCTAGATGAAAGTTCAGGACGTATCAGGTTGTCGACTCTCTTTTGAACCTTGCCCAGAAGTGAGAGACAAGCAGCAGATTCACCAGCCCAAATGTGACAACAGTACTCCATATACCTATCATTTGGATTTTTCGGACCACTTATTAAATATTCAATGTTATTTGCACCGCATTTTCGGTAGATAAAACCTAAAAAATTATTCAGATATATCTTTATGCAAGGATCCGTGGAGTAATACATAAACCACCGTGTAAAATCTAGATGTAAGTTACACTTTTATGGAAGTTGAAGGTTAAATCGTCAGTGCCGGAGACACTCCAAACATAATTGCGACATCCTACCTCTGTGGATTAAATACATAGTTTGGTTCGAAATTCCGTGCAGATTTCTTGTTCTACAAGAGGTTTCCTGAGTTCGAGAAAATATACCCGAATCACGTTCAAGTTTACATCGATATAAACGATGTGTGAATAACGATACGATGAGAATAGTAGTCCAGAGAATCTATACAATAGAAATAATCAATCCTCATCTCAAAAGCATGGGAAATAAATACTGTGAATGGATTTTATTTTCACAGGTAATTAACAAAACGTATACATGAAGATGAAAAAGGAAGAAAACCTCTAATGTTGATTCCTCCTAGAGTTTTACCAGTGTTTTTCTAACCGGTTAGCTCTGATATTCATACCGTCTCGACTCTAGTGAGATAAGATTATACTTAAACAGATTCCTACTACTCTCACTGTCTGTCTGTTTTTCTGGGTTGTGGGGATATTTTTTGTGGCGGAGGCGAGACATTTATCTAAAAGATCTCTCTCAGGCATTAGCTACATTTTTATGCGAGGTGTGTAGTGCATGGCAGCAAGACATTATCACAAGCAGTCATCTCTCATATATACTACCAAATATATATGACCAGACAGAGCTGTGGTTTCCTATATAATAAAGTAAAATCAGAAATCCATCAAACGAAATACATAAGAATAAAACTTAGAGTCTTGCTTCAATTCAAATTCCCGATCGGAAATTCTACCCTTAATACTTCGAATTCTTTTTAATAAATACCGCAAAGCACAACTATTTAAAAATAAAGCTTAGTTCAAATCGAGCAGGAAAGAAAGATAATAAAGAAATCCTAATATACTATATTTTAAGAGTTTTCTCACTTGTATAGATAGAACACTGTCTGTTTCTTACTGTGTTTAAAAATAAATACAAGTCTTATTTCTCTCGTTGTTATTGCTAAGCCACCATAACAATCTTAGATTCGAGTTTTGCGAATTCTGGATACAAATCGTCCGACTAGCAATATATTTACTTCAATTCCATTATTTATGACAACATGGAACATCAATTTGTCTGTGGATATTAAAAATCTTTACTAATTATATATATATATATATATATATATATATATATATATATATATATATATATAAAAGTGAACGTGTCTCTGTGTGTATCTGTGTAAATTTTCCATCGCAATAACTCTGTCAATTTTTAGTCTACAGACTCGAAATTTAATATACAGGGTACTGAGATTTGAGAAAATCTATGTGATCGGTTTTAGGCCAGAAATGTGGCTATTAAGTGATCAAAGTTCAACGATTTGACCTTTGAGAACTCTATCAAACTCATCCGAGAATTTTCTGTCTAAACACTTTAAAGTTTAGATATAGGTTCCTTGGACATGGATCTAACTTAATAACTTGATTTGATCCCAAAACAATAAATGTTAAGGGGCCATGATAGGGTAAAAAAAAAGTTTAAAAAAATGACCGTTTCATTTTTTTTTTTTTGCTCAGCATACACCTCCAAACACCCGGGAAACCCCGGACTGAAATGCTAGTATTATATAAAATTGAACGTGTCTGTGTGTGTGTGTGTGTGTGTGTGTGTGTGTGTCTATGTACATTTTCCTACGCAATAACTCTGTCAATTTTCAGTCTACAGATATATAGGGCACTGAGATTTGGGAAAATCTTTTTAATCGGTGTTCGGCCAGAAATTTGGCGGTTAAGCGGTCAAAGTTCAACGATATGACCTTTGAGAACTCTACCAAACTGCTACGCCAATCTTGGGTCTAAACACTTGAAATTTTAGATATAAGTTCCTTGGACATGGATCTAACTAAATAACCTGATTTGATCCCAAAACAATAAATGTTAAGGGGTCATAATAGGGGTCAAAGTTTAAAAAAATGACCTCGGCGGTCTCTACCAAATTACTCAGACAATATCTGGTTTAAAAATTTGAAATTTTACATAAAGGGTATTCAGAGATAGGGCAAGCTTTTTAAACTTTTTTGGCCGACAATTTTTTGTTACCAATATATAAATGTATGTATGTATGTATGTTTGCATGTCTGTCTAAAACTTTCGACAGAAGCGACGGACTTTTACAAGATTAGTATCATTTTGAAGTTCGACCTTTCAGACGACAAATATCGAAAATTGGCTAAAAACATTAATATTTTCACCTTCAATTGGGCATTTTCTACAGGGAGTCGCTTTTTTTTCGACGATATTTTTGAAAGTCATCTTCTACTGTCGATTGTTTAGCCTTAATTTTAACATAAGTCACTTCCGGTTGGCGGTGGTTGTAACAGCAAAGACCTCAGGATTTTTTCCCTGTACTTTTCCTCCTTCGCGGTACGGGTTCGGACCTGCTTTCCTACTACCGCTTTTTTTTTTTTTTACCTTTCTGGTCTCTACCAAATAACACAGACAATTTCTAGTCTAAACATTTGAGATTTTACATAAGTGCATTCAGAGATAGGGCAAGCTTTTTAATCGGTTTGGTCGAAAATTTGACCTACCAATATATAAATATATGTATGTTTGCATGTCTGCCTAATACTTTCGACAGAGGCGACGGATTTTCACAAGAAACTTTTCTACACGGAAGGGTCGCCTTTTTTTTCATCGATATTTCCGAAAGCCATCCCCTCTTTTCGATTGTCTAGACTTAATTTAAACTTACGTCACTTCCAGTTTTGCGGTGGTCGTAACAGCAAATACGTCACGTTTTTTTCCGGTTTTTTTCCTCATTTGCGGTACGGGTTCGAGCCTGCCTTCCTATCACCATTTTTGTTTTTGCTCTGCACACACCTCCAAACCTCAGTTAAACGATAAAACTGTGTAGCACTTAAAAGTGGCCATTTTTATATGCATGCACAATTAATTTCTGAACTTCTTCTATGGAATAAGGAACGTTTTTTTTTCTTTTCAAAATTGGCACTTTCGAGATGTTTGATGAAAAATCTTAGTGATATGAAAGATGAACATGGCGAGAGATACCATCAGAATATTTGAGTAGTGGTTGATGAGCAGAAATCAGAATCCAGAGTATTAATACTGGTGTCCGTCAAGGGTCCATACTGGGCCCAATTCTCTTCCTGATCTACATCAATGATCTCCCAAAACACATACTTAAATCATTCGTTGACATCTCTGCTGATGACACGACCATCTATGGCAACACACCAAAGGCCGTAAATGACCAAGTTCTCTCTGATTCTGTCTCGTCTGATCTTGAGCGCGTGGTAGAATGGGGGAATAGGTGGCTGGTTACTTTTAATGTATCCAAAACCAAGCTTCTATCTTTACATCATCAACGCCCTGATCCTCATCTGGCATCAATTGAAATGAATGGCTCTCGTCTAGGAAAAGCTCCATGTTTTGATAAGTTTCTGGGATTGATCTTTACTCCTGATCTGAAATGGAACACGTACATTAAATATGTTTCCAAGGTCGATGGAAAAATGGTGGGATCCTTCTACCGCTCCAGTAGATATCTCACTGCTCATGCAATTTTCTATCTATATAAAAGCCAAGTACGTCTAAGGATGGCGTACTGCTGCCATATCTGGGCAGGAGCTGCTAAAAACAGCCTGAGTATCCTGCCTTGATAGAGTACAAAATAGACTTCGTAGCCTAGTGGGGGAATGCCCTTTTCTCTTCCCTGCAACCGCTCTCCCACAGAAAGGGGTTTGCGAGCCTGTCGTTGTTTGATCGTTATTTTCATAGGAAGTGCTCGTTTGAGCTCCAATCTCTGGTCCCGCGAAAAACATCCATCTAGCTGAAACCACTGTCAGTAATTTTCCCCACTCTTTTATCTGTGCCTAAATCAAAACGTATATTCCATGAACAAAGTTTCTTTCTTAGAAGTGCATGCCTGTGGAACTGTCTTCTGTTTGCCTGTTTCCCACCTGACTACAACTTGGATGTCTTCAAGTCCAACATAAACAAATTCCTGATGAACCGCTCCCTTAAGTAAGACACGTTATCAGATCTCCATTACTAGCGATTACTACGATATTATCCTATTGATTACTATACACGCAATAACCCTTATCCCCAAGTGACCTCCGGGCCTTTATAAGTGGTGACTTCCTTGCAAAAAAAAATATTCAGTGCTGGCGAAACTATTTTTATAGGAAAATGGAACCCTGGTATGTTGTGAGACTACAACTGGAATAAAAAAGGAAGGATTACACTCAACCCAAGCAGGTTAAGAGGACAAATATTTTAAACTGAAAAATTTATATTCTAATTCATAAACTATAATACTACATTATAATTTGTGGTATATAAAAAGGGTACCCAATCTAGCGAAAAAAGGTTCTGGATTAGTACCAAGGTAGTTTCCTTAGACAGAATCACACTTTAACTGGTATGCATTTTTTTAACCTGAAATTTGTTGCAGTGTTATTTAAAAGTGTTGAGTATAGAGTATATATTACTAATTTGTGTATGAATGCACTTATGAATATATATATATATATATATAAATATATATATATATGTGTGTGTGTGTATGTATATATATATATATTTATATATATATATAAGCAGTTATTAATGTATATATATGTATGAGTGCGTATATTATTGTATGTACACACATGTATGTACGTATATGCACAAATGTGTGTATAAAATATGTATGTACACATGTATGTACGCATAAATATGCACGCACGCATGTGAACGTATATATATATTCCTGTGTATATGTATAGATATATGTGTATATGAATATATATGTGCGCGTGCGTGTGTAGTAGTAGTAGTAGTAGTAGTAGTAGTAAAAATTATCAGGTTAACAATAAAGTTCTTGCGATTTTTAACTTTCAAATTCAGATGAACATATCTCAGCTGAAACTAAAAATTATTGATAAAAAAAGCATCATGACAATACACACACCTTTCTTGATGCATGGCAAATGTATTTTTGTCAGTAACGTAAAACTCTTGCATTCAGGTGGCGATGCAGTCGCTAAAGCCGTTTTTGATAGCGCTTAGATTTTTTAAGCATTTTTCCCGCAGAGTGTTATCTAGGCGCTGTAAAAGTGGTAGTCGCTAGGTGAGGTGCTTGAAGAGCATGGCAGATAAGGCCGAGTTTCGTAGGCCAATTCGTTCACTTTCCTCAGGATCGGTTTAGCAACGTGCGGTCATACATTGTCGTGGAGAAGAATTCGGCCTTTTCTATAGAGTGATGTTCGGTTTTGTTGTAGTTTCGGATGCATTTCATCCATTTGTTGACAGTACTTTTCCGCCGTAATGGTTTCGCCTGCATTAAAAAAAACTGTAATGGATGAACGGTTGCAGTCCACCAAACATTCAACACGACCTTCTATTGGTTCAATTCTGGCTTAGAGAATTGTCGTGGAGCTTCATCGGCGTCTAACCACTGAGCTGAGCGTCGCCTGTTTTCGTAAAGAACCCGATTTCCATCGCAAGTCACAAGACGCTCGAGAAACACTTCGTTCTTGTTGCGTTAAAAGAAGGGAAAATGCCGACTTATTCTGGTATTCTGATGAGAAACATTTAGCTTCGAAATGCTAATATATATATATATATATATATATATATATATATATATATATATATATATATAGATATATAGATATATAGATATATATATATATCACTGGTGATCAATCAATGTTAAATCACTGGTATTGAATCATTTTTGATCAGGATACAGATGCGGTGGTCGGGTCATCTTGTAAGAATGGATGACTCAAGAGTTCCTAAGCAACTTTTTTATGGGCAACTGACAAATTCTTTCCGTCCAATAGGTCGTCCCCTGCTTCGTTACAAAGATGAACTAAATGAAAACCTAAAACGTTGTGGAATTTCTCTGAGTTCCTGGGAGAGTGCAGCAGAGGATCGCAGAAAATGGAGGAAGACGTGTTTCCTGGGGACCAAAGAATTTTAACATAACCCCTTTGTCATAGGGACACCCTTCGTGCAAATATGAAGGCAAAAACAAGAAACATCCACCTAAAAATGAATATGTATGCCATTGTGGTTTCAGAGCACGCAGCAAAGCAGGGTTATCTGTTCATTCGAGAAAGCATCTTTGACATATGATAGGTCACCATCTGCGAAGGAGTGTGACGGACGTCTACAGGATTGCAATTACGCATGTGGTGTCACAGAGCTTGGGAGCTGCTGAGGATTGCATACTGAACACTCATTCACCGTCTTTGATGAGAGAATCCACCATATATATATATATATATATATATATATATATATATATATATATATATATATATTAGCAGGCCGCCCAGCATTGCCCGGCAGTAAAGTCTGCTTACATATGATACATTGATTATTTCCTATTTTATTATCATATTATATTAGATCCAATATATAGTAAAGATTTTAAAAGTTTTAAAAAATTATTCGTGCACCACCACCGAGAATCGAAATCAAAACGTTTAGCTTATGATTTACTTTTTTCCTTTGACATATGAACTAATAGCTATTACGTTACGCATGCATATCCGTAATCCCGTCGTTCTATCTTCACTTGGCAAATTCCATTTTTTAATTTTCACAATTTCGCACCGATTTCCCTCATGGATTCGAATACCCTTTATATTAAGTTTCATGTCTGTAGACGAAAAATTGACAGAGGAGTTTGGAAGGCAATATTCTTTAAACAAATGTATGTACGCATACATAAATGCAAATAGGAAAAAGTTTGTGTTTACTATAACCTTTTTACACAAATATTACGCAAGTATAAATCATGTAGAACATCTGCATGAATAAGATTACAAATAATAGTAAACTAAAGATAATAATCCCATAAGGCAACCTACAAAAACTAATACGGAATCAATTACGATAAATGTTTAAAAGAATATTCAATTAGATCTTTTGGAGATGAATGCAATTCCACGACCCATATATGACCAAGTTATATTTTCTTTTTAAATAAATAGAAAAAAAGGGGTTTTAATATAAATATGAATGCACAAAAAACAAATTCATAGGAGAATAGATATATAGTTATGACAGTATACCTCCGAAATTGTAGGAGTTTCTAAGCAAACAAACAATATTTTTATATATCTATTATTCTTTTTTTACAAGGAAGTAAACACTTTTCAAGTCTGATGTTTACTCAAGGATAAGGGTTAATGAGCCCACCGTAATGAAAGTTGGGTAAAGTTTGACTATTTACGGGAACGGATCAACAGGAATTTGTTTACATTAGACTTTTTAGGCCATGACATTTCCAAGCTAAACGTTTCTCATCAGAAGAAAAGAAAAAGCCAGCACTATACAAATATAGATGGAAAGATCTAACACCGATATTAAAAGCATTCAGATTGGAAACGGGGAAAAATGGGGGGGGGAGGGCCATGAATTATAATTAGGACCATTATTATTCCTACTATTCATTCACGATCTCTCTGGCGATAATATTGTGTCCGAGATGGGTATATTTACAGATGACACAACGCTTTATAACATGCACGAAGAAATAACAGATTTACATAAATCTAAGACGACTGCATATTACTAAGAATATGACTTACAGACTGAAGTGAAACGGGGTCGTAAATGGATGATAACGTTTAATGTTAGTAAGACTAAGATGCTCCCCTTTAATAATTACAAGAAGCTTCTCCACCATCTATGACAAATAACGCCCTACCTGAGAATTCTTCCTTCAAATTCCTCGGCTTAAGATTCTCCCCTTTAATAATTACAAGAAGCTTCTCCACCATCTATGACAAATAACGCCCTACCTGAGAATTCTTCCTTCAAATTCCTCGGCTTAAGATTCACAGGCAATATGAAGTAGAACAAATACATTAAGTACATTGCGAAGGCTGCTCAAAAGAAGATCAATTCCATCTATCGTGCGAGTATCCTGTACTTCTATAAAACCACCCAAATATTAGCCCCTTACGTCCAAGTGGCGATAAACCTTGTTTGGGGGGAACATGAATAAAGCGACGTAGAGACAATCCTGTTGTAGTCAGCTAAGAAGCGGGTTAGCGAAACAGAGTTCCACAGTCGGTCAGTTCCAGGAAAGAAGCTTTGTTCAGTGAACTTGCGTTTACCTTTAGGTACAGCTAAAAGGTGGGAAACGTTTTGCTAGACGAGTACCATTCGACAAGGGGAGACCACAGATCGGACCTCCGATGCGCATTCGGCATAGAAATAACGATATTATAAAGCTAGGTTCGCAATATTACGTCTCTTCTGTGTGTAGTATAGGGAGGAAAAGGGTATCATCCATCAGATTTCGAGGCCGATTTTCAATCTGTCAAGGACGACAAAGTGCTTAAGGCGGTTTCTCCTCAGAAGCGAAAGCAGTACTCTATGTAATGAAGTATTTGGCTGTTACACATGTAGAGGATTGCGTCGGGAGCAAAATAGTTTCTGGAGCGGTAAACTGACGTAACGATTTTTCAGCAACTTTGGCAACTGTTTTCATGTAGGTCTTTTATTCAGGTCAGGAGTGAACGCCAGTTGAAGAAGCTTCTCCAAACAGAACGTATCTTTGATACTAAAACCATTTATGTGAACTGGATCAACGTCGGGATCAGAGCGTTAGTGCTAAAAAGATAGAAGCTTGTGTTTGGATGAGTTATGATTGACTAGCTACCTGTTTCCCTACTGCATCTCGTGATCGAGGTCAGAGGAGAGTGATTCGGAAAGATCTTGGATATTGCTAATTGTTGTAAATGTTAGTGTCATCTGCGTTTTTATCGACCAATAAGTTCAGGAATTTGATTTGAGAGATCATTGATGAGGATAAAGAAGACATTTGGGCTAGGATAGATCCCTGAAACACGGCAGCATTGATACTTCTTAATTTAACTTCTACCCATTGACGACTACTAGTTAAAATTATCGTAAAGTAAGGATTCGATGAGTGAAAAGATATTTTCGAGATATTCCATAACTGTAAATCTGGTGAAGTAGATTTTTATGCCAAACGTTATCAAATACTATTAATATGTGAGGAGCTATTGCTCTCGGGAGGAAATCTTCGTCGATAGATTAACTGATCTTATGTGGAATTACAGTTAGTACATCAGCTGTTGATCTTGCAAAGCGGAAGCTGTAATGCTTGTTACTAACTCAGTTGTTTTTGCTGGATTAGTGGAAATTGCTCTATATAACACGGATTTAAAATACTTATCCATGACTAGGGCTATAATAACAGAATATTCTTTTCATTGTTTGGACTCTCGGGTATATATCAACTGAGAACAATATCACTCTGCATAAAAAACATATAAGATATCAATTGATATGTACCTGAGAATCCAAACAAAGAAAAGGATATGGTGTTGTAATAGCCCTACTCATGACACACAGAAGGCTAATTGGTCTATACTGAAATCCAGAAGATTAATCACTAGTATTTTTAAATACCTAGAAGAGTGATGAAGTTTTCCGAAGTATTGATAAATATTTCTGCTTTAGGTTGGTTGGTTGTTTGTTTTTGTTTTACGGCATATCAACCCTTTTCAGGTTATTTAATGCCGAATCCGGTGATTTTGAACAACATTTTTTTAATAGATTATATTTGTTTTTTGCAAGTCAGTTTCTATTTAACCCATAGTTGGGACCCTAACAGGTACTACCACTCCGGGTCAGAATGGACCTGGTAGCAATGGCAATTAAAGGGTGGCTCCACACTCCCCAGAGCCCACAAGCTGGGGCCTCACCATCGGATATAGTTTAAGGTCATATCTAGGACCCCCATTGAGAGACTTTTACCCTCTGCAGGGGGGCAGTCGGCGTATTCTAATGCCCCACCGACAGGGCCTTCTGCTTAAGGATTTGATTGAACAGCTTCAGACAACATTTGTTTCGATAAGTTTTTTTTTACTGTATAATTTGATAACCATGATGATGGTAGTCCGAAGCAGCACTCCTCATTCATTACTAACTTAAGAGGGTGACAAGATTTGGTGCCAATAAATATTAACTTTAAAGCTTCCCGTTTATTGTTGCTTCCATAAAAGCTTCTCATCATACCGTTATGCGTTCAACGGTGGCATTTGTTTTGCAATTTGAAGGTTTAAGAAATCTCAATGTGCTAATCTTCTGATCAGATATGAAAATAGCAACACATCAGCGAAAGTACATTATTCTTTTAACGGAGCTGATTACATTATCTTTGTTTAAAGTTATGTACGTTTTTACGCATAAGAAGAATTCTAAATAATTAACAGATCATTATTAATTTAAGAATTTAGCTGCCAGGCAATAGGGTAAGTAATGAGTACTGTAGTTATTTTTATTTTGGTTTATGCAAAAAGAGAACAAATAAAGTGTGGTATCCCTTTTTGAATATTTACGTACCTCCTGTGGTTGTGATGTTTTAACACGAATTTGACGTAAATATTCTTCAAATGTATTTTGTCAGGATTTTATAGTAGATTTTAGGAGTCTTAGATGTTCACAACCAATATTCTAAAATTGCAATATTACAGATTTTTAATTAATTCATTTATGGCGGACTATTACCCTCAACCATTTTTAGTTGTTATTTTATGACGTTTCGGTAAAGCTATTCCTATGGCCTTCTTCAGGTGGTAACCGCGATGGGATAAGAACTCCAAATCTCCTAACTGCATACTCAGCAATTATTACCTTCCATCAGTAATTGCTGAGGAGGCAGTTAGGAGATTCAGAATTCCTATCCCGTCGCGGTTACCAGCTGACGGAGGCCAGAGGAATAGTTGGCCGAAACGTCGAGAAACAACAACTAAAAAGAATAAGGGCAATAGTTCGCAATAAATAAATTAATAGATAATACTCATCCCAACAATTAATTCCAATTAATTCAATAATATATATATATATATATATATATATATATATATATATATATATATATATATATACATATATATATATATATACATATATATATATACATATATATATATATATATATACATATATATATACACAGAGTTTTACTCAATTTTATCAATAGTCATTAGACCGCTATCAAGCAATTTTCTTTGAATTCCAATTTTGCCTGAATACAATATTTTTATGCCTTGTTTTTTTTTTCAGAAATTATTGGTTACCTGATCTAAATGTAACTTGAAATACGTTACCTATAGGTGAGCTGAATTCTGAAATAATCCCTAACTACTAATAATGGGGATAATACGTATTGCTTGATACTCATGATCTTCATAAAAAAAAAATCTAATTGCCAAATCCAAATTTCTGATAATGTATTACAATGTTCCTATGGTGCATGAAAATCTTACTCTTTCGAAATTCTAGAAAAAAAATCATCTAATAGATTTCAATCAAAATTGTTATAAGTATTATAGAACTAAGATTTAGTAGAATTATATATGAATTTCTATTTTGGTAAGAAGTATAAAATTGTGTAAAAACTATTGTGCGAGGGAAAATTTATTTTACCCGTTTCGTACAGGTATTTGTCTTGTAAAAATGTAAAAAAATAGCAAACATAAATTGTAAATAATTTCACCCCATGTATTTAAAATAACATAGGTAGCATATTCTCGTTCTGTCATCCATGGGTGGGTTAAAATCTTATGTAATTACATATTGCATACTAGTATCGCCCACATTGAAAATTGATCCTTCAAACTCTAGAAGAATATCATTAAATAGCATTAATACTTTATTAGAACAATCTATCTCTGTTAATTAAACAAACGGCTCTGTTCGAAATTCCAGGATGATTCCTGTCTTCGAAAGTAAGATTCCGAGTTCAACAGAAAGATTCCCGAGTTCGACAAGATATACTGAAAGACAGTGGGAGGTTACATTGGCCGAAACGTTGTGAGAATTACACTCAAGATTCGAACTGCTGTCCGATGAATCAAAATAAAACAAATTATATATCCTCATCTAAAACAAATCATAAAAATTAATAGAAACATAAAAATATGAAAATTCAAAGGAAGGAATCGAAACAGACGCGCAGGAACTGGAGACAACAGAGCGAGAATAAATAAATGAAAATTACTGGACGACTTAATAAAAGAATGCCGAATTTTTAAATTCTACTTGAAAACGAAATATAGAACGATAAACGGAAAGAATATAATTCATTAAAATAAATGAAATAGCAGAACATCTAAAACAAAGGACAACGCAGAAATTCCAAAGTTTCTTTTCTCAGATAGCTTTGGAAAATATCGTCTCCATGTTCATAATGGTAATTAAGTCTTGCAGAGAGACAAGTAGACGTCACATGTCTTACAGAGATAAAAACAAAGCTTTCCAGCTCTATCGATCCATTGCGGTTGTGAGCGGCTGAGACGAGGGGACGACGCGAATGGGGATGACGGGCGTTCTGGGCGTATCAAGAAATCTTCCACATAAAACCAATTAGAGACGGTGAGTCGACTTTATCCAAGAGGCATAAAGAGATTCTGATTATTCTCCTTCAGTGTAATGAATCGACCGGTAGGGTTAGCCTGGTTAATCAGGGCTTCGGCTTTGCTTTCGTACGGTGATCAGAGCAACGGACAGACCCATGGGGACCTTCAGATTGAAGGCTGAGGCTTTTGCGGGAATGATGCGGATAGGGGATAGGGGATTATAAAGCAAGAGAAAGTAAAGATTTGTAGTTTGGAAAGAGATAAAAAGAAGGGAAATTTTCAAATGAATTTGGCAAGGAGGTATAGAGATGTATAATTCAAGGATTGGAAGAGGAATTTGATGAAAAAGCGGGTAGATTTAAGGAAAGTAGATATCTTGGAATATTGTTGAAACGGAACGAACTAGGTTGAGTAAGAGAAGGAATGGAATCGTGGTCGGATGATACGATTTGAAGTGAACAAAAGAAATATTTTGAAAAGCTTGGAAAAATATGAAAGAGTAAAAGGGAAACAAACACGATTGATTGAAAAAAGAATAAAATAACGGAACTCTTATGAAAAATAATGAGCACGTGGGTGGATTTGAGAAGAAATTGGAATGTATTCATTAAACCGAAGCTAGGCCACAGAAAGAGAAAGTGAGAGACAGTGTTAAGAAAAAGATATACGAATGAACGAATTTCAGACAACCAGGATAGATTTGAAATGATATTCAACCATGGAATATGCTCAACTTGAAATATAAAATAGAGACGATATTGAATTTATACATAAATATAATAAAAGAAGCAGAGATTGGGATTTCAGAAACATAAAAAATGGAAATGTGGATTTACATAAAAGTGTTAAATATAGAAATTAAATATGACTTCTATTACATATATACTATTACATTTTGTTATCTCTCTACATATCTATAAAAGGGAGAATGTGTGTGAGAAGACTTGTCAACCTATGTACTCCACAAATTTTTGATCTACAGATTTGATATTTTGTATATAGGGTATTCAGACATACAGAAAACTTTTAATCGGTTTTCATCCGGGATAATGTGTTGCTAAAGATTCAAAATTAATAAATTAGTATTTTGGGGTTCATCAGATTTTTATCTGTTTGTCAGCTGTTTCACATTATTTTAAGAATAAGTAGGTTTTGAAATACTTTTTAAAGATCGATTCACGCTGGCCTAATGATTATCGTATTTAGATCTCTCTCTTTAAGTTTTGGTTTCGATCTCAGCACGAATATTTATTTTTAATTACAAAACTGAACTGTTTGTGACAAAACATAATACTCGCATGCACATGTCTCAGTTTCTTTCCATTTTCTTTACTTCATTTTTTAAAAAGAAATTTATTGTTACGCTTAATAACGGGAAACGCCGGATACATCTGCTAGTATATCTATAAAAATGAGAATATGTGTTTGCGTGAGGACACTTTTCAACCTATATACTCAACGAACGTGCGATTTACAAACTTGGAATTTAATATATAGGGTATTCAGACATGTGGAATTTTTTTTAATCGGTTCTCATCCGGAAAAAAAGCTACTTATTTCTATGTGGGCATCGTCGGATTTTTATCTGTTTGTTAACAGTTTCACGAGAGCGTATGCGTGAATCGTTCACATGGCAGATTTCTTATGTTAAGAATAAGTAAGCTTGAAAACACTTTTTAAAGAACATGTCAAGTTAGCCAAATGGTTATCGTACTGATGGCGTCTTTCGCTACGTAAAATATTAGTGTTGTGCAAATTGATTGAAGTTAAATGCAAAACGGGACTGAAATATGGTAGAATGATAGCTTTCGAGAATAACACGTGACGATGTGAGCAAAGTAAATAAATTTGAACTTACGAGGCGACTCCAATAAGTTTCCATCCTTTTTCGTGCAAGCACTTTTATTGATAGTACACACATGAAACTCTAGTCCCCTTCGAAGTAATCTCCTCCAGTTGTAATGTACCATTCCAACAACTTCTAGAAAGTATAAATGGAAATCTTCTTGTGTGATTGTATCAATAAACTTCCTCACAACCTCTTTCATATCCTCCATTTTCTCATAACGACAGTCTATAAGGTTTTGTTTTAAGCTAAGTGATTAACCCAAACTCACAGTGAGCATGTCTGGACTATAGGGAGGATGAGCAACCGTTTTGGTGCTCATTTTAGTCAAACAGATTGAAAAAGAGTGGGGGAAAGCTAGTCGAGTGTTTTTTGTGAAAGTTTGGCAAGGAGGAATCATAGATTGGAGTTCAGTCAAACACTTGCCATAAAAATAACGATAAAGCAGCAGGCTGCACTACAACGTCTCTTGTGTGGGAAAGAGAAAAGAGCCCCACCTACTAGGATTCGAAGACGTTCTGAACTCTATCAAAGCTTGATAGGGCGCGCCGAGCAGCTCCTGCCAAGATTTGGTCACCGTACTCCATTTTAGGGCGTATCTGCTTTTTATACAAATGGAGAATTGCATCGGCAGTAAGTACTGGCCCGGTACAATGATCTAACCATTTTCCAGCAACAGATTTGATGCATCTGTTCCGTTTGTGAAACTTAGTCCCAAAAGTTTGTCAAAACATAAAGCTCCCCCCAAGACGAGAACCTTCATTTTAGTTGAGGCGTGATGGGGGTCAAAGCAATTATGATGGAAGGAGAGAAGCATTTTGTTCGATGCATTACAATCAACTAGCCACTTTTTTCCCAATGCAACATTTTCTCAAGATCAGAAGAGAGAGAGAATCAAAAATGTCTTAGTCATTGCTGGCCTTTGAAATTTTGGCATAGATTGCATTGTCGTCTGCATAAATATTTACGAATGATCTAAGAATGTTATCTGGTATATCATTGATGAATATTATGAGGGGGTAGAGTCAAGGATGGAACCTTCAGGGACACCAACGTTAATACCATGAGTTTATGATTTCCGCTTATCAACCACTTCTCTTATAAGCCTCTTGGCCTGCCTTAATAGAGTTCAAAATAGACTTCGTAGCCTCGTAGGAGATGTCCTTTTCTCTTCCTTGCAACCTTTATCTCACAGAAGAGATGTTGCGAGTTTGTCTCTGATGTATCGTTATTTTCATGGAAAGTGTTCGAATGAGCTTCAATCTATGGTCCTCCCCTCGCCAAACTTTCACAAGAAACACTCGTCTAGCTGTAAACACTATCAATAATTCCCCCACTCTTTATCTGTGCCTAAACCTAAACGTAGATTCCATGAACAAAGCTTTTTTCTTAGAACTGCACGCCTGTGGAATTGTCTTCCGTTTTCCTGCTTTCCGGCTGACTACAATATGGTTGTCTTCAAGTCTAACGTAAATAAGTTCTTGATGAGCCGTTCCATATAAGTTATCAACTTTACCAAATTTTCATTACTAATGATTACTATAATGTCCAATTTCTACTGTACACTCTTTAACCCTTATCCTTGAGTGGCCTCTTGTCCTTGATAATGTGGTGATGCCTATGTAAAAAAAAAAGAAGCTTATCAGAGGCAAAGGATTTAATATTTTATAGGACATTTCCAGCTATCCCATAGCTGGCGATCTTGTGAAGTAGAGCTTTATGACATACTCCATCAAAAACCTTTGATATATCATGAGCTATTGTTCTAGAAACGAAGCCCCTGTCGAGACAGTCACTAATCCTGATTGATATTATAGTTAGTACATCAGCTGTCGGTATTACTGAACGGAAACCATATTGCATGTCACTGAGTAGGTTATTTCTACTTAGGTGGTTTAAAATTATATTTTCGCATCAAAAAAGGCACATTGCCACTTTGATGTAGGGGCTACTATCAGGGACCTAAATTGCATGGGTACTATGTAGGGAGTTTAGCAGCAAGATGTCTATTCACATTACACTTGAACTTCTGCATGTCAGTACAGTTGGGGAAGCAGGAAACCGGAAGAGAATTTAAAAGTTCTGCAGTTCTGAGAAAGAAAATATTAGAGTAATAGGCTTTCTTACATCTAGGGATCTCAACTGTATAGAGGTGGGACTTCGCTGTTTGTCGGGTTTGTCGGGGGTAATTTCCTCGAGGGGGTACAAGGGTTGTAGTTCGTCAGATCATCCCCCATTAAAATACTTGTAAAACAGGCAGAGGGATGCAACATTTCGTCGGTGGGACAGGAGCAGAAGTTTACATGACAATTCGGGACCTATTAGGTTGGCGACTCTTTTTTGGACCCTGCCCAGGAGCGAGAGACTAGTAGCAGATGTACCAGCTCAAATGTGACAGCAGTACTCCATACACGAGCGAATGGTGGCTTTGTAGACGAACAGGATACTTTCAGGCGTAAGTAATTTTCTAGCACGATAGAGATAACGCACTTTCTTTGCAGTAGCCTTAGCAATAATCTCGATGTATCTATTCCAACTCATGTTTCCTAAGGAGCATGAACGAAATACTCACAGGAAAAGTATCTCTAGCCATAGCTATTTGTAGTTGGTAAGGTTTCATCTAATTATTAAAGGAAACGAGCATTGTCTTGGCACCGTTGAACATTACCATCCATTTATGCCCCCCCATTCCACTACAGACTGAAGATCTTCCTATAGGGTTTCGGCGATATGTGCTCATTAGTTTTGCCCACCTGCCTGCTATAGAGCGTGGTATCCTCAGCAAATATACCCATCTCAGAGACAATTTTATCAGGTAAGTCATTTATGAATATCAGAAATAACAAAGGTCCAAGAATCGATCCCTGAGGTACACCCGCATTTATATAAAATCTTTTGGATATACGCCCATCGAGGACAACCTTGATTCTTTCAGAAGGATCTAATTATGGTAAGCATTCGTCCAGTAATACCATAGGATTTTATTTTCATAAAAAGGCCAGCGTGCCATACCTTGTCAAAAGCCTTAGCTATATCAGGAGCTACTGCCCTCCCCTCCCCTACCTTATCCATTGCTTGGTATAAACGTTCAGAGATTACAGTTAAAATATCTGCAGTAGAACGGTCTTGCCTAAATCCATATTCGTGGTTTGACAGAAGTTTAGCAGCTGTAAAGTGTTGGACTAGAGCTTGATTAATTAATGACTCAAATATTTTGGCGAAAAGAGGAAGGAGGCTAATTGGGGGATAATTTAATGGGTCAGTTCTTTCACCAGAGATTTTGTAAACTGGTACCACAGAAGCAGTTTACCAGCAGCCAGGAAAGCAAGATTCGTTAAGGCATTTGTTAAACAGTTAAGAGAGAACAGGAGCGACCTCACCGGAGCATTTTTTAATAGAACAACCGGGATGAGATCAGGTCCACATGCTTTTGAGGTGTCTAGGTTTTTATAATATCATGTACTTAGGAAGGCGTGATCTTCAGCTCATCTAGCGTGGTTTCTGTTCGCAGAGGAAAATTAGGGAGGGAATGGCTTGCTGGACCTAAGGCAGAGTTTGATGCAAACTGACGGGCAAGCATGTTAGCTTTCTCAGTTGCTGTGCAAACAACCTCATTATTGTTTGATAGTGGAGGTATTGTCAGTTGCCCATTATTTACTACACTATTGTAGATAGTATGCATATTCCAACAACTTACTCATAATACATAGGAGACTGATTGGTCTGTAGTGAGAGGGAGATAACTGATCTCCGGAAATTTTAAATACTGGGCTAACTGATGAAGTTTACTAAGTTGGCGGAAAGCATTTCTCTTTAAAGTAACGTTTAAACAGCTTTGTAAGTATGGGAGCTAGTTTCGATTAAAGTTTTTTTTTAATTATGACAAGAATGCTGTCGGAGTCAGTTGCTTTACTGGAGCCAAGGTTTTTAATAAGCTTGGACACATCATGTACATACATTTGTATGTTGCATAGTGTGTTTTCAGTGACAGGAGGAAATACGGGGTGGGCAGACGGCCTTGATCGCAAAGTACAGGGAAAAGAGGTTTGCATTGTCAAATTCTGAAGAAATTACTTCCACTAATGATGACAGGAATAGAAACACGCTTCTGTTCAAGACCCTGAACAAAATTGGTGGGAACTAAGCCACTGCTCAGCAACTTGACGTACTGGCAGTCCTAAAGGTGCTTTTAGTTTCACAACATCTATTACGTTAGAAGCAATAGAAATTGTGATTTCTGTGCACAATACCAACGGACCACTCTCGATAATAAACCATTCAGTCAAATCAGATACTAAAGAGCATGGAGTGCAGAGGTACATCTGATACAAACCTTCGGAAGTTATGCCAATCAGCTATATGGTATCGATATACAGTACGATGGAGAGTTGTTTTTATATTAACCGAGACAACTGAGGGATCGGAAGATCCCAATTGAGACCGAACGGAGGATGACCACACTTCTGGCCAAGTTGTAAGAAAAAGATTAAGGAGGCTTGCATATTATTGTCGAAGTCGGGTATACGGGTGGGTTCGTGAACAATTTGTGTTTGGTCATAGGTAATAGAGAAATCATGACAGTATCTCCCCTCATTATTCTTCTTGTTAGAGTGGACAATACATTCAACATTATGAATATTGAAGTCCTTGGAGTCATGAATGTTAGCCAATAGATTGGTCGACAGAGTGTCGTACATTTTCCCAGAGATATTCTCAATGATAGTAACTCCGCTGTTATAGGGTCGATAGACGGCAAATATGAACGCGGTGCTGTGAGCAAGTGCTACTCTGATGTACATATAATGCAAATTAGGATCTTTCGCGAAGATGTCTCTACCACGTGGAAGTCATCTCTAATGTAGGCACATATTTCATTGCTATTTTGGTGGGCAGAATTTCATGTCAAGTTGAGTATCCTTTAATTGCGAACTTATCTAGGAAAACAGTCGATCTAATGCCATTTTCGCAAAGGAACATTAAGTCAGGTTTAGTTTCCTGTAATTGGATTTCAACATTTGGAAGGTTGGAACATATACCCCTGATGCTAGAAAAGGAGACCTGGTAGTGGCGGTTAAAGGTTGGAATAATGTTTATCCTTCAGTGTTAACTAAGTTATCTCCTTATTCCTAGTTATATCATTTTTATTATTTTTTCTGATGCTATACATTATATGTAACTTTTAATATTCAAATTTTACTTAATATATTAAACGTCTCCTCTTAACAGTATTGAGTTTTCTTTCCTGATAAGTATTTGTTAAATATATACTCTCTGGAAACTTAATTGCATTACACACAGAAACACACACACACACACACACAATCTGTGTGTAATGTGTGTGTGTTGTATATGTGTATAATGCAGTTAGATTATCAAATAGTATATCTTAAACAAAAAACTCATCAAGAAAGATAAAGCTCAATATATATATATATATATATACGACACTCGAATAGTTATGCATATCATGTATTTATGCAATTAGCAGTATATTGTCAGCGTTATATTATCACTAACTAATTTATTCATGTATTTTACTAGCTAGTATAGTCTTTATCTGTTACCTGACTAAAACTGGCATCGATGCTAACATAAATTAGAAATCATTTAACTTGTCTGATGATTCACGAATATCTCATTAAACTGAAGCAAACTAATTACATTGTTGTTTCAATAGGATTTTAAGTTTCTCTTTATTCGTTTTCTTATTAAATATTTAATTCGACATTTATTGTCTCAAAAAAGGCTATTTGAAATAAAATGCACTTGTACTGAAGATTTCTAAATGAAATTAAAAACCAATTCCGTTCAAATTCTTCCCATTCGAAGCGGACTTAACAATACAATTAAAATGGCACTTTTTCGTTTAAGCAAAACAATAGCCTAAAATTGGTTTACACTTGAATTAAGTGCTTGCAACAATAATGGAGCAAATTAACACAAAACAGTAAAGTATATGTGAGGGCGATAAATATTAATAACCAATCACATTTAAATAAATATTCGGACGATATAGTGAGTATGCACTATTAAAAAATAATAAGAGTCACTTCATGAATAATTATATAAATATATATACGCGAATATATGAGAAATATATTTTCATCTATCCTATCTATATCAACATCGAAACAGCCTATGCTCCTGTAATACTGTGATAGCATTTTGAAATACCGTATATGTAGTAATCTGTAAATGCTTACACACAGCTTTTAAGATTTCTACTTCCATATTTTCTTCATATGTAGTTGATAATAAATGACTATTTTTTAACATGTATTTGTAATTTTCATTGCCATGTTTTCTTATATGTAAGCAATAGCTTCGACGATAGTACACACCAGTTAATACACATTGATTTTAATCGAAAAGGCAAGGATATAATAAAAATATAATAAAAATAATGTTAAAATGAAAAGCATTGAAAAACATGTAACGTTTATTTCTTACGAAATATACAATGAAAATCCATGTTAATCATAGTAGACGTTATGTACATATATATGATTTTTTCTTATTTTGATGGTTATGTTAAGTTCACGCGTTGCATTTTTTTTATATTATTAAAAATAACCTGTAACGTATAATTCCTTAGTTTCTCCTCTTCTATTTTCCTTTCTTTTCTTTTTTGAACCCTAGCGTCCGGTAATTCAAAAAATAAAATATATTATTCAAACTCCCCACCACCACTCTCACTATCGCTTTAAACTCTGTATGCAACCCATTCTTCCTCCTCCCACCACACCACGCCGGCCAATGCTGGCTTTGCAACCAGTTGCCAAGGTAATCTGTTAAAAAAACTACTAATCGCTATATACGACTTAATTGTCTGCCTAATCTCTCTCCCCTACCCCCATCGCCTACTTTCATTTCAACCAAACTTTTTTTCTTTTGGCTTCTGTCCTGGTCTCGTCTCTATTTCTTATTCTTTGATAGATTTGATTTCTCCACCTTAAAATTTAAATCCCAAATATATACACTAGAACTAGTATTTTTCAAAGTTTTAAACTTAAACCGTTATAAATTACAACAACGTCTATAAATATAAACACATAATTAATATTTAATAATAACCACTTCTCATTATATACACCCCTACTACTTAAAATTCCAACGTCTTCCTCCTCCCATTTCCCCCTTCTAATTTAACTCCCCTTCATCTACAACGATTTTTTCCATTCTTATTGGTGTTAAAGCTCAGTCCATCTATGAATTCTGACGAAGCTGGTCGGATCTTTCCTCATCTTCAGAGGATATATTCATAGCGGAAACAAAATGTAAATTTATTCTGGACTTACAGCAATAAATTTCGTATATATATATATATATATATATATATATATCTTATTGCTGAATTACATCGATGTAATTACGGCAATGAAACCATTTCTCGCTTTTTACCTGAGATTTATTAGAAAAATGGACTTTTTATTGGATTCCTTTGATGGAAGATTCTTTCTGACAATAATGAGATGAAGAGAAATGAATTACTCTTAGATGAACCAGTCATTGCATTTAGTTGCAGAGAAATCGCTAAAGTTCTGTTAAGGGAAAAATCAGTACCACACAATTGTATTGGGCCTCTCATCAGGGAGTATCCTCGAGTGGAAAGCGTCGAAATTATCACGCATCTATTATCATCTAATATTGTATATCTGATTATCCATCAATTTTGAAGATTGGATGGTTGCAGCTGGTAAGTCAAGCGGCTTAAATTCCCTATCATTTTAGCGACAGACGCACACCCATGTATTTATTTATAACATTAAAACATACTTTTTATACTTGTTAGATAAGAAGGGCTGTCCCCTTCTCATGTAAGTAAGAAGGCAGACTAGATAAGTGAAAATTATATAAAGAAAAACTAGAATCGAACCTTGAGTTGTAAATCCTAGGAATACAGTCCATTGTTATTTCGTTTGGAAATTACTAAAAATTATTAAAGTTGGAAAAAAGCGATCGTCCTTCTTTTAGAATAAGTAACATAGCGACTATTAATATGGTTAAAAATTACCCTTAGAAATATGCTAAAATCGTTATTGATAACTAGGGCTATGACAAGAGCATATAATTTTTCATTGTTTTGAATCTCGAGTGTATATCCGACAGAGTAAGATACCTTTAATAAACCGAGAACTCTTGAATATGTATCAGTTGATATCTTATATGCTTTTATATGGCGTGATATTCTATATAAAAGCATATAAGATATCAACTGATACATATTCAAGAGTCAAAACAATGAAAAGAATATGTTATTGTCATAACTCTACTGATAACCATCCCATAAAATAATCTGGCCACATCTGAATATACTTCAACACAAATAAAGTGTGGCGGTACATCGACCAGTCTTTGCTAGAAACAAAATACACACACACATTAGAAAACTAAAACATTTCAGTATCAATGTTTGTAGACAGAAATGTTCTATGTACTAACTTATCTCCTTTCGTTAAGTGTCTTCCTGCCTTAGCCGGACTGATAACCATAAAAATCATATACAAGTGAGTACGTTTGCGTTTCTTTTTTAAGTCAAATATAAAATATTAGTGTGTATTCATCGTCAGTAGAGAAATCTTAAAAACTAATGTTTTGTCATATAATAGCCACAACAAATTTGTTCATATTCTAAGCAGATAAATAATTTGTAATGTGCGCGCATATTTCTTAAATTTGCAAAACGTCATCATAATTCAAGACAACTTTCAAACAAATTGTAAAGTAAATCGAGTTTTTAATCATACTATGCATCATTGAAAAGTGCATATTCAATAATACTATGCATCATTGAAAAGTGCATACCTTTTATCATAATATGCATCATTGAAAAGTGCATGTATTTAATCATAATATGCATCATTAAAAAGTGCATATTTTTTATCATACTATGATTGATTGAAAAGTGCATATATTTAATCATACAATGAATCATAGAAAAGTACATATTTTGAATCATACTCTGCATCATTGAAAAGTGCATATATTTAATCATAATATGCATCATTGAAAAGTTAATATTTTGAATCATACTATGCATCATTGAAAAGTTTATATTCTTAATCATACTATGAATCATTGAAAAGTGCATATCTTTAATCATACTATGTATCATTGAAAAGTTTATATTCTTAATCATACTATGTATCATTCAAAAGTGCATATTTTTTATCATACTATGCATCATTGTAAAAGTGCATATTTGTAATACTATTATTGATTGAAAAGTGCATATTTGTAATAATACTATGCATCATTCAAAAGTGCATATTTTTAATCATAATATGATTGATTGAAAAGTGCATATTTTTAAACATACTATGCATCATTGAAAAGTTAATATTTTGAATCATACTATGCATCATTGAAAAGTTTATATTCTTAAAATACTATGCATCATTGAAAAGTGCATATTTTTAATCATACTATGATTGATTGAAAAGTGCATATTTTTAAACATACTATGTATCATTGAAAAGTGCATATTTGTAATACTATGATTGATTGAAAAGTGCATATTTTTAATAATACTATGCATCATTGAAAAGTGCATATTTTTAATCATAATATGTATTATTGAAAAGTGCATATTTTTAATCATAATATGCATCATTGAAAAGTGCATATTTTTAATCATACTATGTATCATTGAAAAGTGCCTATTTTTAATCATAATATGCATCATTGAAAAGTGCATATTTTTAATCATAATATGTATCATTGGAAAGTGCATATTTTTAATCATACTATGCATCATTGAAAAGTGCATATTTTAATCATAATATGTATCATTGAAAAGTGCCTATTTTTAAGCATAATATGCATCATTAAAAAGTGCATATTTTTAATCATGCAAAGTATCATTGAAAAGTGCATATTTTTAATAATAATATGCACCATTGAAAAGTGCATATTTTAAATAATAATATGCATCATTGAAAAGTGCATATTTTTATCATACAATGCATCAATGAAAAGTGCATATTGTTAATCATACAATGCATCATTGAAAAGTGTATGTTTTTAATCATACTATGATTCATTGAAGAGTGCATTTCTTAATCATCCTATGTATCATTGAAAAGTGCATGTTTTTAATCATACGATGTATCATTAAAAAGTGCATGTTTTTAATCATACTATGTATCATTCAAAAGTGCATATTTTAATCATACTATGCATCAATGAAAAGTGCATGTTTTTAATCATAATATGTATCATTAAAAAGTGCATTTTTTTATCATACTATGTATCATTAAAAAGTGCATATTTTTAATCATACAATGCATCATTGAAAAGTGAATATTTTAATAATACTATGCATCATAAAAAAGTGCATGTTTTTAATCATAATATGTATCATTAAAAAGTGCATATTTTTTATCATAATATGTGTCATCAAAAAGTGCATGTTTTTAATCATACAATGCGTCATTAAAAAGGCATGTTTTTAATCATACAATGCATCATTGGAAAGTGCATATTTTTAATCATACAATGCATCATTGAAAAGTGCATATTTTTAATCATACTATGCATCATTGAAAAGTGCATGTTTTTAATCATACAATGAATCATTGAAAAGTGCATATTTTTAATCATACTATGCATCATTGAAATGTGCATATTTTAATCATACAATGCATCATTGAAAAGTGCATATTTTTTATCATACTATGCATCATTGAAAAGTGCATGTTTTTTATCATACTATGTATCATTGAAAAGTGCCTATTGGAAATCATACAATCCATCATTGTAAAAGTGCATATTTTTAATCATAATATGCATCATTGAAAAGTGCATATTTTAATCATAATATGTATCATTGAAAAGTGCTTATTTTTAATCATAATATGCATCATTGAAAAGTGCATATGTTTAATCATACTATGTATCATTGAAAAGTGGATATTTTTAATAATAATATGCACCATTGAAAAGTGCATATTTTTAATAATAATATGCATCATTGAAAAGTGCATATTTTAATCATACAATGCATCATTGAAAAGTGCATATTTTTAATCATAATATGTATCATTGAAAAGTGTATATTTTTAATCATACTATGAATCATTGAAAAGTTCATATTTTTAATCATAATATGTATCATTGAAAAGTGCATATTTTTAATCATAATATGTATCATTGAAAAGTGCATGTTTTTAATCATAATATGTATCATTAAATAGTGCTTATTTTTAATCAGAATATGTATCATTGAAAAGTGCATATTTTTAATCATACTATGAGTCATTGAAAAGTGCATATTTTTAATCATGATATGTATCATTATAAAGTGCTTATTTTAATCATAATATGTATCATTGAAAAGTGCATATTTTTAATAAGAATATGTATCATTGAAAAGTGCATATTTTTAATAATAATATGCATCATTAAAAAGTGCATATTTTTAATCAGAATATGTATCATTGAAAAGTGCATATTTTTAATCATCCTATGTATCATTGAAAAGTTCATGTTTTAAATCATAATAGGCATCATTGAAAACTGCATATTTTAAATCATAATATGTATCATTAAAAAGTGCTTATTTATAATCATAATATGTATCATTGAAAAGTGCATATTTTTAATCAGGATATGTATCATTGAAAAGTGCATATTTTTAATCAGAATATGTATCATTGAAAAGTGCATATTTTTAATCATAATATGCATCATTGAAAATTGCATATTTTTAATCATTATATGCATCATTGAAAAGTGCATATTTTTAATCATACAATGCATCATTGAAAAGTGCATATTTTTAATCATACTATGCATCATTGAAAACGGCATATTTTTAATCATACTATGTATTATTGAAAAGTGCATATTTTTAATCATACTATGCATCATTGAAAGGTGCATTTTTTATAATACTATGCATCACTAAAAAGTGCATATTTTTTATCATACTATGCATCATTCATAGTGCAGATTTTTAATCATACTATGTATCATTGAAAAGTGCATATTTTTTATCATACAATGCATCATTGAAAAGTGCATTTTTTATCATACAATGCATCATTGGAAAGTGCATGTTTTTAATCATACTATGTATCATTGAAAAGTGCATATTTTTAATCATAATATTCATCATTAAAAAGTGCATATTTTTAATCATAAAATGCATCATTGAAAAGTGCATGTTTTTAATCCTACTATATATCATTAAAAAGTGCATGTTTTTAACCATACTATGTATCATAAAAAAGTGCATATTTTTAATCATACAATGCATGATTTAAAAGTGCATGTTTTAAATCATACTATGTATCATTGAAAAGTGCATAGTTTTAATAATACTATGTATCATTAAAAAGTGCCTGTTATTAATCATACTATGTATTATTAAAAGTGCATATTTTTAATCATACAATGCATCATTAAAAAGTGCATGTTTTTAATCATACTATGTATCATTGAAACGTGCATAGGTGTAATCATACTATGCATCATTGAAAAATGAATATTTTTATCATAATATGCCTCATTGAAAAGTGCATATTTATAATCATACAATGCATCATTAAAAAGTGCATATTTGTAATCATACTATGCATCATTGAAAAGTGCATTTTTATCATACTATGCATCATTGAAATGTGCATGATTTCAATAATACTATGTATCATTAAAAGTGCATATTTTCAATCATACAATGCCTCATTGAAAAGTGCATGATTTTAATAATACTATGTATCATAAAAACTGCATATTTTTAATCATACTATGCATCATTTAAAAGTGCATATTTTTAATCATACTTTGTATCATTGAAAACAGCATATTTCTTATAATACTATGTATCATTGAAAAGTTCATATTTTTAATAATACTATGCATCATTGAAAAGTGCGTATTTTTAATCATACTATGCATTACTGAAAAGTGCATATTTTAAATCATACTATGCATCATTGAAAATGCATATTTTAAATCATGCTATGTATCATTAAAAAGTGCATATTTTTTATCATACAATGCATCAAAGAAAAGTTCATATTTTAAATCATAATATGCATCATTGAAAACTGTATGTTTTTAATCATACTATGATTCATTGAAAGGTGCATATTTTAAATCATACAATGCATCATTGAAAAGTGCATATTATTAACTATAATATGCATCATTGAAAAGTGCATATTTTGAATCATACTATGCATCATTGAAAAGAGCATATTTTTTATCATACAAAGCATCATCGGAAAGGTCATATTTGTAATCATACTATGTATCATTAAAAAGTGCATATATCTAATCATACTATGCCTCATTGAAAAGTGCATGTTTTTAATGATACTATGTATCATTAAAAAGTGCATATTTTTAATTATACAATGCATCATTAAAACGTGCATATTTTAAACATACAATGTATCATTGAAAAGTGCATGTTTTTTATAATACTATGCATCATTGAAAAGTGCATATTTTTAATCATACTGTGCATCATTAATCGTGCATATTTTTAATAATACTATGTATCATTGAAAAATGCATATTTTTTATCATACAATGCATCATTGAAAAGTGCATATTTTTAATCATACAATGCATCATTGAAAAGTGCATATTTTTAATCATACTATGTATCATAAAAAGTGCATATTTTTTATTATACTATGCATCATTGAAAAGTGCATATTTTTAATCACACAATTCCTCATTGAAAAGTGCATATTTTTTATCATACTATGCATCATTGAAAAGTGCATGTTTTTAATCATACTATATATCATTGAAAGGTGCATATTTTTAATCATACAATGCATCATTTAAAAGTGTATATTTTTAATCATAATATTCCCATTAAAAAGTGCATATTTTTTATCATACAATGCATTATTGAAAAGTGCATATTTTTAATCATACAATGCATAATCGGAAAGGTCATGTTTTTAATAATACTATATATCATTGAAAAGTGCATATTTTTAATCATACAATGCATCGTTTAAAAGTGCGTATTTTTAATCATAATATTCCCATTAAAAAGTGCATATTTTTAATCATACAATGCATCATTGAAAAGTGCATATTTTTTATCATACAATGCATAATCGGAAAGGTCATGTTTTTAATAATACTATGTATCATTGAAAAGTGCATATTTTTAATCATAATATGTATCAGTAAAAAGTGCATGTTTTTAATCATACAATGTATCATTAAAAAGTGCATATTTTTAATCATACAATGCATCATTAAACAGTGCATGCTTTTAATAATACAATGTATCATTGAAAAGTGCATGTTTTTTATAATACTATGCATAATTAAAAAGTGAATATTTTTAATCATTCTGTGCATCATTAATAGTGCATATTTTTAATAATACTATGTATCATAAAAAGAGCATATTTTTAATCATAATATGAATCATTAAAAAGGGCATATATTTAATCATACAATGGATCATTGAAAAGTGCATATGTTTAATCATACTATGCATCATTGAAAAGTGCATGTTTTTACTCAAACTATGTGACATTGAAAAGTGCATATTTTTAATCATACAATGCATCATTGAAAAGTGCATATTTTTAATCATAATATTCATCATTAAAAAGTGCATATTTTTAATCATACTATGCATCATTGAAAAGTGCATATTTTTAATCATACAATGCATTATCGGAAAGGTCATGTTTTTAATCATACTATGTATCATTAAAAAGGGCATATTTTTAATCATACTATGCATCATTGAAAAGTGCATGTTTTTTATCATACTATGTATCATTAATAAGTGCATGTTATGAATCATACTGTGTATCAGTAAAAGTGCATATTTTTTATCATACAATGCATCATTAAAAAGTGCATGCTTTTAATCATACTATGTATCATTAAAATGGGCATATTTTCAATCATACTATGCATCATTAAAAAGTGCATGTTTTTAATCATACTATGTATCATTAAAAAGTGCACATTTTTAATCATACTATGCATAATTGAAAAGTGCATATTTTTAATCATACTATGTATCATTGAAAAGTGCATGTTTTTAATCATACTATGCATCATTGAAAAGTGTATATTTTTAATCATACAATGCATCATTAAAAAGTGCATGTTTTCAATCATACTATGCATCATTGAAAAGTGCATATTTCTAATCATACAATGCATCATTAAAAAGTGCATGTTTTTAATCATACTATGCATCATTGAAAAGTGCATATTTTTAATCATACTATGCATCCTTGAAAAGGGCATATTTTTAATCATACTATGTATTATTTAAAAGTGCATATTTTTAATCATACTATGCATCATTGAAAAGTGCATATTTTTTATCATAATATGCATCATTGAAACGTGCATATTTTTTATCATAATATGCATCATTAAAAAGTGCATATTTTTAATCATACTATGTATCATTGAAAAGTGCATATTTTAAAGAGCGTTCAAATTTTATCACATATTTTTGGAATGTTTGTTTTTCAACTTGCAAATTCTTCTCAGACCAGCCATTTCATGCGCCTAGATTTCAAACAACATTAAACCATTGAAAAATATTTCAAAATATAATTTCCAACGCCTCCAGTTTTTAGTAGATCTCGTAAATCGTAAATCAGACACATGGACTCCTCGATTAGTCCATTCGAGCGACATCTGAACACAGTTTTTTTCTCATTTGATGGCAAGAATAGAAAAAAAATGAAAACGAATAATTAAGGAACTGAATATCGTAAATCTATAAACCCTGTTACTAGAAATAAAAAAAATTAAATACAATGGAATAGTTAAGTTGCAAAAGTTAACAGCACATCAAGAAATACGATACGATAAATAATTTTACGTAGAGTTAAAATGTAGTTTCTGATTTAGTTCATCAGTCTATATACAAAAAATTAAGATGTTTGACTATGTAGTCAAATTGTAACTAAGGGAAACTGTCATATGATTAACTAAAAAGACATTCAATATTTAAGTGGCAAAAGTGGTAAGACGTTTTAAATAATCTACTAGTGTTTTTTAATTGCAAAGATCTTGTGTAAAGTTAGTTTTTAGAATTAATTGTACAACCGTTCAATCTTGAGAAAAGATACAATCACGCGTACTCTCAGGTTTAAAAGAATAAGAATCCCTTGAATTATGCATATGCAAATGCCTTTTCATCTCTACGTATTCGTTCTGTCTAAGATTTAGACCGCGTTTATATAGTTGCATCGTGTGAAACGGCTGTAAAAATGATAATATAAAAACATATTTTACACACTTTTGAACTGGTTATCATCCATACGTAATCTCTCTCCTCTCTCGCCCTCTATCTCTCACGTTCTCCCGCTCTCTCTCTCTCTCTATATATATATATACATACATATAAATATATAAATATATACATATATATATACATGTATTATGGCAGTAGAATTTATTTTCCTAGACGTATATCCAATGAAACATGTGTCTACCAAAAAGTGCTCAACGGGTAAACAGAGCAAGTATATTACATTTATTTATACAAACATTGATGGCTACATATGTGCATATATGTTTCTGTAATCACCTGTTCTAGTGAGATTACATCTTCAGGCCAAGAATTACCCTCGAAAACTGACATTTCAAGACACAAGAACATGTCCTTATTTCGTTTACAAAATTAGAATCTTGTCACCTAATATGGGTGCAGGGGTTATGTGTGGGAGAGGATAAGTAAGGTCTTTGAACGATCCATTTCTTCCGGCTTTTATCTTTCCATATCTTAACCTCTTATTTTTTATTCCCTTCATATTCTTGTTTATGCATCTCATCTTTATATACATACATATAAATATACGTATACGTAAATATATACATATATACATACATGTCTCGTTGAAGAACAGTGATAACATCTATTTGTTCGTCTTGTGATTTGTCTTTACCATTTGGTGAGTTAATGTTCCAACGTTCTGTTATGAAGTCAATTTTAATCGTTAAAAAAACAAAACAATTGTATGTACACTCTCCTCCTTCATATTGAACCTGATTGATGGTCAGTTGATTTATGCGAATGAGTAGGGAATAATAAATGACGCTCTTAGGAAAAGATAGACCGGCATTTTTTTTCCTTTTCACACTCCAACAAAACGTTCGAACATGAGCCCTCCAATCAGAAAGACGGAAAGCGAAGTGAACAAACAGAGATTATCTCTGCTGTTCAGCGAAACATGTATAAGAGAAAAACATGATATATATATATATATATATATATATATATATATATATATATATATACTAGTATTTAAGGCCGGCGTTGCTCGGGTGTTAGGAGGTGTATGCTGAGCAAAAAAAAGCGGTCAATTTTTAAATATGTGACCCCTATTATGACTCCTTGACATCTATTGTTTTGGGTTCAAATCAATTTATTAAGTTAGATCCATATCCAAGGAAACTATATCTAAAATTTCAAATTTTTAGACCCAAAATTGTCCGAGGAGTTTGGTAGAGTTCTCAAAGGTAAAATCGTTGAACTTTGACACCTTAACAGCAAATTTCTGGGCGAAAACAGACTAGAAAGATTCCCCCAAATCTCAGTACCCTGTATATAAAATTTTGAGTCTGTAGACTTAAAATTGACAGTTATTGCGTAGGTAAATGTACAAAGACAGACAGATAGACACCAAGACAGACACGTTCACTTTTATATATATATATATATATATATATATATATATATATATATATATATATATATATATATATATATATATACTAGCAATTTCGCCCGGCTTTGCTTGGGCCCTATGTACTGTTCATAAGGTTATGTGCATATGTATACATTAAAATGTGTGAATAGGTAAAGTAATTCCTTTCTGTATAATAGTCTTCCTTAACTACCATAGAGAAAAGACAGGCAGATATTTTACTTTCATATATATATATATATATATATATATATATATATAGATAGATAGATAGATAGATAGATAGATAGATATATCTATAAAAGTAAAATGTCTGCCTGTCTTTTCTCTATGGTAGTTAAGGAAGACTATTATACAGAAAGGAATTACTTTACCTATTCACACATTTTAATATATACATATGTTATGTATTCGTAATGCCGGCGTCGACTTTCACCTGGCAAATTTAATTTTTTTTAATTTACAAATTTTTGCACCGATTTTTTTGGGCGAAAACTCAAATATAAAGTTTTGCATGGATTCAAATACGTTATATATGAAGTGCCATATCTGTAGACCAAAAACTCTAGGAGGAGTTTGCTAGGCAACATTTGTTAAACAAAAATATATACACATGCATAAATATCTATGAAAACAATTTTGTGTTTACTATATGCTTTTTACGCAAATATTACGCAAGTATAAATCATGTAGAATATCTTCAAATATATCCACGTAATAGTTAACTAAAGATGATCATCTCATTAGAAAACCGAAGCAACTAATTAATTAATTAAAATGAATGTTTAAAAGAACATGCAAAATTGCTAGATCGTTTGTTAGTGAAAGCAATTCGACAACCCATATATAAGAAAATTGTATTTTCTTTTTAAATAAATAGAAAAGAGGGTTTTAATAATAATATCAATACACACAAAAGAAAACCGAATTCATAGGACAAGGGTGTTTGACCACCTGTAGCATTTTATAATGAAAATATTATTATTAGAAGATGTAGAAGAATACCAAAAAGAAGTAGGATAAAAAGAAAAGTACAGACAAAAAGCGAAATCAGCCTAAAATTCGTTAAAATGCCCTTTATCTTGTTTTGTTCATGTATTTTATGTTGTGTTTGTTTTGGGGGCTGTTTATGATATCCAATACTTTCATTGATTTTCTTAAAAAAAGTTAAGGAGTTGTGTTTTATGTGACGGAAGTGTTGGAGAACACGACACTGACTTTAGTTCGATAGGTATTTTTAATTGTTCAGAATTCCCTTAATCATACATCATCTGAAATAAAATATGAACAGCCAATCCATTCGACCAAAAGTGCAAAGGGAGGGGGTCCTATTTTAAGTAGGATAACCATAGAAACTGATTTAAAATGCAAGAAATAAGGAAGTATATTCGGAGGAACGAGTGTAGGAAAATATGGCAAATATATAAAACTTTCCCGTCTCGTCGAGGATAGTGAAAGGAAAAAATAATGAGTACGTATCAGGATTTTATGAGAAGTAATAAAATCGACTCAAAATATCCTTAAAATCTCCACTAAGTATTTGGGTAGTGTCAATGTAATGAATTTATATGTGGCGTTTGTGTTTGTATTGCTATAATGTTTCATTTTCTATAGAAGATAAGTCGACTCATTTTTATAAAGTATAAAAAAAAAAGGAAAATTGTATGTTGCGTAAATAAAATAATTGCGATATTCTCCAACAATTACATGTAGTACAAGTTATTTATTTACAAAGACAAGTATCTTATGCATCTCCGGAAGATATTATTACATCAGAGTAAAACTTAACAAATTTTTATTATTTTCCTCGTCAGAATAATAACTTTATTTGTTCTAACTCAAATAATTCCCGGTGAGTATATATATATATATATATATATATATATATATATATATATATATATATATATATATATATATATATTCATTTATTTATTTTATATATATATATTTGTGTGTGTGTGCGTTCGTGCGTGTGTGCGTGTTTGTGTGTGTGTATTAGAAACTTTGTGGGTGGGTGAGAATTCGTTCCCAACAAACTCGAGAACTGCTAGTTTTATTTTTTTTAAATTTCACATTCAGGTACTTGATGTACTTGGAAGTGTTCTTACGTAGGTTTGTATCGGTGTGCGTTTTATAATTATCAAATAATCAATAGTGAAAAAGTCAGATTTGAGAGGGAAGCGCGATTTTCACTAAAGATTGCGCGTTTGTACAATCCAACATCACCCGCTTATTTCAGAAGTTTTATCATCGCACAAGTATAAAGGCTAAGCTCATAAAATTAACTGTAATTCTTTTAGAAGACAGCGACGTGTTCAAAATGCATGTTTCTTTTTAGAACACAAACCACGATCCTACAGTTTTGCATTTTAAACTTTACGTGAAACGATTAATTACAGATAATTTTATAAGATCACCTGTTGGTTCTTTGATAAGACAAGGACACATCCGAAATGAATATTTCTCTTTAGAGCACAATTGAACCCTGATACTCGACCTTTGCATTTAAACTTCAAGTAAAGCGATTATTTACATATAATTTTATAAGATCAACATTAGATTCTCTACAGTGCAATATAGATAACAATATATCGTAGACTAAGTAACTGAAAGTGGCATGTGAGACTTTCTGCCGGTACAATGTAGAGAGGTAGTCTCTAGTAAGAGCAGGCAATCACTCGTCTTGATTTAAAATGGTCAATTTCACAGTATGTGAGGGTAGAACGTTTGTTTACTGCCAATCAATCTCGAACGGTCATCCTGTTTGTGTGTGTATATGTATATATATATATATATATATATATATATATTTGTAGTCATCGGCATACAGTCCAGTTTCGTTGTATCACAACTCATCAGTGCCGCTAGACTAGCATCTCTCCCAAGCCAAGGATTGAACCTAGAACCGCCGTGTTGACAGTCGGCAGTTCTCCCACTCGATCGTGGGAGCGACGTCGGAATGTCTATTTAAATAGACACCCGCCATCACTTTTATAGTGCTCAAATCGCCTGTTTGTAAACAAACAAATAAACAACGAGCTTCTCATGACTTACTTTTATGCACGTATTATTTATTAATTAATAATTAATAAATAATATTTAAATAAAATAAAAATGTGGGCGAAAAAATGTAAATAAAGAGCAAATAACTCCTTTCTTATAATAAAAACGTTCAGGAAGCGAAAAAAGAAAGAAATTAATCGCTAATAAAAAAATAAAATAAATAAAAATCCAACAGTCTCTCTCTCTCTCTCTCTCTCTCTCTCTCTCTATATATATATATATATATATATATATATATATATATATATATATACATATATATATATGTATATATATATATGCCCGCACGTGTGTGTGTACGTATGTGCGTATGTTTAGCTCAAAAGTTAATAGGAATAAATACGCCCGTATACCAGGTTAAAATTCAACAGTGTGCACTCTTTTATAATCTGAATTATATCCATGTTATTTATAATTATTTTGGACGTAGTTGTGGTAGTGAGATGTGTTTAGAACTCCACTACATTTCTTACTTTTGAAATTTTGATTTATGCTTTTTCGCTATTTATGTCACTGCTTAAACACAAAGATGGGTGTCATTATGTTTATTTGGTGCTATTTAAGAATTGTAGCATCAAAGAAATCATAGAATCTTTGTAACTTCTGCAATATAAATATGTGTCTGTTATGGCAAAGGTTATGTTTTAGTTATAGTTTTATTTTCTCCTTATACATCTAAACTAAGCTTGAGCAAATGTATGGAGAGATTTTTGTCCGTCCAGTAACTATTTTCTAATGCACACAAATCTATGTATTTTGATACATGGAAATCTTGACTATATTATACCAAGCAACTAACTGCAGACGGTTTTACCGGATATTATGTGGATCGCTACACTAAAATATGGCATACACTTCTACCGTTCCTTCCCTCTAACTTCAACTAAACGTATTCAAAATCAATGAAATAAGTTAATTTTAGTAAATTCAACATCATATTCTCTTTAACTCCCGTTTTACATATGTTGGAAAACTTTAATGATTTCATTTCTAAAGTCGATATCTACTAATTCCTACGCTTCAGAATTTCATTCTTCCACATCTCCAATTCCTCAATCCACCATTTATGGTTCGAATGTCGTTTCGTTGATACACAGATCCCATATTTCACCTTTCGCAGTATATATTTCAACATCTTCCTCTGCGTTTCTTCACATCCTGTGGAGGATTTGGTAACCAAATGATCCATCATCTTGTCACATGATTTCATTTAAATTTTACACCTTTTTTTCTAGAGATAATCTTTCTTTTACTTTATTAGTTATCTCCAGCAATAAATTGCGAATAATCCGTTTGTGCTGTAAAACTTTATTCGGCAGGTTTTTACTATCACCTCAGTTAAAAGCTTTCTCTCCATTTTTCTCAAGAGCAGCTAATCTACTTGGTTTTCTAAATTACCAGCTTTACGGTTATTTGATTATTTATGAATGATGAGGAATATTATGAGAGGATTTTAGATGCGTTCATGATCAGTCAGTTAACCTATCGTTCTAAAGTAGATTGGATGGAGGTATTTTTATAAATCACATTCTTGTAGACTCCTTTATTTATTTATCCTATTACGGAAAATAATCTCCGAGTTGTAAGTTGTAAGTGATATTCCCTAATGGTTTTGCGTCTCATTCTAGTGCTCATTCGCTGCGTTTCGTCGGATTATAGCTCCGTCTCCATGCGCGTCGTTTATCATTCATTCCAAGAGGCTATATGACCGAAGTTGTTCGTGACATGAAACACCTCAGGACGAACAAGAGAAGCGAGAGTTATGCTAAACTTACTGTGCCGAAATATATATCGATAGTCTCATTTCCGTGGCCCCACGAGATACAAAAACCGTTGCAAAGGTGAATTTTTTACCGAAAAATGGAAAAGTTGAAAAGAAAGTAAGATAATTTATGGGTAAAGATACAGTTCAAAATCTTAAAAACTTGAGATACTAAATATTTATCAGCATAAATAATAATTAGCGTATCAACTTCCATGGCTTAATAACTCCTTGCCGATATAACGTTTACTTTTTGTTCACCCTTCCATCCTCCTATATATATATATATATATATATATATATATATATATATATACCCCGGGATACAGTGCCCGTATGATACGTTTTTTCAGGTTACGATATGGAGTACGATGTTTTTCTTGTAGCTAGTCTAGTCACGGTATTTGCCCTACATTACGGTGCAATTTATAATGTTATTTGATTATATATATATATATATATATATATATATATATATATATATATATATATATGTGTGTGTGTGTGTGTGTGTGTGTGTGTGTGTGTGTTATATACTGTACTGTATTTTGTTACTAATGTTTAATGCCGTATCCGGGGGTTTACTGTATATATAAGTGTATATATATTACTATTACTTTTATCAAGAAATTGTTTTCACTGGTTAATGACCGAAGCCTTATAAAAGGCATTACTGACCGTTGTTTGGCGTATTTCATTTTGTGTTATGTGTATTTTAGCGCATTCCGTTTTTAAGCAAGTGAAATTTAGAGGTGACATTATATTTCCCCGTAATGGCTAAAATACTTATTTAATTAAATGTATTTTGTAACTTTTTAATATATATATATATATATATATATATATATATATATATATATATATATATATATATATATGCATGAGAAATAATTATTTTTGCCAGTTCAATAAAGAAATTAATAATTAATGGCGGGCGAAAGATTGCGAAACTCTTTTTGACTGCATCTTGATATTCAACGGTTAGACTAACATCAATTTGCATGGGAAAGTGGATTGATAAACTCTACATTGTAAAATCAATAGGACAATCACAGTAAGCTTCGTTATATATCTATATATCTTTAAAAGTGAAAATGTGTGTGTGTGTGTGTGTGTGTGTACACATAACTCTGTCAATTCTTGGTCTAGAGACTCGATATTTAACATAAGGGGTATTGAGATTTATAATAATATTTTTACGGGAGCATTGGGAGCATCAGTAACAAGACAAAATCTTGATTCATCTGACCAGAAAACATTCCTGAACCAGTCTGTATCTTTCTTGCTATAATACGAGAAAATCTCTTTCTATCATTGATGTTCTTCTTAGATAAAAATGGCTTCTTTGCACACCTTTTAGAAGAAACATTGTATATCTAGAAAGAGAATTTCCAGTCCCTGTTTTCAATTCTTTGCTATGGTCAACATAAGTTTTCTTTTAATCCTTCAAAACAGTTAATTTAAGCCTATGATTGCCCTTCAAAGTGAATGCTCTAGGACGACCAGATCCAGATTTCCCTTTTACCAAGCATTCTAATTCGAACCTTTGACCAAATAGCTTCACTATAGAAAGAGATGTTTTCACTTTTTCTTTTCTTAAAATATAAAAAATCTGCTTGTAAGTAATTTTGGATTCCTTTAATCCTGCAATTCGGTTTTTTTATATCCTCACCAAGATACGGTCCTACTATATTTAGGATTAATTTTTCCACTTATTATTTTATGCTATAATAATAATGATCAGCAAAATAGAAATTTTAGTTAAAAATAAAAAAAAATAAATGGAAAAATCGATTTCTTCCTTCTTTCACTCTTGACCCATTGGTTTTTGCTTATGAGTATATATATATATATATATATATATATATATATATATATATATATATATATATATATATATATACACCGTGCCCCGCAAAAGTTTGAATACACATTTGAAATTATCAGTTTTTGTATTTCTAGCTTCCAAATGGTAATGAAACTTTTTATAAACATAGAAAATGTATTGAAACTAAGAGAGGAACAGTGGGAAAAATAAAAAAAATAATAATTTAACACAACACAAAAAGAAAACTTAATAATTAGCAACGCAAAAGTTTACAACACATTTACAAAATAATATCTACTATTTTGTAGCATAACGATTATTGTTGATTACAGCATGTAGACGATTTGCGTAATCCTCTGCGAACTTCTTACATGTGTCTTGTGTATTTTTATTCCATTCTACCACACTAATTTTCTCCAGATCTCGCAAATTTGAAAGTTTTCTCTTATGGACCCGTAATTTCCATTCTCCTCATAAATTCTCTATAGGGTTGAAATCGAGGGATTGACTAGACTACTTTAAATCATTCACTTCATTTGAATTGAACCAATTTTGTGTAATTTTCACAGTGTGTTTTGGATCGTTAGCATGTTGAAAGATCCAGTCTGATTTCAATTTCAGCAACTTCACACTTTCTTTAAGGTTTTTCGCCAAGATACTTCTATAAAGTTCTTCATCCATTTATCTTTCATTATTTCCACTTTTCCTACACCTCCTTCACTAAACCAACCCCGGATCATAATGGTTCTCCTCCAAATTTTACTCTGGGAATGGTGTTTTTTCACTGGTATTGAGTACCTTTTTTATCAAAACTTTCAGTGTTTTTGAAGTAACAAACAAGCCTTTTTTTTCTCATCTGACCAAAACATGTTATGCCAAAACTCTAGAAGTTTACTTGTATACTCATTTGCAAAATCAAGCCTAGCACGAACATGATTTGGCTTAAGAAGGGAAGGTTTCCTTGCTGCTCTAGAAAAGATAACTTTAAGGTGAAACGTTCTACTGATTATGTCCTTGCTAACTTTAATTTTACTGTTTTGTTAGTCCTTCTGCAGCTCGCCAAGATTAATTCTAGGCGAATTCATCACGTTCCTTGCTAAAAACTTTTCAGCACGTTTGGTTATTTTTCGAGGACGACCAGATCTGGCCAAAGGAAGGGTTGATTTGCGAGACTTCCAGTGCCGAATTATTGTTCCAACAGAATTCAATGGAACCATCAACTGTTTTGATGTTGTGCTATATCTCAATCCACTTTGATGAAGACTTACAATCTGTTTTCTGAACTCTTGACCAATCTGTTTATTCTTTCCCATGATATGGTTGCTTACAATACCGTTATTAGATAAAGAATGACGCAATACTTTTAATAATTTCTTACTTCGATGTCTATTTGTTATGGGGCTCAGTTGGGTCCACAAGAATGACACGGGAAAACACGTAGTAGGTGGTTTACAAGTGTATTAAAGAAAGGTACAAGGATGTAGAGAAAGAAAAGAGAATAGTAGCAGTTGCAGGTATCAGCAAGATCTCGCTTCCCGAGATACAATATCTGTTGACATCTCGCTCCACCGTACCAGCCTTAGGAGCTGATTATATAGAATCTGGACGAGTCCATTATGGAGTTAGATCCGGTCACACAACACTATTGCATATTTCTGAACATTATAGAAGCTTCCAAGCATTTTACCATGATAAACTGTCATAAAAGTATTGAGAAATCTAATGAATTTGATATGTGTTGTAAACTTTTGCGGTGCTAATTATTGAGTTTAATCTTCGCGTTGTATTAAAGTATAGTTTCATTACCATTTGGAAGCTAGAAATAAAAAAAACTGACTGTTTCAAATGCGTATTGTAAACTTTTGCGTGGCACTGTATATATATATATATATATATATATATATATATATATATATATATATATATATATATAGAGAGAGAGAGAGAGAGAGAGAGAGAGAGAGAGAGAGAGATAATAACAGTATCTTTTTAGGGAGATTTTTAGTTGGCTTTGGATGTAAAAGTAATTTCACCTGAACTATTTATTTGAATAAAATAAACAGCCTTGAAAAGCATTGAGGTGAGGGTATAACTAATACGCAGCTGTAAATAAACATTTGATATTGTATAAAAAATTTCGAAAGTAAGTTATGTTCAACGCTAATCATAGAACTGCTTCAGTAATAAAGTTTAAAAGGGAAAACATAAATTCAAAATATATTTTATATTAAACAATCTTATAATTACAATAGAAAAATGCGAGCATGAAAAGTAATATGGTTAAGCTTAAGCATAGAAAAGTAAAGGAGTAGTTGTTAAAACTGGAAAAGAAAAGGACAAGCTGTTTTAGTAAAAAAATATAATAAATTTATAACTTAAAATCTTGCAGCATTAACAATTGATTACATACTATGATCTATTGAATTTAAAATAAAATTCTTAATGCTGCAATATTTTAAGTTATAAATTTATTATATTTTTTATTAGAATATCTTGTCTTTTTCTTTTCCAGTTTTAACAACTAGCCTTTTACTTTTCTATGTTTAAGCTTTATTGTAATCCATGATTTTTCCAGGCTTCCAATTAATTCACTTGTTTTTGTTTAATTTCAGTCTTATTTATTTGCCACCATAAACACATATGTAATAACAATATACGACACTTTTCTGCTTTCAATAAAATCACCCCAGTTATCTTCCTTTCATGTTTCTATTAGTGAATTAGTAGTAACAGTAGTCGCTGCAGCGACGTGCTTGATAATGGAAACGCTGAACTCCTTATATCTTTTTATATTTTTTACTTACCCATTTATTAGTTTTATTTAGTTTTTCTTACCCATTTATTAAACCCACCCACAATGAAATGTGCAATTATAATTAGAACAACTGCGTTTATATTCTCTTAATATATAAGTAATTCCCCTTATGGAACTTAGATATTACGTCATATGACACTATATGGATGTATCGAAATCGAGAACAACGTGGATATTTATTTTAGTTCAAAAGAATCTGATTATATTAAATATTCGTCCAGGAATGACATAAGGTTTGATTTTCCTGAGGACTTATGTGTCTTCTCATAGAGTCATGCTATAAGAATATATATTGAGACACACTGGACATATGGTTATGTGTAAAAATAAAAGCGGTATCCTTCTTACAACACATTACTTTTATTATAATTTGCATTACAAAATAAGCTTGCATTGCTGACCCGCTATCGCTTCGATAAGCTATCTGCTTTAATTACTTGGAATAGAAAAATTAAATAAGCATTTTATTTATAAACGCATAACGAAAATCTTTCATATTTATTAAAATAGATGAAAAAGGTTTACATTTTGGTAATTTCCATACACATTTATTTATCTCGGGAATGTAGAAGAAAAGATTACATCAATTTCCCTTTTCATTTGCGAATCAGTAACAGTGTTGGATATTGACTGGTAAACGCCGAATCGTGTACTGGTCGAAGATAATTATAATTATTCAAGCCGAAAAATGTCTCAGCTAAAATAAGTTTTAGGACAATCCAAATATTTAGAATAAATATTTATTTACATTAAATTAGAGATATTAACTTAATAATGATATCATAACAATTTAGTTGACAACTTAGAAATAAAATGTTCTTTTTTTTACATGGAGGCCACCACTTATCAAGGCCCAGAAGCCACTCGGGGATAAGGGTTATTGTATGTACAGTAATCAATGGGATAGTATCGTAGTAATAGTTAATATCCGAGATTTGATAAAGTGTAATTACTTAAGAGGGCGGTTCATCAGGAATTTGTTTATGTTAGACTTGGAGACATCCAAGTTAAAGTCAGGTGGGAAACAGGCAAGCGGCAGAGAGTACCACAGGTGTGCAGTTCTAAGAAATAAGCTTTGTTCATGGAATCTACGTTTTGATTTAGGCACAGATAAAGAGTGGGGAAAATTATTGACAGTGGTTTCAAATAGGCGGGTGTTTGTCGAGAAAAATTGGCGAGGGTGGACCAGAGATTCGAGCTCAACCGAGCATCTGCCATGGAAATAATAACGATAAAACAAGGATAGGCTCGCAACGTCTCTTCTGTGGGAGAGAGGTTGCAGAGAAGAGAAAAGAGCATCCCCCACTAAGCCATGAAGTCTATTTTGTACTCTGTCAAGGAAGGATAGGCTGTCTTTAGCAGCTCCTGCCCAGATGTGGTAACAGTACTCCATCCTTGGACGTACTTGGCTTTTATATAGATAGAGAATTGCCTCATTAGTGAAACATCTTCTGGAGCGGTAGAAAGTCCCGCCATTTTTCTAGCGATCTTGGCCACAGACTTGATGTATGTGTTCCATTTCAGATCAGGAGTAAAGGTCAAACCCAGAAGCTTATCAAAGCATGGGACCTCCCCTAGACGAGAGTCATCCATTTTAGTTGAAGCCAGATGGGGACCAGAGCGTTTATGATGCAAAGATAGGAGCTTGGTTTTAAATGCATGACACACAGGAGACTTATTGGTCTGAATTGAGAGAGAGATGACTTATCACCTGAAGTCTTAAATACAGCGCATACTGATGAGGTTTTCCAGGGTGTTGGAAAGCACTTTTCCTTAAGGAAACGCTTAAACAGTTTTGTAAGTATGGGGGCAAGTTCTGGTTGGAGCTTTTTCAGCACTATAACTGGAATGCCGTCAGGGCCAGTTGCTTTACTGGAATCAAGGTTCTTGATTAGCTTGGCGACCTCACGCACATATATTTGTATGTTACTTAGTATGTTCTGTGTTATAGGAGGAAATACGGGAAGTTGGTGGCCTTCGTCGCATAGGGTAGAATTTGCTGCGAAGTTCTTGGTAAATAGTCTGGCCTTGTCTGATGCCGACGAGTTGATCTCTGGTCTATTGATAATGGTTGGGATAGAACGCACGCTTCCGTTCAGGATCCTAATGTAGTTGACAACTTAGAAAACAATCAGATGATTATCTCAGTGACGTATAATAATGACATCATAGATGGTTTTGTTCGGGATATTTTGAAATTAGTTAGAGAAGACAGTACGTTGGAGTCGGGAGAGAGAAAGAGGCGGTTGACACAACGTTATGACTGCAAGTAGAAAATGTCAGAAATGGCGATAGTCAGAATCAGCGTGCAACTTTCCTAGTAGGTGGAGAGAGAAAAAAAAACAGTGGAATAAAAACGTTGGCAAAATTAAAATCCGAGGCTTTGTCGTTCCTGTGGAAATTTTCATTGCAATCAAGAAAAGATACAAGATTGACCAGATATGTTTCCAGACTGGATAGATGTTGAAATCTCAAATAAGTCTTATTCGTCTCATGCGTTGTGGGGATATTTATGCATACTCTTGTCCCGTCATGGACTGTAACCAAATGTGCATGCACACACAACGACCCTGAGGTAGACGATCACAACGCTAGACGGTCAAGCATACACGTATATACACACGTATATACACTCACATACAATTTTACGATCTTACCACTAGACGATAATAGAAACTCGTAAATATATACAAGATTTATACCCCCCCCATGTTATACAGACCTCCACGACACTGCATTACAATAGTGCACAACTTGTTGAGAAAAAACTTGGCTCTTATAAGTTAAAGGAGATTTCAACGTATAAATGGTAAGAGAATAAAACGATACCGCGATAAAGAAATATGTGTTAAGTTAAAATTAATAGAATAATTAACTTGAAAAAATAATCGCAAATTAATGTCCATTTTCTAAAACCGATATGCAAATTAATTGATCTTTCGACTCATAACGTATATACACGAGCAGTATAGGAAATAATATGGTGTGTCTATTGTGTGAAGTTGAATAAACTTGAAATCGGGCGTTTTGACTCGTTATTGAAAGTAATCGACAGACAACTTTCGCATTTATTCATTCAGAAGACATCAGCATTAAATTATCCGGAAAGACTTGATATCTTATTTCATAGAAAAAATAGCGTCTATAAATCTATTTCACGGCAAGCATAAACATGAGACTATATAACATCGCAAATCGCTTTAAGTCTGCCTTCTAGTGTAACATGTGTATGACGGACGCAGATATGTTTCAATTGGTATATTTCCAAACGGAATGTATTTTTACAGACATGCTATACGCTACAAAAAACAGTTTTGAAAAATGTGAACATGAAAATCTGTAATAAACCAAAACATGTAAAAATACGCTTTGTCTGGTAATATGTGGTACTGTCCTAAAAGAAAAAATACATAAAAACAACACGCATCATTGGACAAAGATGGATTTCCTCAGCCGCTAAAATACTTCAAGATGTCCGCAAGTAACAAAAAACAAAATAGTCCCTTCACATTTAGAAATGTTTTTTTGTTTTATTATTTTATTTTTATTATTTTATTTACTTTTTAGAATAAACGATCTGGTTTGCCGGTGTCGAAGAGGCGCGCCTCCGTTTGCAAAAGCGTGACGCGTTCTCCCGAATAGAGAAGGTAAAAAAAGGTGTAAAATGAGACTTTGAGATGAAGGTTAGATTTCTGGTGTGAGAATCTTGGTGACGTAGCTTGATTTTTGCTTTCGGTGTGGTGAGGCGTCTAAGATGAATTATTACTGAAAATCGCAACATGATGGAAAACTAGTACCTCTTTGTGAAACCACACTCGCTGATACATGAAATATATGCAATTATGTTTGGAAATATTTTGTAACCGCGAGGTGTACTTGCCCGAGTAATTTCTAGTTATTGCTCACTAGTAAAAACAGGTGGAGTTTCCTGAAATCTGAGAGACACCAAGCCTTCCCAGATTTCCATCACTCTCCGACTCTTTCAGCCTTTGTTCGATATCATTTTGCGTGCTCACAACAGCAGTTTACCATTGAGTTCTCATAAGTAATGGTCATTAGTTTCTAGCAATTGGCTAAAAATAAGCCTGCTTAGCATTCCAGCTCTCTCCGTGTGCCGCGTTATGTACCGTTCTTTACTGATTCAATAGTACGAAAGGTATTCGCGCAATAATTTAGAAACGAAACAATAAATATTTTCAGTTCTTACATATTATTGCAGTAGACTGCCTACATTATTGTAGCCTCTCTAGCCTTACATGCACATTCAACTCCCCAGCTCCCACTCGGAGGAGTATAAAGCAAAACGTCCGTTCTCTATCTAAAATCTCGCTGTGATGTTTTTTTCGATTTTCCCTAAATCGGCAAACATTAAAATACAAACAATGAAATCTTTATATTTTAATATTTATCAAATTTTGAAATTATCAATAATCACAGTCGCTTTCCAAGCACGAGCTCTGTCTTTGGTCGACACTTCGCTACTGTGAAAAGCTTTGGCAATGTAGATTTGCAATGTTGCGAGATTATTCAAAGTTGACAGGGTAGAGTTGTGTGTTTTTAAATCAAGCGTGTTGATGGCTATGAGTTGGTAGATTGCTGGTACCTGCAAAATCGTTATCGCAGAAGTATATCCTCGTGAAAGAACTAGAAACGCTATATCCATATGAGATGAATATGCGTCCAACTCCGAGAGAAAAGATATGGTAAATAATAGAGAAATACACTTATAAGAAAATAAAACGCACGAATGATTTATTTCTCGGTCGGGCAATGCCAATAATCCATTCCTTAATATATAAACGCAGAAAATAATTTGCTCCAACAGAACAGATAATGCAACGAAGCTGAACAAAGGTTTCGAAGATTGGTTGTGGATTTGCCTGCTCTAGAGAAAATTCAATAAAGTTCATTTTATTAGTACAAAAATTAATCATAGAAATTCCAGTAAAAATCCGGGACATAAACCCCGCCTACACGTGAACATTATTGTGCAGAATACTGTTTTCTTCTCAATAAGAGATTCTTATACTAAGAACAATGTTAAATATATCTTGGCAAAATCATCCCACGAAGCAACAACTTTATGGCAACCTACCTGCCATATCTAATACCATCAGAGAAAGACGCCTACGATTTGCCGGTCATTGTCTGAGGAGCAAGCATGAATTGGTGAGTGATGTATTGCTATGGACCCCACGACACGGACGCGCAAGCAAAGGACGACCTAGATCCACGTACATCCAACAAATAGCACACGACGCTAACTGTGAACCTAAAGATCTGAGGCAACTGATGGAAGACATGAAACTCTGGTGAGGAAGAGTCACATTGGTCCGGGCAATTAGCCCGTCATTATGATGATGATGATGATATTAAGATTAGGATTATTCTTGTGATCGTGTTTCTTCTTTATTTGTAATATTTAATGCATTCTCTTTACAGTCGATGCTAATGCTTGGGATCAACAAGCATAATATAGCACAATGGGGGTGATCACTTAAAATGCTTCAACTGTCTTTAATCCTCGCTGGAAAAACGCAAACCAGTCATCAGACCAGGCCAAAATCTGAAGCAGCGCATTCTAAGACCCAAGAACAAGTTGCGATCTACCAGACCTTTCTCGTCCGCTATCGAAACTCATAATAGATACTGCAACGTAGGGGAGTTATCCATAAATTGTAAATAGAGTCCTCACACATGGGACTGGAGGAGATGAGGTTATATTATCATATAGGTTATAAATCTTATTTACTATCTTTATTTTTTAATTTCTTATTTTCTGTTTTTGTTTTCGTTACATATACTCTTTATGTGGTTCTTTAGATGATGCGCTTGTTCCGCAGCCTTTTCACCAAACTAGACTCTTTATAACAAATGTTGTGTTCTACCGCATTACTTGAATATGTTATTCGTTAAATTTTCTTTCAAGTGAAAAATAAATTGTTGTCGTGACCATATTTGAATTTTTTTCCAAAAGAGTACTATATCTCCACAAGTACAACGCTGTGTAAATACCATTAGTATCTATCTATCTCTCTATCTCTCTATAATCTATCTATCTATCTGTCTATCTATCTATCTATCTATCTACACACACACACACACACACACATATATATATATATATATATATATATTCGATCTTGATATAAAAGAGATTATACGGAAAATCGAAAAAATAAAAAAAAACTATCATATATATATATGTAGAAAAATTGAGTTGTTTTATCGGCATATATTAAAGCATTTATATTCTAAGCTAACACTGTAATGTCATAGCAAATTTGAAAACATGTACTTTAGTTGAAGGTTAATATGCGAAATTGTTAAAACGTGCAATCGCGTATTTTATACCATTCATCACCCCCGCTGATTCGAACTTGCGATCAGAATGCCGCAGGGGCCTTAACGCTGCAAAATGCTCTTAATTGCCCGTAATATGATAAAAAAGATCAGCTGAAAATCTGTATGAGAAAATCTGATATGAATTCGAGCCAGCTGGAAGATATTGTGGCTCTATTCCCTAGCAACAAGGGGTGTATAAATATGAGAAGGTAACACGAAACTCCTGAAGAGGCGTAACGCAGGCGTAACACAGGCGTAACACAGGTGCTCTCAAGTTTTTTTTTGTGCGTTACATTTGGTGTGTATCAAGGATAGTATTGTGCAACCACTGAAGCACACATCGGTAACGAAGGCAGGGCACACTGAACAACCAAGATATGCCATGATTAATCCTGTTCGAATGCTTCATCAAATTGTAATGGTAATGCTATTATGTTCAGATGATGATATAGATTGCTATTCTTATGGTCTGCTGATATCTTTTATAGAACTTTTACCTTGTCGTAAAATGACTATAATATATTCTACGTAGTATCTACGTTATTAGTAAGTATTAAGCAACTATTAACATGTATTCATATAAATATGTTACACATTATTTCCGTGATTTGTCTTAGTTGCTTCATTTATGTGTTCTCTACGCGTGAGTCGTTTTTTTGCGTTCATTTTACTGCATCTTTTTTCATAGCCGTAATCTGACTGGAATAAATAGAATAATACGTAAAGTTAGACCCATTAGAATTCAAACTTTGGACATAAATAATATCGCATCTGACCAATAGCTATTCACTTTTCAATCAGCAATTTCTCAATTTTATCCATGTTTTAAATAAAAGAATATTGCCTAATTATAAACATATACATATAGTGGTCCGAATAATAGCAACTACGTATATATATATATATATATATATATATATATATATATATATATATAATTATTTACTATTTATACGATTATTAAACATTTATTAAACTATAAAAAACGTAATAGTTATTTGTAATGTTGTTCTGTTCGCTAAATCGGACAACAGTTCTTTTCTCAATTGTTAATTATACAGCATTTCGGCCGATATACCCCCCCCCCGCCGAACATCTTCAGTTGTACTTGGTCAGGAATTGTTTTGCAAGACTCGAGAATAAGCACAAACCCCTGGCGTGTTGAGTAAAATACTTGGTAAAATTCAGTCTTACCCTCTTTTGAGGGTTCAATTCTCAGCATGGCCGACACTTAAAATACCATTGCGAATTACTGAGAACTTCTACTCAATCATGGCTGACGGAACGAGGGCATGTCACCCCTGTGGATAAAATAAAGAGCTTCGTTCCAAATTCTGTACAGATTCACGTGTTAAACAGAATAATTCCAGAGTCCGATAGAAAAATTGCCGAGCCCAGCAGAAAAATTCCCGAGTTCGACAGTAAGATTCCCAAGTTAGACCAGATAACGCTGGAGAATGCCGAAGGATACATCGGCCGAATCATTGTTCGAATAATATTTAAGATGCAAATCCTACTCCGAATAATCCAAGCAATGCGAACTATCAATCCTCAGTGCAAAAATACAAAAACAACGTAGTTTTTATATGAAAAAAATGCTTGTTTATACATTTTTTTATTATTTTAAAGTACTTTCATGATTTCGAATAATAAATAATTATGTTTACATACATATCATATAAATATCATGCTCTAATGCTAAATATTTGACGGTCAAAATTCCGATTTTTTCGTCATATATGCAAAGTAAAGATAAAAAAAAGATCAGCAAAAGATAACGTTACATTCAAATAATATTATCTTTTAAGGTTTATTATTGTATATACCCAATTATTAAAATACTAATTAAAACTTTGTATTGTTTCGTGTCGAATTTATGTTGTCCGAATTGCACTAGACTTTTATGCTCGTATACGATTTTGTTGCATTTTTCTTGTGTGTGTGTGTTTTTGGCATAGAAATTATACATCTCACTTCTATTTCGTAAGAAACATCATTTGTAAATTGTGTTACGAAGACATTTTCTGCATCATAATTTCATTAATAAACATTAAAATTGATCATGTTAATTTTATTTATTATATGAATGTTATATTCGTTTTATTCAAATATTAAGCTACACTTTCATCGAATTACTTTATATCACAGCATTATATATATATATATATATATATATATATATATATATATATATTTAACAACACATTCTTTATTAAATATTAGGGCAGTTGCTTGTTTCCCGATTGTATGTAGTGAAAAACAACAAAAATGCAAATATAAATATCACAGTTTTGGTTTCGGTTTCGATTCAAGCTGATGCAACCAAGACATATGGATATATATATATATATATATATATATATATGTATATATATATATATATATATATATATTATTTTTGTAATCGCAACTTTATCTATAATATAAAGCTGAACGCCTGTGTGTGTCTAGTCAGGAATAGGCTCCTATATGGGTTACTATTAAAACTGATCACATATAATGATAGATGATGTATCAAGACACATGAATGGGTATGTTTGATCTGGTATAATAATGATTCATTAAAATTGTGGGGTCTTCGTACGCGCCTGGTCCACAAAGTATAGAAATAAAAAAATTAAAAAAAAAAAATACGTTTACAATGTTTTTGATATAGATGTACATAAGGATACTTTCATAAATATGTTTTAACTTTAATAGGGATGATATAATAAAATTGGCGGATATGCGTTCGCGCCTGGCCTCCATAGAATGGAAATAGGTACACACTTTAATAGACTTTTCATACCTATCTGCGTAAGTATACTTTGATAATTATGTTTCAGTTTGAAGAAATATGGTATAATAAAATTATGGAGTGTTCGTTCGCACCTGACCTCCATAGAATGGAAATATGTCACAAAGGTTAACAAGCTTTTTTAATATCGATCCACAGATTATTGTGATAAGTGTTTCAGTGTGAACAGGTATGGTATAATAAATTATGGGGTTTATCTATTTTATTTTTACTTTCGTCATATTTTGCTTTGGTTTTGATACCCCCAAATTCAACCCAAATTTACAACCCTTCGTTTTCATAACCTACCATACTTTCATGAATCAGAGTCCATTTTCTGTAGGCTGTTTTTGAACCCAGTTAACGACGCGTACTTCTGCTAGTAATATATAAAAATCGATAGAACAGAAACCCTATAATAATATATACGAAATCTGCAAGAAATAAAATATCATATATAAGCGTACTTTAAGACCAGTCTACGCCGGGCGTCCCTGCTTGCTTAGATAAATACCTTTGCAGTTTTAACAAAAGAGCTACAATCATATCAGAGCGACTCCATTTAGCTAAACATCTCCAGAATGTCGACATCAATGTATTACATATGACAGGGTCCTTTGTTGAATTTCCAAAGGTCCCGCTAGTGAATATTAAAGCCTTTATAAATTGGTTATAACAAATGTATCGTATTTATATTTATATGGTTTCAACTATTTTGCTTGTACTGAATACTATTATAAATATTTTTTTTAGAATAGATTAAACTTATTAGAAATATATTGCATTTAGATTATTAGGCTTCTCATAATCAAATGTAAATTGGAATTAAAATTAATTCCTCATATTTATTAATTTAAACTAAGTTATTTCACAATAAAGTCCACAATTATTATTGTAGATGAAACAATAGAGTTATTGTCGCCACACGTGATAAATTTTCTTTTATGATTTTTTAAATTTATATTTCACTTTTTATATATAAAACTCCTTAATTTAAGGAGCTCAATTACAGAGCAGATAGAAAATGAACGAGGAAAGTCTATATCCAAATTTGATGATGTTCACTATTTTTTCAATTTATTACTTTCATTCCGTTTACACCTACAATTCTTGCTGAATTGATAGTTACTATTTCTTCCGATGAGTTAAATACAAAATAGATTTATTTATTGATATGATTATTAAATGAATGATTTTGCGCTACGAAACAGTAACTGTCAAGAATTGAAAGTGCTAACTGAGATAAAGGAATATATTGTAAGATGATCAACCTCATGAACTTTGGAATATAGACTTTTGTCATTTATTTGGTATATAAACTGTGTCAATCGTTTTATTGCAGAATAGTAAAATATCAATATTTCACTTAAAATGAAAATTGTACCATCAAAGGGCTGCTTTAAGGTTAGTTATTTCCCAAAGTTTTATTCAAATTCGTGGCATTTTATTTGCTATCACGGAAATTATACTGTCCACCGCATTAATGCAGATCTCTTACAATGCCAAATAATTAGGCGACTAAAGGTTATCGAAAAGCAAAGGATAGTTGTTTGACTCGCAGAAGGATTGCCCATCAAAGATTTAGCCACGGAGCTGGAAAGGGATCCAAATGCCTTGGCTTCATTCTTGAATAACCCGAATACCAAATCCAGAAAAATAAGGGCACCAGGAGAAACCTTTTAGATCGTGATATTCAGAAAATTCGTAGGGAAGTCAAACGAAACAGAAACAACACCAATGCTTTGTTTTTGCAAAAGCTGGAAGATCCAGGCATGCTCGATACAATGTGTTGAATGAAATTGCAAGGAACATCAAACCTCTTCCAATTCTTCCATTGAGCAAACAACATAGAGAAAAACGAATGATTTGGACACAGGATTACATGAAAACAGATTTTCAACAGGTCCTATTTAGGGATGAGGCCCATGGTATTATTGACGGCCCGGATAGATGTACAAACCTATTCATAAATACAATTCAGCGTAATAGTGAAAGAAACCATAAAAATTGAATAAGTATTTAATCAGCTCTCGTTCTAAAAGGAATATGCAAATTAGTTAAGTTGCATGTAATCACTCGCGTATTATGACTATATATTGAAGTTCGTTTTTACTAATTTTTAATAGAAAAAGTAGACTTTTAGTATCAATGTCAGAGCGAGAAAAAACTCAATTTTATAAGTACACACACACACAAACAACCCCCATATATATATATATATATATATATATATATATATATATATATATATATATATTAATAAACTTAGTTTAAACATGTACATACATTTTTGCGATAGAGATTATGAAGATATAAGCAGCACAACACTTATAAATATATATGAAGAACAACTCATAAACATAGAATGAAATTATGGGTAATATAAAGAGGAATATATGAATTTATTTGTAAGTTCAACAAGGGAAAATACATGAATTAGATAAACCGTTCTTAAATGCTCCAAGCTTGTCTAAACATGTCGAACGATGTACGAATGAGAATTCACGCTGTGTTATATAAAGCATTGACAATATGCGTATATTTCATCTTTAAAGTGTTCCAACTCTTATTCATGTATGCCAAAGAAAGTGTACTCGATTATGAGGAATTTTCCCAAGATAAATACTTGAATTTAATAAATTAATCAACTATTTCCTTTGAAGCTCTTATTTTTAATCATATTATTTCCTTACTAATTAAGCTACGCTTGCCTGACACTCTTTCGATATGGACCGATTTCTTTTCATTTACAGAACAGAAATAACATTAAAAGAAGGATAGGTGACCTCATTTTTTCATGTTCAAACAAGTGTCCGAAGACAATGATTATATATATATATATATATATATATATATATATATATATATATATATATATATATATATATAGGAAAGCACCGACAATGGTTTTCAGTAATACCAAAAAGTGTGGTTGGTTCTACACAAAGTCTTTAACACTATAAACAAATCATCTGTGTGAATTTCCGAGCAACTTAGTGGTTGTGGCAGAAGCTAATACGTCGAAATGGATATTTGGCAGGTGATCACACCTTTTCCAAGGAGGCTAATCTATAACATATATATATATATATATATATATATATATATATATATATATATATATATATATATATATATAAATTATTTACTATAATAATTAAATACCTACAGACACTAGTGTATTAAGCTTTCGGGAATCCTAAGTGCAGGGTATCACGATTAACACCAGTCGACAGATTCGAACCCGGCGACACAAGCATTCTCTGACTTGATTATCAAAGATCGTATCTATTATGTATATATATATATATATATATGTATATAAATATATATGTATATATATATATATATTGTTAAGTTTGCAGGTTGAAACAAGTAACGTAGAAAGCAATACAAATGACGACTCAACAAACAAAGGTAGATAAAATAAGAAGTGTATTAGGAAAATGTATACTTACAGGATATTTACATAATGGTGTCAAATAATAGAGTCTTTGCTGGAGAAACATATCTGCTCTCGGCGGCCTTCGGTGGCTTCTGGTGAAGACACACTCAGACTAACTGAGTCTTCCTATTTATGTGTAATTACTATCCACATATGCAAATGAATTTGTGCCATCACAACATATATATATATATATATATATATATATATATATATGTATGTATATATATTAGACGCAATGTTCCGTAATGTAGCATACTCAAAAGTTTCTGTAAAGCGGATAAAAGGTGGTTCGACGTTATTCGTACAACATGAACTACCTTAAATGTTAAGAAAAGTTTAAGAATAAGCATTAAAATTAAATGAATAAATATTTGTGAGTTTTTCAGCAATATTTATAAGTGTCTTTAATTGAAAAATATATGGAAAACTACCATTTGGAAATTAAATATTAAGTCAGGAATTAAGCGAGATTCCCTTAAAATAAATTTATTCTTAAAATCTTTTATGTTAATACCTTAAATCTTAGGCATTTTCCAGGATCAAATTCCATAATAGACTTTGATCATAAGTGCAATGACGATTTATGCCGTAAAGTTTAGTATGAATATATTTTGGTTTTAATTGTCTTGTGAGATATAATCCATATAAAAACAATTTATATTCGAGGAATTAATATTATAGAACAGATACTCTTTGATGTATGAAAAACTTACGTCATTCTTAGAAAGTTATACGTACTTTTAAAGAATCTAAACTAATGACAATAGTGGCCTTGACGCCTGGGTTAGATAGAAATTCCGATAATTATACTTCTAAATAAAACTTGTTTTCTCTTCGAGTGTGATATCAAATGGTTGACTTGACGTAATTTCCGAGTTTTTATCCATACAACAGTGTTTGGCAAATGGAAATGCTATTTACCCTGATGGAATTACTGCAAATTACTATAAGATATAAATAACTCTTCAGAACAATTGTTATATATTTAGGAGTCTTATAAAAAGAGTCTTATTAAAGTGCAGTCTTAGAGAGAGATGTGTTGTAAGAGTTTGTTCGTTTTATGAAGAGATTCATATATATAAAAAAATGTTCACGCTTAGAAGTGTTGATATGAGATGTAGAGTTCACATTGTAGATATGAGATGTTTATGTCAAGACATTTTGAAACCACAAGATATACATAAGACATATATAACAATTTTCACTTTACCTTTTGGTAGAATTACAACACAAAGACGACGTTTATAAAAACACATGATGGGTTTATTTCTTCTCACGGCCGGTCGTGGTTTTCTGAGTCAAGAATTCAAAGCTTCACATTCTAAGCTTCAAAAGTGACCGTCTCGCTTCTATACGTTCGAATGTCCATGTCTGGACTGTCGTCTGTCGTCCTCAGACTCTCTCTGACTCTCCCCGTTTCTCCACCAGTTTCTCTCAAGTTTCTAACTATATCTAGAACTTCCCATTTTCCATGACGTCATACACATGTTAAAACATGTGTCTTCTTTCACGTGTTCTGGACATGCGTGTCCAAAATTTTTTCCTTTGTTTACAAAAGGAATGTTAACCTATATTCCCAGTAACCTATTTTTCCAATATGTTAAAAACATGTTTGTTAAATTATCTTGTATAGTTGCATTCCTCAATTGAATTTTTCATAACAGAATTGACAACGCACATTCTTTTCTTGAAACTATTTTATCTCTAAACTAAACAACGGTTTGTTTTACATTCCATTTTCTAATTCTCTCTCGTAATCTATTTCTAAACCTAATTTACGAGGTTCGAATTTCGTGTATTCTATTTCATTTTCATTTTAACTAAAGCTCTCTATTTTTATACTTACATGAAAAGGGGGCAGCCCTTATCATGTAACACAATTACTGGTATTAATTGTTGTTATTTATAAGTACTTGTATTATTCCCGCTCCAGGCACCTTTCTCAGACCAGCAAGATCACCTTTAGATCCATTTCTGGCCACAGCCGATGATTGTATAACGAATACTCACACCCCTCTCGGAAATGCTGATCATGCCGTGATAATGGTAGAAATCTCCCTAAATTCTCGATCCAAAACAACGAGGTACTAGAAAACAGCTGATCGGGAAGCCATCAGAGATCTCATCATGCGGAAATATCTTTTCTTTTCCTGCTGAACAGGGCGCAACTGAGACCACTGAATGGTTCAAAACTGCATTTGAAGCACATGTTCCCACAAGAAAATTCTATAGCAAGCCCTATTCTCCCCAATGGTTTACTTCTACTTGTGCTGCCGCCATTGCCCAAAGGGAGCATGCGTACCGCAGATTCAACCGACATAAATCCAGTCCAAACAGACAGAAGTACATAGAAGCTAGAAGTAATTGTAAGAAAGAAATAGCGATAGCTAAAACACGATACACCGAAAACCACCAGAAAACACATCGAAACACAAAAATTAGAAACCCGTGAGTTTTGGAAAATCTACAACAGGGTAGTAATAATGGGCAGTCAACGATTCCCCCCAGTATCAAATAATAATAAGATTGTTTGCACGGCAACCGAGAAGGCTAATCTGCTTACCACTGGACCCGGTACACCACTCCCTCCTTGACTTTGCTTTGCGGAAAAAACACCACACTAGATGATTTGAAAATCACCCCTTCTCAGGTACATGGTATCATAAAAACCTAGACACCTCAAGAGCCTGTGGAATCGATCTCATCCTGGCTGTGCTATCAAAAAATGCTCCGCTGAGGTTACTTCAGTTCTCTCCAAACTTTACAATAAATGTCTTAAGGAATCTTGTTTTCCCGACTGATGAAAAACTGCTTCTGTGGTACCAGTTTTCAAGAATCCTGGCGAAAGAACTGATCTATAAAATTATCGCCCCTTTAGCCTTCTCCCGCTTTTCGCAAAAATATTTGAGTCCTTACTTAATCAAGGTCTAGTCCATAACCTTACAGTTGCTAAACTCCTAACCAACAATCAATATGGATTTAGGTAAGCCCGTTCCACATCAGAGATACAAACTGCCATTTCTGAACGTGTATACCGTTCACAGGACAAAACAGGGGAGGGCAGAGCGGTAGCCCTCGATATATCTAAGGCTTTTGACAGGGTATGGCATGATTGTGTTACGTAGTCTTATTACAATGATGAATGTATGTTCTTTTGTTTTAATATTAAGAAGGATAAGAGTCTTAAGAGTGTTCATCGAAGTAAGAGATCTTTGAGGTTCATGTGTGTGATCATGCTGTGAGTATGGAGACATTAACAGATATATAAAGAGAGAAAGTGAGAGTTTATAATTAAGAGAGAATACATATAATTACACTTTGAGAGAGGATTTCATATCTCGATAGATAGACCGATAGATTGAGAGGTTGGCATTTATACTTTGACAGTTCTGTATGAAATGGCTCTGTTTATATAACATAAATAGTATGACACATATACTTTCTAAACATATATTTTTTAAATGATAATTTTCAAATGGTTCTTATATATAAATTGACAATACCTTTTCTCGTTGTAATGATGGACACAGGAGACGGCAGTTATAAAAAACATGATGATCATTTATTCCTTCTAATTGACCGGTCAATGGCTTTGCATTCAGGAATTCAAAGTTTCTTTCTTTATGTCTTTTTCTGTTTAAAACCCTCTCGCTTCCAGAGTCCAAGTTTCGAACTGAACCTTCTCTTCTCTGGTCAGACTCTCGTCTGACTCTGACTCTCTGCCTCCCTTCTTCTGACTTCCCTTCTAACTAACTAACTCTCACTACCTATATTTAGAAATTCATGCATGTCCGGCCAACGTGACCACAATTCACGTGCCATCAACATGCGCTACCTGCATGTTTCCGAACATTCTGATTTCCCATTTTTCCTTTGTTGTTTTCACAAAGGAATTCAACCTACATATCTAATTCATTTAACCCATATTTTATTATCCACATTCTTTCTAACAATGACTGATATAGTTATTATTTATTTTATCAGAATCAACAATTTACTGGGCATTCCATTTAAAACCTATTGTTCTTTAAAAATTATCTCCAGGGTTCGATTCCCGTTTTCTCTCATTTTATTTTCATTTACTAATTCTCTTTATTTTTACTTACATGAAAAAGGGGACAAGCATTTTACATGTAACAATTGTCTTCTAAAGAAAATCAGATCATTTGGTATAACTGGAAGAATACATAATGTTATTTAATCCTTCTTAAGTAAGAGAAAAACTGTCGTACAGCTAAACAATATGATATAAATTCGGGGGTACTTCAGGGGCCTATCATTGGTCCTTTGTTGTTGCTGATAAAATTGTTTCGGAGATGGGTGTATTTGCTGATGACACCACTCTCTATAACAGGAACGAGGGGAAAACAAATGAACACATATTTAAGGAAATGGCAGAAATACTATAAGATGACCTCCAATCTGTTGTAGAATTGGGACAAAAATGGATGGTCACATTCAATGCTGCCAACACTAGGCTTGTTGTCGTTCAATTATTACAAGGAACCGTCTCTATCACCAATAGCAATGGCCAAGAACACCCAAAATTACCCGACGAATATCCGGAAGTACTTCCTTTAAACTCCTCGGTCTAAAGTTTTCAAGGAACATGAACTGGAATAGATACTTTGAGAGCATTGCCAAGGCTGCTGCGAGGAAGGTGGGCTCTCTCTAACGTGCTAGAAAACTACTTACGCCTGAGTACTTGTCCTGTGCATCTATAAGGAAACCACTCGCCCATGTATATAGTATTGTTTTCACATTAGGGCTGGTGTATCTGCTACCTGTCTCTCACACCAGGACAGGGTTCAAAACAGAGTCGCCAACTTGATAAGCCGTGAACTATTATCTAGGCTTTAGCCTCTGTCCCATCGACGAAATGTTGCATCCCTCTGCCTGTTCTACAAGTACTTTAATGGTGAAGACTTTGACGAACTACAAGCACTTGTACCCCTCGACGTGACTACCCCCGACAAACACGACACGCAGCTAAATCCCACCCCTTCACAGTGGTGATCTTTTGGTGTAAAAAAGACTTCTCCTCCAATAGTTTCTTCCCCAGACTTGCTTGACTTTGAAACTCCCTTCCAGCATTCTGCTTTCACAACTGTACTGACATGCAGAAGTTCAAGTGTAATGTGAACATTTCCCTTCATAATACGCCATGCAGTTATCATAACTCAGTTATCATGGCGCGACCGCAAGAATTCATTAGGATGATTTTAGCAAGATTTGCTGGTTGACGCCATTACATTCAAATGTAAAATAAAAATGTCAAGGATGAATGAATAAACGCGACAATTGGGTCCATTTCTCACAGTAACAATGAAGTCAAAACACCCTGCTTTAAAGTAATTTACCGTTGCAAAATGAAGGCACCATTGTCTTTTCAAACTGTTTACGTATATACGATATCAGTTGAACTTTTAATAATCTCCATATTGCTAATGAAAAGATAAAAAAGTCATTATTTATTATTGCTTTCATTTTCACAGTGTTATTTTATGACAAATATTTAGCGTTAGCTTCCGTACATTCATATCTGATTTATCTCTGCACTCCATGTTTAAAAAGGAAGTGTCATCTATAGTATCAGATCTGACCGAATGGTTAATTGTAGACATAGACCAATTCATACCATCTAAAAAATTCCAACAAAAACCTAATGGTTCTCCCCAGAATGTGCTGCTGCTATCGCGTACAGAAATCACTTTTTCCATAGCTACCAACGTAATAGATGCACTGAGACTAAAGCTGCTTTCAGGGCTGCCAGCAACCACTGTAAAAGAGTAATAAAAAATGTAAGAGAGCCATATGCCCAGTCTGTTGAATCCAAGTTAGCTGATCAGCAGCTTGGTTCCCACCAATTTTGGCAAATAACAAATAGAATCCTGAACAATGGACCAGAGGTCATCTCGTCAGCATCAGACAAGGCCAAACTATTTGCAAAGAACTTTGCAGCTAATTCTACCCTATGTGACGAAGGCCATCAACTCCACATATTTCCTCCTATAACACAAAACACGCTAGGTAACATACAAATATCCGTGCATGAGGTCGCCAAGCTAATCATGAACCTTGATTCCAGTAAAGCAACTGGCCCTGATGGCATCCCAATTATAGTGTTAAAAAAGCTTCAACCAGAACTTGCTCCCATACTTACGAAACTGTTTAAGCGCTGCCTAAGGAGAAGTGCTTTCCGACTCCCTGGAAAGCCTCATCAGTTTGCCCTGCATTTAAGAATTCAGGTGATAAGTCATCTCCCTCTCAGTAAAGACCAATAAGTCTCCTGTGTGTTATGAGTAAGTTGCTGGAATCCATATTGAATAGAGAAATAGTCAACCACCTCAGCAGAAACAACCTTCTTAGTGACACACACTATGGTTTCCACTCTGCAAGATCTACCACAGATGTGCTGACAGTTATATCTCACAGGAATAGTGAATCTCTTGAAAAAGGCTTCCTTTCTAGGGCAATTGCTCTTGACATATCAAAAGCCTTCGACAAGGTATGGCATAAGGGCCTACTTCACAAGATTTCCAGCTACGGTATAACTGGAAATGTTTTCTCAATCATTAAATCATTTCTCTCCGATAGATTCATAAGAGTAGTGGTCGATGAACAAAAATCAGAGGCCTGCAGTATTAATGCTGGAGTCCCTCTTCCTGATCTACGTCAATGATCTCCCTAAACACATACTTAAATCATTCGTTGACATCTATGCTGATGACACGACCATCTACGGCAGCACATCAAAGGATGTAAATGACAAAGTTCTCTCTGATTCTCTCTCCTCTGATCTCGAGCGCGTGGTTCAGTGGGGGAAAGACGTGGCTGGTTAACTTTAATGCGTCTAAAACCAAACTCCTATCCTTACATCATAAACGCTCTGATCCCCATCTGGCATAATTGGGATGGATGGCTCTCGTTTGGGAGAGACCCCGTGTTTTGACAAGCTTCTGGGTTTGACATTTACCTCTGATCTGAAATGGAACACGTACATCAAGTCTGTTGTCAAGGTCGCTGGAAAGATGGTGGGATCCTTCTACCGCTCCAGAAGATATCTCACTACTGATGCAATTCTCTATCTATATAAAAGCCAAGTACGTCCAAGGATGGAATACTGTTGCCATATCTGGGCAGGACCTGCTAAAAACAGCCTATCCTGCCTTGACAGAGTACAAAATAGACTTCGTGCCTTAGTTGGAGATGCCATTTTCTCTACTCTGCAACCTCTCTCCCACAGAAGAGACGTTGCGAGCCTATCCTTGTTCTATCGTTATTTCCATGGCAGGTGCTCGTCTGAACTCCAATCTCTGGTCCCCCCTCTCCAATCTTTCACGAAAAACACCCGTCTAGCTGAATCCACTGTGAAAAATTTCCCCCACTCTTTATCTGTGCCTAAATCAAAACGTGGATTCCATGAACAAAACTTCTTTCTTAGAACTGCACGCCTGTGGAACTCTGTTCCATCTGCCTGCTTCCCACCTGACTACAACTTGGATGTCTTTAAGTCCAACGTTAACAAATTCCTAATGAACCGCCCCCTTAAGTAAACACTTCATCAAATCTCCACACTAACGTTATGTACTTGCAATAACCCTTATCCATGAGTGGCTTCCGGGCCTTGATAAGTGGTGACCACTGTATAAATAAAAAAAACAAACTATTTCTTCTTTTAGAGGGACGTACTTGATTTTCATTATGTTTTGACCTCTTTCCGTATTGCAACTAAAAAGGCAAATTAGTTCCTTCTTTTTCCAGTTATTTGCGGAAAAACTTATGCAAAAGTGCTGCTAACGCCTTTTGAAGCAGCCGCAGTGTATGACATTTAACATATTCGGAGGATGTCACAGCAGAGACAAGAAGATACATGTCGTTCGGAGAATAGGTTGCGGACAGGGAGAACGATGCACCCGTAAAATAAAAGCGAGCGACGTGGGAGACGAGAGCATCTTATAAAGACATATCGGTGCGAGAAATGCACCGTTTTTTTTTTTTAAAGAGGCAAATGGAAATACCAAGAATAAATGCCTTTTGTTTTTATAAAACTGAAAAAGTGCGTCGATTTTATTTCCGCTTTTCTCTCCCCTGTTTCTTTGCGAAATTTTACTCTTCAAACTGTTGGGTGCGTTAAAAGGTTACGGAAGATTATCTTGAATCGATAACAAAAGTTGTACAACCTTACACATATAATATGAAAAAATCTGTCTTCAAATAAAAGTAGGTTGATGCTTAATTATTTATACCAATAAATACTATGTGAAAACAAACAAGGGAGATTTAGTTTTGAGTATATGTTTCAAGTACTAAGTATACCGAACTTTGAAAGAATAGCGATCAGACAAATCCGATATTTATTTTATTTTTTTAATTAAATTTTACCCCAAACAAGGCAACGTGCCTCTTTGATGTAGGCGCGATCTATCAAAGAAATAAGTTACATGGATAATATGTAGTAGGGAGTTGAGCATCAAACTCTCTGTTTACATTACACTTGAACTTCTGCATGTCAGTAGTTGGAAAAGAGAAACCCGGAAGAGAATTCCAGGATCTAGCAGTTCTGAGCCCCCATATAATAAACTCTTAGTGTAGAAGGCTTTCTTACATCTAGGGATCTCTACTGTATAGGGGTGGGACTTTGCTGCTTTCGGGTTTGTGGGGATATTTACGTAGAGGGCATACAAGTGCTTTTAGTTCGTCGGAGCATCTACCATATAAATACTTGTAAAACAGGCAGAGGAGTTCAACATTGCGTCGCTGGGACAGTTTAGAACCTATCAGGCTGGCGACTCTGTTTTGAACCATTTCAGGAGTGAGAGACCATTAGCAGATGCACCATTCAAAATGTGACAACAATACTCCATACATGGACAAATGGTGGCCTTATAAAGGTCCAAGATACTTTCAAGCGTAAGTAACTTTCTAGCACAGTAGAGAGAGCTCACCATCTTCACAGCAGCTTTGGCAATGCTCTCGATATATGTCTCAACTCATGTTCCATGTGAACGTTAATCCAAGAAGTACTTTCAGGTAATGTATCTTTAGCCATAGCTAATTGTGGTTGAGAAGGTTCCTTGTAGTTATTGAAGGAAACAAACTTAGTCTTGCCAGTACTGAACGTGACTATCCATTTATGTCCCAATTCCACTACAGATCGGAGGTCTTCCTCTAGTATTTCTATATTTGCCTTAGATATGTGTTTATTCGTTCTCCCTTCGTGCCTGTTATAAAGAGTGGTGAAATTAGCCAATATATCCATCTCAGTGACAATTTCATCAGGGAGGTTATTTATGAATATCAGAAATAATAATAAAGGTCCAAGGATCGACCCCTGGTGTCCACTCACATTTATATCAATTTTTAGATGTACGACCGTCGAGGACAATCTGAATTGTTCTCCTATTTAAGAAATATTTAATTATGTTAAGTATTTAAGCAGTGATAGTGCATAATCTGATTTTTCTGAGAAGACCCTTGTGCAATACTCTGTAAAATTCCTAGATATATCTATGGCTAATGCTGTCCCTTCCTTGCTTTTTCAGTATATGGTATATACGTTCAGAGATTACAGTTAGGATATCCGCTGTAGAACGGGCTTGCCTAAATTAATATTGTTAGTCGGTCAGAAGTTTAGCAACTGTAAGGTGATGAATTAGAACTTGATCAATTATAGTATGAAATATTTTTTGCAAAAAGAGGGAGGAGGCTAATTTAATGGGCCAGTTCTTTCACGAGAATTCTTGTAAACTGGTACCATAGAAGCAGTTTTCTAGCAGTCAGGAAAGCAAGTTTCGTTAAGGCATTTTTTGTTGTAAAATTTGGAGAAGACTTCTTACGACCCCCTGAATTTTAAGATTGGATTACAGACATTGTTTAATATTCAAATCAAGTAAATTACTTATGTACATTAGAATAAGGATTCTTTTAACCTTTGTAAAGGTACAAATAACTATTCTATTAATGAACTAATTTTATTCGTATTCTTCTAGTTAATATATGAATAACTTGTGGGATTCTTTGAATATTTGAGGTAATCAGAAACTTATAGTTATTTTGTGACTTAGATCACAGATGAATATCTCAAACGAATAAATATTCACGCATCTCTGTTACATCAAATCATTTAACAGTTAATTAATAGAGACCTTTACTATTTAGGTTTTATTTTGTTATTTACAGGATAAAGTATCAATAACCAATCGCTTAATTGACGTTAATAACGTGTCCTAAATAACGTGTTTAGTAAACATGAGTATTAGGGTGGAAAATTGTTAGGACTGAAGTTGCTTTTTCTTATAAAAAATGCGAACTACATTATAATTCAGAAATAGAAAAGCTATAAATGTGTTTTGGTAAAAGGGAACATGCTTAATGTTAAACATAATTTTAAAAATATTACAAAATTACATGTAGCTAAAAGAAAGAATGGAAAAAGAAATGTGATTGATTGGACAAAAAGAAAGTATGAAAAAATATATGATAATAAATTAAGTCACAAAGGATAAAACAAATAAATAAGTAACGACAATGAAACGAGAATAGTAGTATCTAAGACAAATCCATAATTACAAAAGACGATGATAAAATAGGAATAAACATAAATGATATGATAGAATGTGATGAATAAAGAGTACAGTTAGAGGAACGTGCTTAAAATGGCAGAAATAAAATAGAAAGAATGAAATAAATAAAACCAAGAAAATAGCAGAAACGACAAAAACAGATAAAGACAAAAATAAACTAAATGAAAAAAAACAGAAAGTTAAAAATTAAAGCCAAAAAATGCAAATAAAGAGGAAAAAGACGGACATAGAAAGTAAAGAAAATAATATTGGAGAATTTAAAAAAAACGATAAAAGAGGAAGGAAACGTAAATGAAAATATATGAAAAATCAGAAATGAAAAAGTAAAAGCTGGTAATTTAAAAATGCAAAAATGGAAAATAAAACAAAAAAAACTAATTAAAATAAAATAGGAAATTAAAAAAAGAATGAAAATCGGAAAAAATAGGAAGAAAGACGGAAATAAAATGTCAAAATGAAAACTAAAAGAATAAAAGACATCAAATTTAAAGATAAACAAACAAGAAACAACAAAAAATAAAGAGGTGAAAAACGAAAAGGAAAACAAAAAACAGAAATAAAGAAAACAATGAAGAACAAAGATAAGAAAAATCAAAGAAAGTTTTAATTAAGACATATGAGACTTTATGCTGGTAACTAAAAATATTTTACAAATTAAAATAAAGCTAAAAGAACAGAATTTTTAACAAAAGGAAAAACTTCTCTAAAGAAATGAGAAAAATAAAAGAAAAAAGAAAAGTAGTACGATGCGGAAAGAAAACATGAAAAAGTAATGAATTACATAATGAAAATGGGAAAAATAATATATGAAAAGGGAATAATCTATAATATAAGTGAAATGATAAGATAAATTGTAAAAAAAGTAAAAATGCAAAACATATAGAATTGTAAAAAAAGTAAAAATGTAACAAAAAGTAAAAGTGTAAAAAAGTAAAAATGTAAAAAAATAAAAAAATAAGTAAAAATGTAAAAAAAGTAAAAATGTAAAACAAAGTGAAAAATGTAAATAAAGTTAGAATGTAAAAAAGTACAAATGTAAAAAAGTAAATATCTAAAAAACGTAAAAATTTAAAAAAAGTAAAAATGTCAACAAAGTAAAAATGTAAAAACGCAACAAAGTAAAAATGTAAAAAAGTAAAAATGTAAAATCGTAAAAATTGTAAAAAAGTAAACATATCAAAATAGTAAACATGTAAAAAAAGTAAAAATGTAAAAAAGTAAAAAATGTAAAAAAATGTAAAAATGTAAAAAAAGTAAAAATGTAAAAAAAGTAAAAATGTAAAAACGCAACAAAGTAAAAATGTAAAAAAGTAAAAATGTAAAATCGTAAAAATGTAAAAAAGTAAAAATATCAGAATAGTAAAAATATAAAAAAAGTAAAAATGTAAAACAAGTAAACAATGTAAAAAAATGTAACAATGAAAAAAAATGTAAAAAAGTAAAAATGCAAACATAGTAACACTGTGAAAAAAGTAAATATGTGAAAAAGCAAAAATGTAAAAAAAGTAAAAATGCAAAAAAGTAAAAATGTAAAAAAAGCACAATTATAAAAAAGTAAAAATTCTAAAAAAGTAAAGTTGTAAAAAAGTAAAAATGTAAAAAGGTAAAAATATAAAATAAGTAAAAATGTAAACAATGTAAAAAAGTAAAATTATAAGAAAGTAAAATATGAAAAAGCAAAAATGTACAAAAGTAAAAATGCAAAAGATTAAAAGATGTAAAAAAAGCAAAATTATAAAAAAGTAAAATTGTAAAAAACGAAAAAATTAAAAAAAAGTAAAAATGCATAAAAGTGAAAATGTAAAAAAAGTAAAAGTGTAAAAAAAGTAAAAATGTAAAAAATAAAAAAATAAGTAAAAATGTAAAAAAGTAAAAATGTCAAACAAAGTGAAAAATGTTAAAAAAGTAAAAATGTAAAAAAAGTAAAAATTTAAAAAAGTAAATATATAAAAAATATAAAAATGTAAAAAAAGTAAGAATGTAAAAAGAGTAAAAATGTAAAAACGCAACAAAGTGAAAATGTAAAAAAAATAAAAATGTAAAATCGTAAAAATTGTAAAAAAGTAAAAACGTAAGAGAGCAAAATTATAAAAAAGTAAAAATAAAAAAAAAGAAAAATTGTAAAAAAAAACGTAAAAATTGTACAAAAAAATAAAAATGTAAAAAATGTAAAAATGTAAAAAAGTAAAAATATCAAAATAGTAAAAATGTAAAAAAAGCAAAAATGTAAAAAAAGTAAAAATGTAAAAAATTAAAATGCAAACATAGTAAAACTGTGAAAAAAGTAAAAATGTGAAAAAGCAAAAATGTAAAAAATTAAAAATGCAAAAAAGTAAAAATGTAAAAAAATCACTATTATAAAAAAGTAAAAATTCTAAAAAAGTAAAGTTGTAAAAAAGTAAAAATGTAAAAAAAGTAACAATCTAAAAAAAGTAAAAATGTAAAAAATGTAAAAATGTAAAAAAAGTAAAATTATAAGAAAGTAAAATTTGAAAAAGAATAAATGTACAAAAGTAAAAATGCAAAAAAGTAAAAATGTAAAAAAAACACAATTATAAAAAAGTAAAATTGTAAAAAACGTAAAAATTAAAAAAAAGTAAAAATGCAAAACAGTTAAAATGTAAAAAAGTAAAAATGTAAAAGAAGTAAAAAAGTAAAAATGTACAAAATAGCCGAAAAATAAAACAAGGGATATGAAAGAAAAAGAAAAACAAACGTGACAAAAATAAGAGAAAAATAGTAAAAGAAAGCAAATATTTATTGAACAAGGCCGATAGCCATTAGTCGCGTGCTTTCGTGTAATGAATGAATGCAGGATTGACATGAAATTCTTTAAGATAAGCTAAAAAAAATGGGCTGAAATGAATAAAATAATATATATAAAAAGTAAATTACTTAGTATGACTTTAATGAACTTAAGAATGACTTGAATGCTTAAAGAAATAACTGGAATCCTTCAAAAACAACTTGAATGATCTGGAAAATTACTTGAATGGCTTTGAGACTGACTGGTTGTAAAGTGAATGATCATTTTTAATGTGAGGAGTGAAGGGGAAATGGGGACCAACTCCTCGGGGAGTATGGGAGCTGAATAATGACAATTGGTATGAAGGGTTGCCCCTACATTGACCAAGGTCTTATATGTGGGGTGCCCCCACATATGGTCTTTGCTTGCAGTATCTGCCGGAAAAGATAGTATTTATTTGCTCCCCCACCGAGCAAATAAGGCACAAGGCCGATTTTTAATGTGAGGAATGAAGGGAGGGGGAAGGGAAAAAGGGGACCAGCTCCCGAGAGGTGGGAAATGGGAGCTTGTTAAAGGTCAGGCATGTGGGGTTGCCCCCACATCTGGTCTTTGCTAGTCATAGCTAGTCATAGCTTGCAGCATCTGCCGGAACAGATTGTATTTATTTGCTCCCCCACCGAGCAAATTAGGCACAAAGCCGATTGTTAAAGTGAGGAGTGAAGGGGAAATGGGGACCAACCCCCGGGGAGTAGGGGAGCTGGATAGTGACAATTGGTATGAAGGGTTGCCCCTACATTGACCAAGGTCTTATATGTGGGGTCGCCCCCACACATGGTCTTTGCTTGCAGTATCTGCCGGAGCAGATGGTATTTATTTGCTCCCCCACCGAGCAAATTAGGCACAAGGCCGATTTTTAATGTGAGGAGTGAAGGGAGGGAGAAGGGAAAAGGGGACCAGCTCCCGAGAGGTGGGAAATGGGAGCTGGTTAAAGTCAGGCATGAGGGGTTGCCCCCACATCTGGTCTTTGCTAGTCAAAGGTAGTCATAGCTTGCAGTATCTGCCGGAACAGATGGTATTTATTTGCTCCCCCACCGAGCAAATTAGGCACAAGGCCGATTTTTAATGTGAGGAGTGAAGGGGAAATGGGGACAAACTCCCCGGGGAGTCGGGAGTTGGATAGTGACAATTGGTATGAAGGGTTGCCCCTACATTGACCAAGGTCTTATATGTGAGGTTGCCCACACATATGGTCTTTGCTTGCAGTATCTGCCGGAACAGATGGTATTTATTTGCTCCCCCACCGAGCAATTTAGGCACAAGGCCGATTTTTAATGTGAGGAGTGAAGAGAGGGGGAAGGGAAGAAGGGGACCAGCTCTCGAGAGGTGGGAAATGGGAGCTTGTTAATGGTCACGCATGTGGGGTTGCCCCCACATCTGGTCTTTGCTAGTCATAGCTAGTCATAGCTTGCAGTATCTGCCGGAACAGATGGTATTTATTTGCTCCCCCACCGAGCAAATTAGGCACAAGCCGATTTTTAATGTGAGGAGTGAAGGGAGGGGGAAAGGGAAAAAGGGGACCAGCTCCCGAGAGGTGGGAAATGAGAGCTGGTTAAAGGTCAGGCATGTGGGGTTGCCCCCACATCTGGTCTTTGCTAGTCATAGCTTGTCTTTGCTAGTCATAGCTTGCAGCATCTGCCGGAACAGATTGTATTTATTTGCTCCCCCACCGAGCAAATTAGGCCCAAGGCCGATTTCTAATGTGAGGAGAGAAGAGAGGGGGAAGGGAAAAAGGGGACCAGCTCTCGAGAGGTGGGAAATGGGAGCTGGTTAATGGTCACGCATGTGGAGTTGCCCCCACATCTGGTCTTTGCTAGTCATAGCTAGTCATAGCTTGCAGTATCTGCCGGAACAGATGGTATTTATTTGCTCCCCCACCGAGCAAATTAGGCACAAGGCCGATTTTTAAAGTGAGGAGTGAAGGGGAAATGGGGACCAACTCCCCGGGGAGTAGGGGAGCTGGATAGTGACAATTGGTATGAAGGGTTGCCCCTGCATTGACCAAGATCTTATATGTGGGGTCTCCCCCACATATGGTCTTTGCTTGCAGTATCTGCCGGAACAGATGGTATTTATTTGCTCCCCCACCGAGCAAATTAGGCACAAGGCCGATTTTTAATGTGAGGAGTGAAGGGAGGGGGAAGGGAAAAAGGGGACCAGCTCCTGAGAGGTGGGAAATTGGAGCTGGTTAAAGGTCAGGCATGCGGGGTTGCCCCCACATCTGGTCTTTGCTAGTCATAGCTTGTCTTTGCTAGTCATAGCTTGCAGTATCTGCCGGAATAGATGGTATTTATTTGCTCCCCCACCGAGCAAATAAGGCACGAGCCGATTTTTAATGTGAGGAGTGAAGGGAGGGGGAAGGGAAAAAGGGGACCAGCTCCCGAGAGGTGGGAAATGAGAGCTGGTTAAAGGTCAGGCATGTGGGGTTGCCCCCACATCTTGTCTTTGCTAGTCATAGCTTGTCTTTGCTAGTCATAGCTTGCAGTATCTGCCGGAACAGATGGTATTTATTTGCTCCCCCACCGAGCAAATTAGGTACAAGGCCGATTTTTAATGTGAGGAGTGAAGGGAGGGGGAAGGGGAAAAGGGGACCAGCTCCCGAGAGGTGGGAAATGGGAGCTGGTTAAAGGTCAGGCATGTGGGGTTGCCCCCACATCTGGTCCTTGCTAGTCATAGCTAGTCCTTGCTAGTCATAGCTTGCAGCATCTGCCGGAACAGATGGTATTTATTTGCTCCCCCACCGAGCAAATTAGGCACAAGGCCGATTTCTAATGTGAGGAGTGAAGGGAGGGGGAAGGGAAAAAGGGAACAAGCTCCCGAGAGGTTGGAAATGGGAGCTGGTTAAAGGTCAGGCATGTGGGGTTGCCCCCACATCTGGTCTTTGCTAGTCATAGCTGGTCTTTGCTAGTCATAGCTTGCAGCATCTGCCGGAACAGATGGTATTTATTTGCTCCCCCACCGAGCAAATTAGGTACAAGGCCGATTTTTAATGTGAGAGGAGTGAAGGGAGGGGGAAGGGGAAAAGGGGACCAGCTCCCGAGAGGTGGGAAATGGGAGCTGGTTTAAGGTCAGGCATTTGGGATTGCCCCCACTTCTGGTCTTTGCTAGTCATAGCTAGTCATAGCTTGCAGTATCTGCCGGAACAGATGGTAATTATTTGCTCCCCCACCGAGCAAATTAGGCACAAGGCCGATTTCTAATGTGAGGAGTGAAGGGAGGGGGAAGGGAAAAAGGGAACAAGCTCCCGAGAGGTTGGAAATGGGAGCTGGTTAAAGGTCAGGCATGTGGGGTTGCCCCCACATCTGGTCTTTGCTAGTCATAGCTGGTCTTTGCTAGTCATAGCTTGCAGCATCTGCCGGAACAGATGGTATTTATTTGCTCCCCCACCGAGCAAATTAGGTACAAGGCCGATTTTTAATGTGAGGAGTGAAGGGAGGGGGAAGGGGAAAAGGGGACCAGCTCCCGAGAGGTGGGAAATGGGAGCTGGTTTAAGGTCAGGCATTTGGGATTGCCCCCACTTCTGGTCTTTGCTAGTCATAGCTAGTCATAGCTTGCAGTATCTGCCGGAACAGATGGTAATTATTTGCTCCCCCACCGAGCAAATTAGGCACAAGGCCGATTTTTAATGTGAGGAGTGAAGGGAGGGGGAAGGGAAAAAAGGGGACCAGCTCCCGAGAGGTGGGAAATGGGAGCTGGTTAAAGGTCAGGCATGTGGGGTTGCCCCCACATCTGGTCTTTGCTAGTCATAGCTAGTCATAGCTTGCAGTATCTGCCGGAACAGATGGTATTTATTTGCTCCCCCACCGAGCAAATTAGGCACAAGGCCGATTTTTAATGTGAGGAGTGAAGGAAGGGGGAAGGGAAAAAGGGGACCAGCTCCCGAGAGGTGGGAAATGGGAGCTGGTTAATGGTCACGCATGTGGGGTTGCCCCCACATCTGGTCTTTGCTAGTCATAGCTTGCAGTATCTGCCGGAACAGATGGTATTTATTTGCTCCCTCACCGAGCAAATTAGGCACAATTCCGATTTTTAATGTGAGGAGTGAAGGGAGGGGGAAGGGAAAAAGAGGACCAGCTCCCGAGAGGTGGGAAATGGGAGCTGGTTAAAGGTCAGGCATGTGGGGTTGCCCCCACATCTGGTCTTTGCTAGTCATAGCTAGTCATAGCTTGCAGCATCTGCCGGAACAGATGGTATTTATTTGCTCCCCCACCGAGCAAATTAGGCACAAGGCCGATTTTTAAAGTGAGGAGTGAAAGGGAAATGGGGACCAACTCCCCGGGGAGAAGGGGAGCTGGATAGTGACAATTGGTATGAAGGGCTGCCCCTACATTGACCAAGGTCTTATATGTGAGGTTGCCCACACATATGGTCTTTGCTTGCAGTATCTGCCGGAACATATGGTATTTATTTGCTCCCCCACCGAGCAAATTAGGCACAAGGCCAATTTTTAATGTGAGGAGTTAAGGGAAGTGGAAAGGAAAAAGGGGACCAGCTCCCGAGAAGTGGGAAATGGGAGCTGGTTAAAGGTCAGGCATGTGGGGTTGCCCCCACATCTGGTCTTTGCTAGTCATAGCTAGTCATAGCTTGCAGTATCTGCCGGAACAGATGGTATTTATTTGCTCCCCCACCGAGCAAATTAGGCACAAGGCCAATTTTTAATGTGAGGAGTGAAGGGAGAGGAAAGGGAAAAAAGGGGACCAGCTCCCGAGAGGTGGGAAATGGGAGCTGGTTAAAGGTCAGGCATGTGGGGTTGCCCCCACATCTGGTCTTTGCTAGTCATAGCTTGCAGTATCTGCCGGAACAGATTGTGTTTATTTGCTCCCCCACCGAGCAAATTAGGCACAAGGCCGTTTTTAATGTGAGGTTAAATCCAGCTCCCCTAAAAGTAGGCAAAAAGGGGGCACTCTGGTTACCAAAAATAATAATTGTCCCAGTATAGAGGGTTTCCCCTCCATTGACTGGCACAAACCATCTTAAGTGCAGTATCTGCCGGAACAGATGGTATTTATTTGCTCCCCCACTGAGCAAATTAGGCACAAGGCCGTTTTTAATGTGAGGTAAAAACCAGCTCCCCTAAAAGGGGTCACTCTGGTTACCAAAAATAATAATTGTCCCAGTATAGAGGGTTTCCCCTCCATTGACTGGTACAAATTATCTTAAGTGCAGTATCTGCCGGAACAGATGGTATTTATTTGCTCCCCCACTGAGCAAATTAGGCACAAGACCGTTTTTAATGTGAGGTAAAAACCAGCTCCCCTAAAAGGGGTCACTCTGGTTACCAAAAATAATAATTGTCCCAATATAGAGGGTTTCCCCTCCATTGACTGGTACAAATTATCTTAAGTGCAGTATCTGCCGGAACAGATGGTATTTATTTGCTCCCCCACTGAGCAAATTAGGCACAAGACCGTTTTTAATGTGAGGTAAAAACCAGCTCCCCTAAAAGGGGTCACTCTGGTTACCAAAAATAATAATTGTCCCAGTATAGAGGGTTTCCCCTCCATTGACTGGTACAAATTATCTTAAGTGCAGCATCTGCCGGAACAGATGGTATTTATTTGCTCCCCCACTGAGCAAATTAGGCACAAGGCCGTTTTTAATGTGAGGTAAAAACCAGCTCCCCTTAAAGTAGGCAAAAAGGGGGCACTCTGGTTACCAAAAATAATAATTGTCCCAGTATAGAGGGTTTCCCCTCCATTGACTGGTACAAATTATCTTAAGTGCAGCATCTGCCGGAACAGATGGTATTTATTTGCTCCCCCACTGAGCAAATTAGGCACAAGGCCGTTTTTAATGTGAGGTAAAAACCAGCTCCCCTAAAAGGGGTCACTCTGGTTACCAAAAATAATAATTGTCCCAGTATAGAGGGTTTCCCCTCCATTGACTGGTACAAATTATCTTAAGTGCAGCATCTGTCGGAACAGATGGTATTTATTTGCTCCCCCACTGAGCAAATTAGGCACAAGGCCGTTTTTAATGTGAGGTAAAAACCAGCTCCCCTAAAAGGGGTCACTCTGGTTACCAAAAATTATAATTGTCCCAGTATAGAGGGTTTCCCCTCCATTGACTGGTACAAATTATCTTAAGTGCAGTATCTGTCGGAACAGATGGTGTTTATTTGCTCCCCCACCGAGCAAATTAGGCACAAGGCCGTTTTTAATGTGAGGTAAAAACCAGCTCCCCTAAAAGGGGTCACTCTGGTTACCAAAAATTATAATTGTCCCAGTATAGAGGGTTTCCCCTCCATTGACTGGTACAAATTATCTTAAGTGCAGCATCTGTCGGAACAGATACTACACTTTGAGATATTAAATCTTTTATTCATGTTAAAAAAATACAGTAAAATTAACGGTGAACAAAAAACTTAGGCACATGGCCAACTCAAAAGGGGGGATTTTGGGGGTCGTTGGTCATCCTTGTCGCTCCAGAACTAAACAAAGTCAAAAGTTTCTCCCAGCTAGTATCTTCTTTCACCATAATACCGCATTCACCCTTTCATCTTGGGGGACGTCCTAGTAACTCCCAATTTTTAAAACATTTTTTATTGACGTGTAAAAACAAAAAAGATAACAATAAAATGGTAACAATAATTCATTTGTGTCGAGGGAGGGGGAAGAAAAAACAAAAGGTGATTAGTAGGACCCTCCCAACCCCGTCTAGTTGATAGACTGCCCGTTCCACTAGGTTTGTAAAAGGAACCTCGCTTCTGCGGGTCAGTCTCTAGGTGGGGATGCCCTCTAGATGGGGGTGAATGGAGAAAAGAAAATTTTGTGGGTAAGGGATGGAGGTTAGTTTGTATTTCTTTTTCTCCAAGATGGGTAAAATTTAGAGGAAGGGGTGAAAAACAAAAATTGCAGGTAAGGGGAGGGATGGAACACACACTCAGCTAGCTGAGAGACTACTTGTTTAATTTAACTTTACAGAACTGCGCGTTCCACACCTAGGCGGGGAACACGTATTCGAATTTGGCTCCTCTTCGTACACACAGACTTGCCACATGTATCCATCTTCTGTCAAATGCCGCGCGATGCAGCCTTCTTCTATCACATCTGATCTTCACCCGTAGTTGGTGTTTAAAGAACGCGATCAGATCTTGATCAGAAAAAGACAACACCCCCCGGCAACCTTGCAGACGCGACGTCCAAATCACCATTCTCGCCACGGCCAGAATCGTAACGTAGACCATTTGTCTTTCCCGGTCCCACGGCGGCCTCACGTTGTCCACAACATTGGATACAGTAATTGGGCGAGGATGCTGAGGATCGATGCGAGCCGTCACCCCACTGACATACGACCAGTACTGGCGGAGTTCGCGGCAATCAAAGAAAGCGTGATCCGTAGTTTCCACAGCCGTTGTCCCACAACGGGGACAATCGGGCGACTCCAGAAACCCAGAACTGCATTGTATGTTGTTGAGTGGAAGTGCATTTCGGGCCAATCGCCAGGTCAGAGAGAACTCCGAATTGTTCAGATGACTCGAACCTGGCGCCCAGCTCCACGCGGAGCGGATCTCACTCTGCTGCCACCCCAAACGCGCGCATAGCGGGTCGTCAGCGGCCTCCCTCACTAGATCCCTGTGGAGTTCCCTACGGGTAGCAGTCACAAGGTCACTGGACCTTGGTAGTCGTTTTAGCGCGGCTCGGCACTCTTTCATGTAGGCAGATTCTCCCCGCGGCCTGCGACGGCTCTCGATGGAAGGGTCGAGAACGAGGTCGGGGAAGGCGGCAGTAACCACGGGGTGCCACGGTTGGTCCTCCTGCATATAGTTGCTCAGGAAGGCCAGTCTCTCAGCATCTCGATGACACTTCAAGTCCGGCATTCCCAAGCCTCCCTCACACGGACGTTGAATACAGACCTGTCTGCTCACCCAGTGTCTTCCTCTGTCCCAAAGGAGCGAGGACAAGAGTTCGACGAGAGCTTTTAGGTGTTGTGCAGGCAGGGGAAGTACGGCCAGTCGGTAAAGGATGAGAGGAAAGACGTAAGTGGCGCACGCCTCAGCTCTACCCTTTAAGGAAAGTTTCCTAGGAAGCCACGAACTGACTGCAGCCTCCACCTTTGACCGTACCTCCAACCAATTCTTGTCAAGCTGGAGACCCGGTCCGAACCACACGCCGAGGATCCGGACCGGGCCATCTGTCCAGCTGAAGGGCGCAGGGAGGTTTGCGTTGCCACTCCATGCGCCCAACCGCAGTCCTACCGACTTGTTGCGGTTTATCTTGGCCCCTGTAATTCTTTCGTACTGTGTGAGTGCCTCCGACACGACCTCAATGTCTCTGGAGCCCGACACGAAGATCGTGACATCATCGGCGAACGCGGATACCTTGGCAGCTGAGCCGCCAGGCAGAGCCATTCCGCGCAGGGCCGAATTTGCCTCCCCATGTCTCAGCTTGCGGAGAAGAGGCTCCAAAGCCAGGACATAAAGCAGGGGCGACAGCGGACAACCCTGACGAACCGACCGAGAGATAACAAAGGGTTTCGAGCGCTTTCCGTTCACTTGCACGACAGCCATGGGCTGCCGATACATTATGGAGATCCACTTGCAAAAGTCCGGTTTAAAACCGGCGGCCTCTAAGACAGATGCCAGGAAACGATGGTCGACCCTATCGAAAGCTTTGGACTGATCTAAGTTTATCAGCGCGGCTTCTGTGTCGTCATCTATTCCCCCCTCTAGGATCATGCGGATCAGGTGCAAGTTGTTCTGAATCGATCTCCCCTTCACAGCGTAGTTCTGTTCTGGTTCAACCAACTCGTCGATAACAACCTGCAGCCGATTCGACAGGACCTTGGCCAAAATCTTCAACTCTGTGTTTAGCAGAGTTATGGGCCTGTAGTCATCTAACTCTTCCCCTCCATGCCCGTCACCTTTCTTCAGCAATGTGATCACTCCCTTGGTCACCTGCCCTGGGATGGATCCCTGAGCAAACCAATGGTTGAACATATCCGTCAGAAGAGGCAGAAACATGGGCGACAGCCTCAAGTACAGTTCGTATGGCAGACCATCAAGTCCTGGCGATCTGTCACAGCTGACCTGCTTCAGCGCAGTAAAGACCTCCTGCTCCGTCACCCGGCCCTCGCAACCAGCCGCTCTAGCCGCCTCGAGGCGGGGAGAGTCGGCCAAATAGTCGCTAAACTCAAGGACCGGAAGATCGGGCTGCTGCGTAAAACGCTCCTCGAAATGTTCTCGAAACCCCTCGCAGATCTCCCGAGTCGATTCCAGGGTGCGTCCATTCGGATGTTTGATTTTTGCAATATATTTGTCCGAGCCACGCCTAGAAACCTCACGGCGCACGTCTGCATCAGAATTGACTGCTTCGTTGCCTATCTTTCTAAGCCTAGCTCTAACTACTTGGCCTTCGTAACGCTCGCTAGTCTCGCGTAGAAGGTCCTGCTTAGCTAGTTCCTGACTAACCCTATCACCCTCCCCGGTAGCCTGGGCTAGTTTCTGCTCTAGCTTCTTCTTCGTCTTGGCCTTATCTAGTGCGAGGCGCTGGGCATACTTGACGGAGAAGCTTCTGATCTTGGCTTTGAGACCTAACCACCACTTACTCCCGGTAACCGCCCCCACTAGTGCCTTTTTAATCAATTCTCTTAACTGATCTTGGAAGTCTTGTCTCTCCAGAAGGGAGGTGTTTAACTTCCAGTACCCCGCTAACTTAGGCCTATTTCCTAGCTTCAGCCGGGCCATAACTAATTTATGGTCCGTCTGGCCTAGCCAAGTGAACGTGGGACAAGATAAGAAGTCTACTTCGCCTCTCCTAACTAACATCCTGTCCAAATAAGTATTTGGATAGGAGGAAACACTATTGGTCCACGTCCACATCTCCCGCCCTGGATGCTCGACCCGAAACCTGTCGACCAGACCGCATCTAGCCATCAGATCAGCCAGGCTGGACTCGCACCTCTCCGATCCTCTAGCTCCGCCTCCTACCTTATCTATGTCGGGGTCTAAGATGGAATTCCAATCCCCCATTAGCACTACCCGCTTCCGACAATCTACAAACGCGTCAAGCTGACTGAAGAATGAGACCCTCTCACGAGCGGTGCTGGGCGCATGAACCGCAATCACCCGAAACACAGAATCTTTTACGGCAACATCGGCCACAACCAGCCTACCCACTGCATCTCTATGGACAACGTCGACCGTCGCCGACAGGGTACGTTTAACCAGCACGGAAACTCCCTTCCCCCGCGGGCTGCCATATGCTGAGAAAACCTCAAAGTCTCGGGCCAGCACCTGACAGTCCACAGAGGAAACGAAATGCGTCTCCTGAATCGCAGCGACATCCACTCCCAGGGACAAGAGGTCGTGCCGGAGGCGAGCCGCCCGGCCCGATGATCTCAAGCCCCTCGCATTCAGACTAGCCAAATTCAAAGCCATGGTACCTACCTTAAGGTGTGTTACACTCAGCTCCGAAGTCAGCCGGGGAAAGGACACCGACGTTGTGTGCAATGCTCAAGGTGGTCAGGTTTTTCATGTCCTGACCTTCTCTCACAATGCCGCCGACATCCAAAGGGTAGGTCAATTTAAGGGCCCTATAGAGTGACGGATGGACCAACACTGGGACCCTTCCCTTGCATTGTTTTGACAGTTCATCAAGAGAAGGGTCATTTTTTTTAACCAGTTCAATTCCCGGAAACGCCCCTTCAGCGGCCTGCAGCCTTGTCCACAAGTTGGTCTTGCAGGCCTCTGGAGTTCTGACAAAGGTTATTAGGAGTGGGGCGTCCGGGAAATTTGAGGGGATATTTACATCTTTCCCCTCTATCTGTTTGTAATCGAGCAGAGGTTTTAAGTTTTTCCTCTGCCGATGGGAAATGTCTGTGGCCACAGATAGAGGGTCTACATAACATAGTTCCTCAGGGGCAAGGACCTTTGGTCTGCAAGAGGCAGAGGAGTCTCTCCTCTCCCTCGGTTCATTCTTTTCATTTTCTTTTTGGGGTAGTGGCTCAGTTTGCCTTGGTGTGGGGACGGGTGTTTGTGTGGTGCCTGGTGTTGGTGTTGGTGTTGGTGCAGTGTTTGGTGTTGGTGCGGTGTCTGGTGTTGGTGTTGGTGCGGTGTCTGGTGTTGGTGTGGTGTCTCGTGTTGGTGCGGTGTCTGGTGTTGGTGCGGTGTCTGGTGTTGGTGCGGTGTCTGGTGTTGTTGCAGTGTGTGGTTTGGGGGTGGAAGTGGATTTTGTTGTTAGGGGTGGTGTATGTTCACAGGGAGTGGGGGCCACCTTTTCTTCCTCTTTTCTTCTTTTGTTTTTCTTTTTCATTCTTTCGAATGAACCGGGGAGAGGTGAGGTTGAGTTCCTCTCCCTCTCACTTGCGGATTCATCCTCAGAGGAGCAGTCTTTTCTCCGCTTGATCCCCGTCTCGATTGGTGTGGGGACCGTTGGTTGTGTCTGCTCCTCTATTTGCTGCTGCAGCTGTTTTTGTTGTTGCTGCTCTCGCTGGTGTCGTTGCTGCTGCTGCTTCTGCTGCACTTGCTGATTTTGCTGTTGCAGTAGTTGCTGCTGCAGTTGTTTCCGCGGCATTGGCTGCGGTGGCTGTTGTTGTTTCTGCATTTGCAGAGGCTCCTGCCTCGATTTTTGGGCTGGTGGTGGGACGGTGGCAGAAGGGATTAAGTGTTTCCGCTTTTGTCTCACTACCGTGCTCCATTCTTCCCCCTTGGCCTCCTGGGTGGTTTGAGTTTTCCTTGGAGCTGGGGTTGGTGCTGCAGTTGCAGGGGTTGTTGCCGCCTGTTTTGGTGCGGGCGTTGTCTCAGTGGATGTGACCGCCTTTTGGGTTATTGGATTAGGGGTTACCCTTTGGGGGCAACTCCTAGCCATGTGGCCCTGCTTTTGGCAGAACCAACAGTGTGGACGACGGCCCTCCACCACTACCGTTATGCTGGCGTCTTTGTATGTCAGCAGCGGTGGTATTGCCTGAAAACCTTTCCTCTTCAGCCTCATTGCTATTGTGTAGCAGCCCAGGTGAGTCCCAGTTTTTGACCGTATTGGGGTCACCTGTTCTACCTCACCGTACTGGCTGAAGAGGCATCCTAATACTTCCGCAGGTATTTGGGTTGGCACATTAAATACCTGCACCCGAGTCCTTCTCTTGCCCTGGTATTCAGGTGTTAGTTTGACTCTCCCATGCTTTATTTCTTGGAGGGAGAGTCTCTCTGCATCTTCCTTGGTGGGTAGGAGGATGTCCCACATGGCGTAGCTCCTCTGGTACAGGTATAATACCGGGATATTTAGCTTATGTAGGAGCCCTGCCATGTCTTCCTTTTTCATCCCTAGGAGGCGGTTTTCCGGCATATCCGAGATGATGAGGGAGAGCACTCTGTCTTCGATTGCCTCCCAAGCGCCTGGCACTGGTTTAATTTCTGCCCCCTCTATGTATTGTCTGTACTTGGTCAAGTACAAGTCTTTATACTCTTGAGGGGACAGTTGCTTCTCTACAGTCTTCCCCCATGCCAACCCTCTTGTTGGTGTTGGATCTTTGGTGAGGTTGGACTGTTTTTGCTGTTCCTTGGCGGAAGGGTTGCTATTTTGAGGGGCATTTCCCTTTCCGCTTTCCTTTGGGACCGACTCTCCCTGCTCTATACTTCTTCCAGGAAATACTTCCCTTTTTGGGGAGTCGGCCTCCTGGGGAGCATTGTCCTTGGGAGCTTTTGCCCCTTTTGTTTTGGGGAGGTTTAGGCTGTATGCCCCCTCGTTTTCTTGATTTGCTCCCCTTTTGGGGCAGTAGCCCTCCTGGGGAGCACTGTCTCTCTTATCGTCCTTTGGGGCTACTGCCTCTTGATTTTTGTTGTCAGAGCGGGATGCCCTGTCCAACATTGTTTTTTCTCCCCTTTGTGGGGAGTCGCCCTCTTGGGGAGCTGCTGGTGAGTTTTCTCCCTTCTGGGGGGCGTCCTTCGGTTTCGTGTCCGGGCGGTATGCCCCGTTGCTTTTTGCTTCCCCTGTTGGGGAGCCGTCCTCTTGGGGAGCAGTTTTTCTTGTGGTAGCCTCCTGGCTGGGGGTATCTGTATTGGTGGTCCCCGGGCTGGGGGTGTCCATTTTTGAAAAAAGCTCTCTCTCTTCTGTATAATTCACCAAAATGAGTGACGTGGAGTCGGCGTCCAAATTGGGAGCCGACTTTGGCGCCAAAAAGAAGTGGCGCCAAAGGCGGCAAGAGGGGAGATAGAACTGAGAGAGGGAGTGGGAGGTTAGTGGAGGGAAGAGAGAAAGTGTTTCCGACCCTCCCTCGCGGGAAGGTCGTAAATTATCAGCTCGGATCCCCCCCGTGGGGGAGGGGGGAGAGCAGAGAAAGACAGACAAAGTGGGGGTGCGGACAGAACGCTACCCAACAAGCTCTCCGGGCACGAGAATGTGTCGCCAGAACACGACTGCCTATCGCTGTGTATGTATCAGAGAACAGATACTACACTTTGAGATATTAAATCTTTTATTCATGTTAAAAAAAATACAGAAAAAAAATCAACGATGAACAAAAAACTTAGGCACATGGCCAACTCAAAAGGGGGGATTTTGGGGGTCGTTGGTCATCCTTGTCACTCCAGAACTAAACAAAGTCAAAAGTTTCTCCCAGCTAGTATCTTCTTTCACCATAATACCGCATTCACCCTTTCATATTGGGGGACGTCCTAGTAACTCCCAATTTTTAAAACATTTTTTATTGACGTGTAAAAACAAAAAAGATAACAATAAAATGGTAACAATAATTCATTTGTGTCGAGGGAGGGGGAAGAAAAAAACAAAAGGTGATTAGTAGGACCCTCCCAACCCCGTCTAGTTGATAGACTGCCCGTTCCACTAGGTTTGTAAAAGGAACCTCGCTTCTGCGGGTCAGTCTCTAGGTGGGGATGCCCTCTAGATGGGGGTGAATGGAGAAAAGAAAATTTTGTGGGTAAGGGATGGAGGTTAGTTTGTATTTCTTTTTCTCCAAGATGGGTAAAATTTAGAGGAAGGGGTGAAAACAAAAATTGCAGGTAAGAGGGGATGGGGATCTTGGAGGCTTCCTAATCGGGGAGGGATGGAACACACACTCAGCTAGCTGAGAGACTACTTGTTTAATTTAACTTTACAGAACTGCGCGTTCCACACCTAGGCGGGGAACACGTATTCAAATTTGGCTCCTCTTCGTACACACAGACTTGCCACATGTATCCATCTTCTGTCAAATGCCGCGCGATGCAGCCTTCTTCTATCACATCTGATCTTCACCCGTAGTTGGTGTTTAAAGAACGCGATCAGATCTTGATCAGAAAAAGACAACACCCCCCGGCAACCTTGCAGACGCGACGTCCAAATCACCATTCTCGCCACGGCCAGAATCGTAACGTAGACCATTTGTCTTTCCCGGTCCCACGGCGGCCTCACGTTGTCCACAACATTGGATACAGTAATTGGGCGAGGATGCTCAGGATCGATGCGAGCCGTCACCCCACTGACATACGACCAGTACTGGCGGAGTTCGCGGCAATCGAAGAAAGCGTGATCCGTAGTTTCCACAGCCGTTGTCCCACAACGGGGACAATCAGGCGACTCCAGAAACCCAGAACTGCATTGTATGTTGTTGAGTGGAAGTGCATTTCGGGCCAATCGCCAGGTCAGAGAGAACTCCGAATTGTTCAGATGACTCGAACCTGGCGCCCAGCTCCACGCGGAGCGGATCTCACTCTGCTGCCACCCCAAACGCGCGCATAGCGGGTCGTCAGCGGCCTCCTTCACTAGATCCCTGTGGAGTTCCCTACGGGTAGCAGTCACAAGGTCACTGGACCTTGGTAGTCGTTTTAGCGCGGCTCGGCACTCTTTCATGTAGGCAGATTCTCCCCGCGGCCTGCGACGGCTCTCGATGGAAGGGTCGAGAACGAGGTCGGGGAAGGCGGCAGTAACCACGGGGTGCCACGGTTGGTCCTCCTGCATATAGTGGCTCAGGAAGGCCAGCCTCTCAGCATCTCGATGACACTTCAAGTCCGGCATTCCCAAGCCTCCCTCACACGGACGTTGAATACAGACCTGTCTGCTCACCCAGTGTCTTCCTCTGTCCCAAAGGAGCGAGGACAAGAGTTCGACAAGAGCTTTTAGGTGTTGTGCAGGCAGGGGAAGTACGGCCAGTCGGTAAAGGATGAGAGGAAAGACGTAAGTGGCGCACGCCTCAGCTCTACCCTTTAAGGAAAGTTTCCTAGGAAGCCACGAATTGACTGCAGCCTCCACCTTTGACCGTACCTCCAACCAATTCTTGTCAAGCTGGAGACCCGGTCCGAACCACACGCCGAGGATCCGGACCGGGCCATCTGTCCAGCTGAAGGGCGCAGGGAGGTTTGCGTTGCCACTCCATGCGCCCAACCGCAGTCCTACCGACTTGTTGCGGTTTATCTTGGCCCCTGTAATTCTTTCGTACTGTGTGAGTGCCTCCGACACGACCTCAATGTCTCTGAAGCCCGACACGAAGATCGTGACATCATCGGCGAACGCGGATACCTTGGCAGCTGAGCCGCCAGGCAGAGCCATTCCGCGCAGGGCCGAATTTGCCTCCCCATGTCTCAGCTTGCGGAGAAGAGGCTCCAAAGCCAGGACATAAAGCAGGGGCGACAGCGGACAACCCTGACGAACCGACCGAGAGATAACAAAGGGTTTCGAGCGCTTTCCGTTCACTTGCACGACAGCCATGGGCTGTCGATACATTATGGAGATCCACTTGCAAAAGTCCGGTTTAAAACCGGCGGCCTCTAAGACAGATGCCAGGAAACGATGGTCGACCCTATCGAAAGCTTTGGACTGATCTAAGTTTATCAGCGCGGCTTCCGTGTCGTCATCTATTCCCCCCTCTAGGATCATGCGGATCAGGTGCAAGTTGTTCTGAATCGATCTCCCCTTCACAGCGTAGTTCTGTTCCGGTTCAACCAACTCGTCGATAACAACCTGCAGCCGATTCGACAGGACCTTGGCCAAAATCTTCAACTCTGTGTTTAGCAGAGTTATGGGCCTGTAGTCGTCTAACTCTTCCCCTCCATGCCCGTCACCTTTCTTCAGCAATGTGATCACTCCCTTGGTCACCTGCCCTGGGATGGATCCCTGAGCAAACCAATGGTTGAACATATCCGTCAGAAGAGGCAGAAACATGGGCGACAGCCTCAAGTACAGTTCGTATGGCAGACCATCAAGTCCTGGCGATCTGTCACAGCTGACCTGCTTCAGCGCAGTAAAGACCTCCCGCTCCGTCACCCGGCCCTCGCAACTAGCCGCTCTAGCCGCCTCGAGGCGGGGAGAGTCGGCCAAATAGTCGCTAAACTCAAGGACCGGAAGATCGGGCTGCTGCGTAAAACGCTCCTCGAAATGTTCTCGAAACCCCTCGCAGATCTCCCGAGTCGATTCCAGGGTGCGTCCATTCGGATGTTTGATTTTTGCAATATATTTGTCCGAGCCACGCCTAGAAACCTCACGGCGCACGTCTGCATCAGAATTGACTGCTTCGTTGCCTATCTTTCTAAGCCTAGCTCTAACTACTTGGCCTTCGTAACGCTCGCTAGTCTCGCGTAGAAGGTCCTGCTTAGCTAGTTCCTGACTAACCCTATCACCCTCCCCGGTAGCCTGGGCTAGTTTCTGCTCTAGCTTCTTCTTCGTCTTGGCCTTATCTAGTGCGAGGCGCTGGGCATACTTGACGGAGAAGCTTCTGATCTTGGCTTTGAGACCTAACCACCACTTACTCCCGGTAACCGCCCCCACTAGTGCCTTTTTAATCAATTCTCTTAACTGATCTTGGAAGTCTTGTCTCTCCAGAAGGGAGGTGTTTAACTTCCAGTACCCCGCTAACTTAGGCCTATTTCCTAGCTTCAGCCGGGCCATAACTAATTTATGGTCCGTCTGGCCTAGCCAAGTGAACGTGGGACAAGATAAGAAGTCTACTTCGCCTCTCCTAACTAACATCCTGTCCAAATAAGTATTTGGATAGGAGGAAACACTATTGGTCCACGTCCACATCTCCCGCCCTGGATGCTCGACCCGAAACCTGTCGACCAGACCGCATCTAGCCATCAGATCAGCCAGGCTGGACTCGCACCTCTCCGATCCTCTAGCTCCGCCTCCTACCTTATCTATGTCGGGGTCTAAGATGGAATTCCAATCCCCCATTAGCACTACCCGCTTCCGACAATCTACAAACGCGTCAAGCTGACTGAAGAATGAGACCCTCTCACGAGCGGTGCTGGGCGCATGAACCGCAATCACCCGAAACACAGAATCTTTTACGGCAACATCGGCCACAACCAGCCTACCCACTGCATCTCTATGGACAACGTCGACCGTCGCCGACAGGGTACGTTTAACCAGCACGGAAACTCCCTTCCCCCGCGGGCTGCCATATGCTGAGAAAACCTCAAAGTCTCGGGCCAGCACCTGACAGTCCACAGAGGAAACGAAATGCGTCTCCTGAATCGCAGCGACATCCACTCCCAGGGACAAGAGGTCGTGCCGGAGGCGAGCCGCCCGGCCCGATGATCTCAAGCCCCTCGCATTCAGACTAGCCAAATTCAAAGCCATGGTACCTACCTTAAGGTGTGTTACACTCAGCTCCGAAGTCAGCCGGGGAAAGGACACCGACGTTGTGTGCAATGCTCAAGGTGGTCAGGTTTTTCATGTCCTGACCTTCTCTCACAATGCCGCCGACATCCAAAGGGTAGGTCAATTTAAGGGCCCTATAGAGTGACGGATGGACCAATACTGGGACCCTTCCCTTGCATTGTTTTGACAGTTCATCAAGAGAAGGGTCATTTTTTTTAACCAGTTCAATTCCCGGAAACGCCCCTTCAGCGGCCTGCAGCCTTGTCCACAAGTTGGTCTTGCAGGCCTCTGGAGTTCTGACAAAGGTTATTAGGAGTGGGGCGTCCGGGAAATTTGAGGGGATATTTACATCTTTCCCCTCTATCTGTTTGTAATCGAGCAGAGGTTTTAAGTTTTTCCTCTGCCGATGGGAAATGTCTGTGGCCACAGATAGAGGGTCTACATAACATAGTTCCTCAGGGGCAAGGACCTTTGGTCTGCAAGAGGCAGAGGAGTCTCTCCTCTCCCTCGGTTCATTCTTTTCATTTTCTTTTTGGGGTAGTGGCTCAGTTTGCCTTGGTGTGGGGACGGGTGTTTGTGTGGTGCCTGGTGTTGGTGTTGGTGTTGGTGCAGTGTTTGGTGTTGGTGCGGTGTCTGGTGTTGGTGTTGGTGCGGTGTCTGGTGTTGGTGTGGTGTCTCGTGTTGGTGCGGTGTCTGGTGTTAGTGCGGTGTCTGGTGTTGGTGCGGTGTCTGGTGTTGTTGCAGTGTGTGGTTTGGGGGTGGAAGTGGATTTTGTTGTTAGGGGTGGTGTATGTTCACAGGGAGTGGGGGCCACCTTTTCTTCCTCTTTTCTTCTTTTGTTTTTCTTTTTCATTCTTTCGAATGAACCGGGGAGAGGTGAGGTTGAGTTCCTCTCCCTCTCACTTGCGGATTCATCCTCAGAGGAGCAGTCTTTTCTCCGCTTGATCCCCGTCTCGATTGGTGTGGGGACCGTTGGTTGTGTCTGCTCCTCTATTTGCTGCTGCAGCTGTTTTTGTTGTTGCTGCTCTCGCTGGTGTCGTTGCTGCTGCTGCTTCTGCTGCACTTGCTGATTTTGCTGTTGCAGTAGTTGCTGCTGCAGTTGTTTCCGCGGCATTGGCTGCGGTGGCTGTTGTTGTTTCTGCATTTGCAGAGGCTCCTGCCTCGATTTTTGGGCTGGTGGTGGGACGGTGGCAGAAGGGATTAAGTGTTTCCGCTTTTGTCTCACTACCGTGCTCCATTCTTCCCCCTTGGCCTCCTGGGTGGTTTGAGTTTTCCTTGGAGCTGGGGTTGGTGCTGCAGTTGCAGGGGTTGTTGCCGCCTGTTTTGGTGCGGGCGTTGTCTCAGTGGATGTGACCGCCTTTTGGGTTATTGGATTAGGGGTTACCCTTTGGGGGCAACTCCTAGCCATGTGGCCCTGCTTTTGGCAGAACCAACAGTGTGGACGCCGGCCCTCCACCACTACCGTTATGCTGGCGTCTTTGTATGTCAGCAGCGGTGGTATTGCCTGAAAACCTTTCCTCTTCAGCCTCATTGCTATTGTGTAGCAGCCCAGGTGAGTCCCAGTTTTTGACCGTATTGGGGTCACCTGTTCTACCTCACCGTACTGGCTGAAGAGGCATCCTAATACTTCCGCAGGTATTTGGGTTGGCACATTAAATACCTGCACCCGAGTCCTTCTCTTGCCCTGGTATTCAGGTGTTAGTTTGACTCTCCCATGCTTTATTTCTTGGAGGGAGAGTCTCTCTGCATCTTCCTTGGTGGGTAGGAGGATGTCCCACATGGCGTAGCTCCTCTGGTACAGGTATAATACCGGGATATTTAGCTTATGTAGGAGCCCTGCCATGTCTTCCTTTTTCATCCCTAGGAGGCGGTTTTCCGGCATATCCGAGATGATGAGGGAGAGCACTCTGTCTTCGATTGCCTCCCAAGCGCCTGGCACTGGTTTAATTTCTGCCCCCTCTATGTATTGTCTGTACTTGGTCAAGTACAAGTCTTTATACTCTTGAGGGGACAGTTGCTTCTCTACAGTCTTCCCCCATGCCAACCCTCTTGTTGGTGTTGGATCTTTGGTGAGGTTGGACTGTTTTTGCTGTTCCTTGGCGGAAGGGTTGCTATTTTGAGGGGCATTTCCCTTTCCGCTTTCCTTTGGGACCGACTCTCCCTGCTCTATACTTCTTCCAGGAAATACTTCCCTTTTTGGGGAGTCGGCCTCCTGGGGAGCATTGTCCTTGGGAGCTTTTGCCCCTTTTGTTTTGGGGAGGTTTAGGCTGTATGCCCCCTCGTTTTCTTGATTTGCTCCCCTTTTGGGGCAGTAGCCCTCCTGGGGAGCACTGTCTCTCTTATCGTCCTTTGGGGCTACTGCCTCTTGATTTTTGTTGTCAGAGCGGGATGCCCTGTCCAACATTGTTTTTTCTCCCCTTTGTGGGGAGTCGCCCTCTTGGGGAGCTGCTGGTGAGTTTTCTCCCTTCTGGGGGGCGTCCTTCGGTTTCGTGTCCGGGCGGTATGCCCCGTTGCTTTTTGCTTCCCCTGTTGGGGAGCCGTCCTCTTGGGGAGCAGTTTTTCTTGTGGTAGCCTCCTGGCTGGGGGTATCTGTATTGGTGGTCCCCGGGCTGGGGGTGTCCATTTTTGAAAAAAGCTCTCTCTCTTCTGTATAATTCACCAAAATGAGTGACGTGGAGTCGGCGTCCAAATTGGGAGCCGACTTTGGCGCCAAAAAGAAGTGGCGCCAAAGGCGGCAAGAGGGGAGATAGAACTGAGAGAGGGAGTGGGAGGTTAGTGGAGGGAAGAGAGAAAGTGTTTCCGACCCTCCCTCGCGGGAAGGTCGTAAATTATCAGCTCGGATCCCCCCCCGTGGGGGAGGGGGGAGAGCAGAGAAAGACAGACAAAGTGGGGGTGCGGACAGAACGCTACCCAACAAGCTCTCCGGGCACGAGAATGTGTCGCCAGAACACGACTGCCTATCGCTGTGTATGTATCAGAGAACAGATACTACACTTTGAGATATTAAATCTTTTATTCATGTTAAAAAAATACAGTAAAATTAACGGTGAACAAAAAACTTAGGCACATGGCCAACTCAAAAGGGGGGATTTTGGGGGTCGTTGGTCATCCTTGTCGCTCCAGAACTAAGCAAAGTCAAAAGTTTCTCCCAGCTAGTATCTTCTTTCACCATAATACCGCATTCACCCTTTCATCTTGGGGGACGTCCTAGTAACTCCCAATTTTTAAAACATTTTTTATTGACGTGTAAAAACAAAAAAGATAACAATAAAATGGTAACAATAATTCATTTGTGTCGAGGGAGGGGGAAGAAAAAACAAAAGGTGATTAGTAGGACCCTCCCAACCCCGTCTAGTTGATAGACTGCCCGTTCCACTAGGTTTGTAAAAGGAACCTCGCTTCTGCGGGTCAGTCTCTAGGTGGGGATGCCCTCTAGATGGGGGTGAATGGAGAAAAGAAAATTTTGTGGGTAAGGGATGGAGGTTAGTTTGTATTTCTTTTTCTCCAAGATGGGTAAAATTTAGAGGAAGGGGTGAAAAACAAAAATTGCAGGTAAGAGGGGATGGGGATCTTGGAGGCTTCCTAATCGGGGAGGGATGGAACACACACTCAGCTAGCTGAGAGACTACTTGTTTAATTTAACTTTACAGAACTGCGCGTTCCACACCTAGGCGGGGAACACGTATTCGAATTTGGCTCCTCTTCGTACACACAGACTTGCCACATGTATCCATCTTCTGTCAAATGCCGCGCGATGCAGCCTTCTTCTATCACATCTGATCTTCACCCGTAGTTGGTGTTTAAAGAACGCGATCAGATCTTGATCAGAAAAAGACAACACCCCCCGGCAACCTTGCAGACGCGACGTCCAAATCACCATTCTCGCCACGGCCAGAATCGTAACGTAGACCATTTGTCTTTCCCGGTCCCACGGCGGCCTCACGTTGTCCACAACATTGGATACAGTAATTGGGCGAGGATGCTGAGGATCGATGCGAGCCGTCACCCCACTGACATACGACCAGTACTGGCGGAGTTCGCGGCAATCAAAGAAAGCGTGATCCGTAGTTTCCACAGCCGTTGTCCCACAACGGGGACAATCGGGCGACTCCAGAAACCCAGAACTGCATTGTATGTTGTTGAGTGGAAGTGCATTTCGGGCCAATCGCCAGGTCAGAGAGAACTCCGAATTGTTCAGATGACTCGAACCTGGCGCCCAGCTCCACGCGGAGCGGATCTCACTCTGCTGCCACCCCAAACGCGCGCATAGCGGGTCGTCAGCGGCCTCCCTCACTAGATCCCTGTGGAGTTCCCTACGGGTAGCAGTCACAAGGTCACTGGACCTTGGTAGTCGTTTTAGCGCGGCTCGGCACTCTTTCATGTAGGCAGATTCTCCCCGCGGCCTGCGACGGCTCTCGATGGAAGGGTCGAGAACGAGGTCGGGGAAGGCGGCAGTAACCACGGGGTGCCACGGTTGGTCCTCCTGCATATAGTTGCTCAGGAAGGCCAGTCTCTCAGCATCTCGATGACACTTCAAGTCCGGCATTCCCAAGCCTCCCTCACACGGACGTTGAATACAGACCTGTCTGCTCACCCAGTGTCTTCCTCTGTCCCAAAGGAGCGAGGACAAGAGTTCGACGAGAGCTTTTAGGTGTTGTGCAGGCAGGGGAAGTACGGCCAGTCGGTAAAGGATGAGAGGAAAGACGTAAGTGGCGCACGCCTCAGCTCTACCCTTTAAGGAAAGTTTCCTAGGAAGCCACGAACTGACTGCAGCCTCCACCTTTGACCGTACCTCCAACCAATTCTTGTCAAGCTGGAGACCCGGTCCGAACCACACGCCGAGGATCCGGACCGGGCCATCTGTCCAGCTGAAGGGCGCAGGGAGGTTTGCGTTGCCACTCCATGCGCCCAACCGCAGTCCTACCGACTTGTTGCGGTTTATCTTGGCCCCTGTAATTCTTTCGTACTGTGTGAGTGCCTCCGACACGACCTCAATGTCTCTGGAGCCCGACACGAAGATCGTGACATCATCGGCGAACGCGGATACCTTGGCAGCTGAGCCGCCAGGCAGAGCCATTCCGCGCAGGGCCGAATTTGCCTCCCCATGTCTCAGCTTGCGGAGAAGAGGCTCCAAAGCCAGGACATAAAGCAGGGGCGACAGCGGACAACCCTGACGAACCGACCGAGAGATAACAAAGGGTTTCGAGCGCTTTCCGTTCACTTGCACGACAGCCATGGGCTGCCGATACATTATGGAGATCCACTTGCAAAAGTCCGGTTTAAAACCGGCGGCCTCTAAGACAGATGCTAGGAAACGATGGTCGACCCTATCGAAAGCTTTGGACTGATCTAAGTTTATCAGCGCGGCTTCTGTGTCGTCATCTATTCCCCCCTCTAGGATCATGCGGATCAGGTGCAAGTTGTTCTGAATCGATCTCCCCTTCACAGCGTAGTTCTGTTCTGGTTCGACCAACTCGTCGATAACAACCTGCAGCCGATTCGACAGGACCTTGGCCAAAATCTTCAACTCTGTGTTTAGCAGAGTTATGGGCCTGTAGTCATCTAACTCTTCCCCTCCATGCCCGTCACCTTTCTTCAGCAATGTGATCACTCCCTTGGTCACCTGCCCTGGGATGGATCCCTGAGCAAACCAATGGTTGAACATATCCGTCAGAAGAGGCAGAAACATGGGCGACAGCCTCAAGTACAGTTCGTATGGCAGACCATCAAGTCCTGGCGATCTGTCACAGCTGACCTGCTTCAGCGCAGTAAAGACCTCCTGCTCCGTCACCCGGCCCTCGCAACCAGCCGCTCTAGCCGCCTCGAGGCGGGGAGAGTCGGCCAAATAGTCGCTAAACTCAAGGACCGGAAGATCGGGCTGCTGCGTAAAACGCTCCTCGAAATGTTCTCGAAACCCCTCGCAGATCTCCCGAGTCGATTCCAGGGTGCGTCCATTCGGATGTTTGATTTTTGCAATATATTTGTCCGAGCCACGCCTAGAAACCTCACGGCGCACGTCTGCATCAGAATTGACTGCTTCGTTGCCTATCTTTCTAAGCCTAGCTCTAACTACTTGGCCTTCGTAACGCTCGCTAGTCTCGCGTAGAAGGTCCTGCTTAGCTAGTTCCTGACTAACCCTATCACCCTCCCCGGTAGCCTGGGCTAGTTTCTGCTCTAGCTTCTTCTTCGTCTTGGCCTTATCTAGTGCGAGGCGCTGGGCATACTTGACGGAGAAGCTTCTGATCTTGGCTTTGAGACCTAACCACCACTTACTCCCGGTAACCGCCCCCACTAGTGCCTTTTTAATCAATTCTCTTAACTGATCTTGGAAGTCTTGTCTCTCCAGAAGGGAGGTGTTTAACTTCCAGTACCCCGCTAACTTAGGCCTATTTCCTAGCTTCAGCCGGGCCATAACTAATTTATGGTCCGTCTGGCCTAGCCAAGTGAACGTGGGACAAGATAAGAAGTCTACTTCGCCTCTCCTAACTAACATCCTGTCCAAATAAGTATTTGGATAGGAGGAAACACTATTGGTCCACGTCCACATCTCCCGCCCTGGATGCTCGACCCGAAACCTGTCGACCAGACCGCATCTAGCCATCAGATCGGCCAGGCTGGACTCGCACCTCTCCGATCCTCTAGCTCCGCCTCCTACCTTATCTATGTCGGGGTCTAAGATGGAATTCCAATCCCCCATTAGCACTACCCGCTTCCGACAATCTACAAACGCGTCAAGCTGACTGAAGAATGAGACCCTCTCACGAGCGGTGCTGGGCGCATGAACCGCAATCACCCGAAACACAGAATCTTTTACGGCAACATCGGCCACAACCAGCCTACCCACTGCATCTCTATGGACAACGTCGACCGTCGCCGACAGGGTACGTTTAACCAGCACGGAAACTCCCTTCCCCCGCGGGCTGCCATATGCTGAGAAAACCTCAAAGTCTCGGGCCAGCACCTGACAGTCCACAGAGGAAACGAAATGCGTCTCCTGAATCGCAGCGACATCCACTCCCAGGGACAAGAGGTCGTGCCGGAGGCGAGCCGCCCGGCCCGATGATCTCAAGCCCCTCGCATTCAGACTAGCCAAATTCAAAGCCATGGTACCTACCTTAAGGTGTGTTACACTCAGCTCCGAAGTCAGCCGGGGAAAGGACACCGACGTTGTGTGCAATGCTCAAGGTGGTCAGGTTTTTCATGTCCTGACCTTCTCTCACAATGCCGCCGACATCCAAAGGGTAGGTCAATTTAAGGGCCCTATAGAGTGACGGATGGACCAACACTGGGACCCTTCCCTTGCATTGTTTTGACAGTTCATCAAGAGAAGGGTCATTTTTTTTAACCAGTTCAATTCCCGGAAACGCCCCTTCAGCGGCCTGCAGCCTTGTCCACAAGTTGGTCTTGCAGGCCTCTGGAGTTCTGACAAAGGTTATTAGGAGTGGGGCGTCCGGGAAATTTGAGGGGATATTTACATCTTTCCCCTCTATCTGTTTGTAATCGAGCAGAGGTTTTAAGTTTTTCCTCTGCCGATGGGAAATGTCTGTGGCCACAGATAGAGGGTCTACATAACATAGTTCCTCAGGGGCAAGGACCTTTGGTCTGCAAGAGGCAGAGGAGTCTCTCCTCTCCCTCGGTTCATTCTTTTCATTTTCTTTTTGGGGTAGTGGCTCAGTTTGCCTTGGTGTGGGGACGGGTGTTTGTGTGGTGCCTGGTGTTGGTGTTGGTGTTGGTGCAGTGTTTGGTGTTGGTGCGGTGTCTGGTGTTGGTGTTGGTGCGGTGTCTGGTGTTGGTGTGGTGTCTCGTGTTGGTGCGGTGTCTGGTGTTAGTGCGGTGTCTGGTGTTGGTGCGGTGTCTGGTGTTGTTGCAGTGTGTGGTTTGGGGGTGGAAGTGGATTTTGTTGTTAGGGGTGGTGTATGTTCACAGGGAGTGGGGGCCACCTTTTCTTCCTCTTTTCTTCTTTTGTTTTTCTTTTTCATTCTTTCGAATGAACCGGGGAGAGGTGAGGTTGAGTTCCTCTCCCTCTCACTTGCGGATTCATCCTCAGAGGAGCAGTCTTTTCTCCGCTTGATCCCCGTCTCGATTGGTGTGGGGACCGTTGGTTGTGTCTGCTCCTCTATTTGCTGCTGCAGCTGTTTTTGTTGTTGCTGCTCTCGCTGGTGTCGTTGCTGCTGCTGCTTCTGCTGCACTTGCTGATTTTGCTGTTGCAGTAGTTGCTGCTGCAGTTGTTTCCGCGGCATTGGCTGCGGTGGCTGTTGTTGTTTCTGCATTTGCAGAGGCTCCTGCCTCGATTTTTGGGCTGGTGGTGGGACGGTGGCAGAAGGGATTAAGTGTTTCCGCTTTTGTCTCACTACCGTGCTCCATTCTTCCCCCTTGGCCTCCTGGGTGGTTTGAGTTTTCCTTGGAGCTGGGGTTGGTGCTGCAGTTGCAGGGGTTGTTGCCGCCTGTTTTGGTGCGGGCGTTGTCTCAGTGGATGTGACCGCCTTTTGGGTTATTGGATTAGGGGTTACCCTTTGGGGGCAACTCCTAGCCATGTGGCCCTGCTTTTGGCAGAACCAACAGTGTGGACGACGGCCCTCCACCACTACCGTTATGCTGGCGTCTTTGTATGTCAGCAGCGGTGGTATTGCCTGAAAACCTTTCCTCTTCAGCCTCATTGCTATTGTGTAGCAGCCCAGGTGAGTCCCAGTTTTTGACCGTATTGGGGTCACCTGTTCTACCTCACCGTACTGGCTGAAGAGGCATCCTAATACTTCCGCAGGTATTTGGGTTGGCACATTAAATACCTGCACCCGAGTCCTTCTCTTGCCCTGGTATTCAGGTGTTAGTTTGACTCTCCCATGCTTTATTTCTTGGAGGGAGAGTCTCTCTGCATCTTCCTTGGTGGGTAGGAGGATGTCCCACATGGCGTAGCTCCTCTGGTACAGGTATAATACCGGGATATTTAGCTTATGTAGGAGCCCTGCCATGTCTTCCTTTTTCATCCCTAGGAGGCGGTTTTCCGGCATATCCGAGATGATGAGGGAGAGCACTCTGTCTTCGATTGCCTCCCAAGCGCCTGGCACTGGTTTAATTTCTGCCCCCTCTATGTATTGTCTGTACTTGGTCAAGTACAAGTCTTTATACTCTTGAGGGGACAGTTGCTTCTCTACAGTCTTCCCCCATGCCAACCCTCTTGTTGGTGTTGGATCTTTGGTGAGGTTGGACTGTTTTTGCTGTTCCTTGGCGGAAGGGTTGCTATTTTGAGGGGCATTTCCCTTTCCGCTTTCCTTTGGGACCGACTCTCCCTGCTCTATACTTCTTCCAGGAAATACTTCCCTTTTTGGGGAGTCGGCCTCCTGGGGAGCATTGTCCTTGGGAGCTTTTGCCCCTTTTGTTTTGGGGAGGTTTAGGCTGTATGCCCCCTCGTTTTCTTGATTTGCTCCCCTTTTGGGGCAGTAGCCCTCCTGGGGAGCACTGTCTCTCTTATCGTCCTTTGGGGCTACTGCCTCTTGATTTTTGTTGTCAGAGCGGGATGCCCTGTCCAACATTGTTTTTTCTCCCCTTTGTGGGGAGTCGCCCTCTTGGGGAGCTGCTGGTGAGTTTTCTCCCTTCTGGGGGGCGTCCTTCGGTTTCGTGTCCGGGCGGTATGCCCCGTTGCTTTTTGCTTCCCCTGTTGGGGAGCCGTCCTCTTGGGGAGCAGTTTTTCTTGTGGTAGCCTCCTGGCTGGGGGTATCTGTATTGGTGGTCCCCGGGCTGGGGGTGTCCATTTTTGAAAAAAGCTCTCTCTCTTCTGTATAATTCACCAAAATGAGTGACGTGGAGTCGGCGTCCAAATTGGGAGCCGACTTTGGCGCCAAAAAGAAGTGGCGCCAAAGGCGGCAAGAGGGGAGATAGAACTGAGAGAGGGAGTGGGAGGTTAGTGGAGGGAAGAGAGAAAGTGTTTCCGACCCTCCCTCGCGGGAAGGTCGTAAATTATCAGCTCGGATCCCCCCCCCGTGGGGGAGGGGGGAGAGCAGAGAAAGACAGACAAAGTGGGGGTGCGGACAGAACGCTACCCAACAAGCTCTCCGGGCACGAGAATGTGTCGCCAGAACACGACTGCCTATCGCTGTGTATGTATCAGAGAACAGATACTACACTTTGAGATATTAAATCTTTTATTCATGTTAAAAAAATACAGTAAAATTAACGGTGAACAAAAAACTTAGGCACATGGCCAACTCAAAAGGGGGGATTTTGGGGGTCGTTGGTCATCCTTGTCGCTCCAGAACTAAACAAAGTCAAAAGTTTCTCCCAGCTAGTATCTTCTTTCACCATAATACCGCATTCACCCTTTCATCTTGGGGGACGTCCTAGTAACTCCCAATTTTTAAAACATTTTTTATTGACGTGTAAAAACAAAAAAGATAACAATAAAATGGTAACAATAATTCATTTGTGTCGAGGGAGGGGGAAGAAAAAACAAAAGGTGATTAGTAGGACCCTCCCAACCCCGTCTAGTTGATAGACTGCCCGTTCCACTAGGTTTGTAAAAGGAACCTCGCTTCTGCGGGTCAGTCTCTAGGTGGGGATGCCCTCTAGATGGGGGTGAATGGAGAAAAGAAAATTTTGTGGGTAAGGGATGGAGGTTAGTTTGTATTTCTTTTTCTCCAAGATGGGTAAAATTTAGAGGAAGGGGTGAAAAACAAAAATTGCAGGTAAGAGGGGATGGGGATCTTGGAGGCTTCCTAATCGGGGAGGGATGGAACACACACTCAGCTAGCTGAGAGACTACTTGTTTAATTTAACTTTACAGAACTGCGCGTTCCACACCTAGGCGGGGAACACGTATTCGAATTTGGCTCCTCTTCGTACACACAGACTTGCCACATGTATCCATCTTCTGTCAAATGCCGCGCGATGCAGCCTTCTTCTATCACATCTGATCTTCACCCGTAGTTGGTGTTTAAAGAACGCGATCAGATCTTGATCAGAAAAAGACAACACCCCCCGGCAACCTTGCAGACGCGACGTCCAAATCACCATTCTCGCCACGGCCAGAATCGTAACGTAGACCATTTGTCTTTCCCGGTCCCACGGCGGCCTCACGTTGTCCACAACATTGGATACAGTAATTGGGCGAGGATGCTCAGGATCGATGCGAGCCGTCACCCCACTGACATACGACCAGTACTGGCGGAGTTCGCGGCAATCAAAGAAAGCGTGATCCGTAGTTTCCACAGCCGTTGTCCCACAACGGGGACAATCGGGCGACTCCAGAAACCCAGAACTGCATTGTATGTTGTTGAGTGGAAGTGCATTTCGGGCCAATCGCCAGGTCAGAGAGAACTCCGAATTGTTCAGATGACTCGAACCTGGCGCCCAGCTCCACGCGGAGCGGATCTCACTCTGCTGCCACCCCAAACGCGCGCATAGCGGGTCGTCAGCGGCCTCCCTCACTAGATCCCTGTGGAGTTCCCTACGGGTAGCAGTCACAAGGTCACTGGACCTTGGTAGTCGTTTTAGCGCGGCTCGGCACTCTTTCATGTAGGCAGATTCTCCCCGCGGCCTGCGACGGCTCTCGATGGAAGGGTCGAGAACGAGGTCGGGGAAGGCGGCAGTAACCACGGGGTGCCACGGTTGGTCCTCCTGCATATAGTTGCTCAGGAAGGCCAGTCTCTCAGCATCTCGATGACACTTCAAGTCCGGCATTCCCAAGCCTCCCTCACACGGACGTTGAATACAGACCTGTCTGCTCACCCAGTGTCTTCCTCTGTCCCAAAGGAGCGAGGACAAGAGTTCGACGAGAGTTTTTAGGTGTTGTGCAGGCAGGGGAAGTACGGCCAGTCGGTAAAGGATGAGAGGAAAGACGTAAGTGGCGCACGCCTCAGCTCTACCCTTTAAGGAAAGTTTCCTAGGAAGCCACGAACTGACTGCAGCCTCCACCTTTGACCGTACCTCCAACCAATTCTTGTCAAGCTGGAGACCCGGTCCGAACCACACGCCGAGGATCCGGACCGGGCCATCTGTCCAGCTGAAGGGCGCAGGGAGGTTTGCGTTGCCACTCCATGCGCCCAACCGCAGTCCTACCGACTTGTTGCGGTTTATCTTGGCCCCTGTAATTCTTTCGTACTGTGTGAGTGCCTCCGACACGACCTCAATGTCTCTGGAGCCCGACACGAAGATCGTGACATCATCGGCGAACGCGGATACCTTGGCAGCTGAGCCGCCAGGTAGAGCCATTCCGCGCAGGGCCGAATTTGCCTCCCCATGTCTCAGCTTGCGGAGAAGAGGCTCCAAAGCCAGGACATAAAGCAGGGGCGACAGCGGACAACCCTGACGAACCGACCGAGAGATAACAAAGGGTTTCGAGCGCTTTCCGTTCACTTGCACGACAGCCATGGGCTGCCGATACATTATGGAGATCCACTTGCAAAAGTCCGGTTTAAAACCGGCGGCCTCTAAGACAGATGCCAGGAAACGATGGTCGACCCTATCGAAAGCTTTGGACTGATCTAAGTTTATCAGCGCGGCTTCTGTGTCGTCATCTATTCCCCCCTCTAGGATCATGCGGATCAGGTGCAAGTTGTTCTGAATCGATCTCCCCTTCACAGCGTAGTTCTGTTCTGGTTCAACCAACTCGTCGATAACAACCTGCAGCCGATTCGACAGGACCTTGGCCAAAATCTTCAACTCTGTGTTTAGCAGAGTTATGGGCCTGTAGTCATCTAACTCTTCCCCTCCATGCCCGTCACCTTTCTTCAGCAATGTGATCACTCCCTTGGTCACCTGCCCTGGGATGGATCCCTGAGCAAACCAATGGTTGAACATATCCGTCAGAAGAGGCAGAAACATGGGCGACAGCCTCAAGTACAGTTCGTATGGCAGACCATCAAGTCCTGGCGATCTGTCACAGCTGACCTGCTTCAGCGCAGTAAAGACCTCCTGCTCCGTCACCCGGCCCTCGCAACCAGCCGCTCTAGCCGCCTCGAGGCGGGGAGAGTCGGCCAAATAGTCGCTAAACTCAAGGACCGGAAGATCGGGCTGCTGCGTAAAACGCTCCTCGAAATGTTCTCGAAACCCCTCGCAGATCTCCCGAGTCGATTCCAGGGTGCGTCCATTCGGATGTTTGATTTTTGCAATATATTTGTCCGAGCCACGCCTAGAAACCTCACGGCGCACGTCTGCATCAGAATTGACTGCTTCGTTGCCTATCTTTCTAAGCCTAGCTCTAACTACTTGGCCTTCGTAACGCTCGCTAGTCTCGCGTAGAAGGTCCTGCTTAGCTAGTTCCTGACTAACCCTATCACCCTCCCCGGTAGCCTGGGCTAGTTTCTGCTCTAGCTTCTTCTTCGTCTTGGCCTTATCTAGTGCGAGGCGCTGGGCATACTTGACGGAGAAGCTTCTGATCTTGGCTTTGAGACCTAACCACCACTTACTCCCGGTAACCGCCCCCACTAGTGCCTTTTTAATCAATTCTCTTAACTGATCTTGGAAGTCTTGTCTCTCCAGAAGGGAGGTGTTTAACTTCCAGTACCCCGCTAACTTAGGCCTATTTCCTAGCTTCAGCCGGGCCATAACTAATTTATGGTCCGTCTGGCCTAGCCAAGTGAACGTGGGACAAGATAAGAAGTCTACTTCGCCTCTCCTAACTAACATCCTGTCCAAATAAGTATTTGGATAGGAGGAAACACTATTGGTCCACGTCCACATCTCCCGCCCTGGATGCTCGACCCGAAACCTGTCGACCAGACCGCATCTAGCCATCAGATCAGCCAGGCTGGACTCGCACCTCTCCGATCCTCTAGCTCCGCCTCCTACCTTATCTATGTCGGGGTCTAAGATGGAATTCCAATCCCCCATAAGCACTACCCGCTTCCGACAATCTACAAACGCGTCAAGCTGACTGAAGAATGAGACCCTCTCACGAGCGGTGCTGGGCGCATGAACCGCAATCACCCGAAACACAGAATCTTTTACGGCAACATCGGCCACAACCAGCCTACCCACTGCATCTCTATGGACAACGTCGACCGTCGCCGACAGGGTACGTTTAACCAGCACGGAAACTCCCTTCCCCCGCGGGCTGCCATATGCTGAGAAAACCTCAAAGTCTCGGGCCAGCACCTGACAGTCCACAGAGGAAACGAAATGCGTCTCCTGAATCGCAGCGACATCCACTCCCAGGGACAAGAGGTCGTGCCGGAGGCGAGCCGCCCGGCCCGATGATCTCAAGCCCCTCGCATTCAGACTAGCCAAATTCAAAGCCATGGTACCTACCTTAAGGTGTGTTACACTCAGCTCCGAAGTCAGCCGGGGAAAGGACACCGACGTTGTGTGCAATGCTCAAGGTGGTCAGGTTTTTCATGTCCTGACCTTCTCTCACAATGCCGCCGACATCCAAAGGGTAGGTCAATTTAAGGGCCCTATAGAGTGACGGATGGACCAACACTGGGACCCTTCCCTTGCATTGTTTTGACAGTTCATCAAGAGAAGGGTCATTTTTTTTAACCAGTTCAATTCCCGGAAACGCCCCTTCAGCGGCCTGCAGCCTTGTCCACAAGTTGGTCTTGCAGGCCTCTGGAGTTCTGACAAAGGTTATTAGGAGTGGGGCGTCCGGGAAATTTGAGGGGATATTTACATCTTTCCCCTCTATCTGTTTGTAATCGAGCAGAGGTTTTAAGTTTTTCCTCTGCCGATGGGAAATGTCTGTGGCCACAGATAGAGGGTCTACATAACATAGTTCCTCAGGGGCAAGGACCTTTGGTCTGCAAGAGGCAGAGGAGTCTCTCCTCTCCCTCGGTTCATTCTTTTCATTTTCTTTTTGGGGTAGTGGCTCAGTTTGCCTTGGTGTGGGGACGGGTGTTTGTGTGGTGCCTGGTGTTGGTGTTGGTGTTGGTGCAGTGTTTGGTGTTGGTGCGGTGTCTGGTGTTGGTGTTGGTGCGGTGTCTGGTGTTGGTGTGGTGTCTCGTGTTGGTGCGGTGTCTGGTGTTAGTGCGGTGTCTGGTGTTGGTGCGGTGTCTGGTGTTGTTGCAGTGTGTGGTTTGGGGGTGGAAGTGGATTTTGTTGTTAGGGGTGGTGTATGTTCACAGGGAGTGGGGGCCACCTTTTCTTCCTCTTTTCTTCTTTTGTTTTTCTTTTTCATTCTTTCGAATGAACCGGGGAGAGGTGAGGTTGAGTTCCTCTCCCTCTCACTTGCGGATTCATCCTCAGAGGAGCAGTCTTTTCTCCGCTTGATCCCCGTCTCGATTGGTGTGGGGACCGTTGGTTGTGTCTGCTCCTCTATTTGCTGCTGCAGCTGTTTTTGTTGTTGCTGCTCTCGCTGGTGTCGTTGCTGCTGCTGCTTCTGCTGCACTTGCTGATTTTGCTGTTGCAGTAGTTGCTGCTGCAGTTGTTTCCGCGGCATTGGCTGCGGTGGCTGTTGTTGTTTCTGCATTTGCAGAGGCTCCTGCCTCGATTTTTGGGCTGGTGGTGGGACGGTGGCAGAAGGGATTAAGTGTTTCCGCTTTTGTCTCACTACCGTGCTCCATTCTTCCCCCTTGGCCTCCTGGGTGGTTTGAGTTTTCCTTGGAGCTGGGGTTGGTGCTGCAGTTGCAGGGGTTGTTGCCGCCTGTTTTGGTGCGGGCGTTGTCTCAGTGGATGTGACCGCCTTTTGGGTTATTGGATTAGGGGTTACCCTTTGGGGGCAACTCCTAGCCATGTGGCCCTGCTTTTGGCAGAACCAACAGTGTGGACGACGGCCCTCCACCACTACCGTTATGCTGGCGTCTTTGTATGTCAGCAGCGGTGGTATTGCCTGAAAACCTTTCCTCTTCAGCCTCATTGCTATTGTGTAGCAGCCCAGGTGAGTCCCAGTTTTTGACCGTATTGGGGTCACCTGTTCTACCTCACCGTACTGGCTGAAGAGGCATCCTAATACTTCCGCAGGTATTTGGGTTGGCACATTAAATACCTGCACCCGAGTCCTTCTCTTGCCCTGGTATTCAGGTGTTAGTTTGACTCTCCCATGCTTTATTTCTTGGAGGGAGAGTCTCTCTGCATCTTCCTTGGTGGGTAGGAGGATGTCCCACATGGCGTAGCTCCTCTGGTACAGGTATAATACCGGGATATTTAGCTTATGTAGGAGCCCTGCCATGTCTTCCTTTTTCATCCCTAGGAGGCGGTTTTCCGGCATATCCGAGATGATGAGGGAGAGCACTCTGTCTTCGATTGCCTCCCAAGCGCCTGGCACTGGTTTAATTTCTGCCCCCTCTATGTATTGTCTGTACTTGGTCAAGTACAAGTCTTTATACTCTTGAGGGGACAGTTGCTTCTCTACAGTCTTCCCCCATGCCAACCCTCTTGTTGGTGTTGGATCTTTGGTGAGGTTGGACTGTTTTTGCTGTTCCTTGGCGGAAGGGTTGCTATTTTGAGGGGCATTTCCCTTTCCGCTTTCCTTTGGGACCGACTCTCCCTGCTCTATACTTCTTCCAGGAAATACTTCCCTTTTTGGGGAGTCGGCCTCCTGGGGAGCATTGTCCTTGGGAGCTTTTGCCCCTTTTGTTTTGGGGAGGTTTAGGCTGTATGCCCCCTCGTTTTCTTGATTTGCTCCCCTTTTGGGGCAGTAGCCCTCCTGGGGAGCACTGTCTCTCTTATCGTCCTTTGGGGCTACTGCCTCTTGATTTTTGTTGTCAGAGCGGGATGCCCTGTCCAACATTGTTTTTTCTCCCCTTTGTGGGGAGTCGCCCTCTTGGGGAGCTGCTGGTGAGTTTTCTCCCTTCTGGGGGGCGTCCTTCGGTTTCGTGTCCGGGCGGTATGCCCCGTTGCTTTTTGCTTCCCCTGTTGGGGAGCCGTCCTCTTGGGGAGCAGTTTTTCTTGTGGTAGCCTCCTGGCTGGGGGTATCTGTATTGGTGGTCCCCGGGCTGGGGGTGTCCATTTTTGAAAAAAGCTCTCTCTCTTCTGTATAATTCACCAAAATGAGTGACGTGGAGTCGGCGTCCAAATTGGGAGCCGACTTTGGCGCCAAAAAGAAGTGGCGCCAAAGGCGGCAAGAGGGGAGATAGAACTGAGAGAGGGAGTGGGAGGTTAGTGGAGGGAAGAGAGAAAGTGTTTCCGACCCTCCCTCGCGGGAAGGTCGTAAATTATCAGCTCGGATCCCCCCCCGTGGGGGAGGGGGGAGAGCAGAGAAAGACAGACAAAGTGGGGGTGCGGACAGAACGCTACCCAACAAGCTCGCCGGCCACGAGAATGTGTCGCCAGAACAACACTGACTATCGCTGTGTATGTATCAGAGAACAGATACTACACTTTGATCTTGTCCCGACTTGGCCAAAAGGTCAAGAAGAGCTTAAAAAGCTAAGAACAGCATCTACTAATAACAAACCTTTGATTTTACCCAAAAAGGCCAAGCACAAAAGCGTTACGGACCGACCGACCGACCGACGGAGTGACTTATAGAGTCGCTTACACGCGACTAAAAAGTGGAAATCATTATATGCAAAATAAATATGTAAGAAAACTAATACGAAATAAAAAAAAAACATTTGCACAAAATAGAACACATAAAAGAACGGAATTAAGAATGAGAAACTATATAAATAAAAAGATACTATATAAATAAAAAGAAATATACGCATGTACATTAACAAGAAAAAGAAAAAGAAATCTTGCTAGGAAGAAAAAATATACGTAATGAAGGAAAACCAACATATAAGAGATACCCGAACGGGAAAAGAAAGTGAAAAAGGCGTTTGAAATAATACCCGAAGAAAGAAATGGACAATGTTGTAGATATTTAAAATTAAAAATAAACAAAAACAAATATAGAAAAGATATCGAAAAGAAAAATAACAAACATAAAGATATAAAAGGAAAAAAATTAAAAATAAAATACGCTAAATCAAAATAAAAAGACCATGTTACCAATATATATATTTGATAACATTGTCTTTTTATTTTGATTTAGCGTATTTTATTTTTAATTTTTAATATATATATATATATATATATATATATATATATATATATATATATATATATATATATATATATAAATATATACAGGGTGACCCAAAAAACGGACCCCAACTCTAATTAGGCCACGTTTCTTTGTGTTTTGTCCCAATGAAATGAAACTTTGCTCATAACTAGTTTATTATATTCAAAACATCACATCAAAACACTAGAATCTTTGGCTTTTTTCTCCGTTCTACAGCATATGTTCTAGATGGCCTCCATTTAGCTTTTGTTTTTTTGGTCACTCTGTATATATATATATATATATATATATATATATATATATATATATATATATATATATATATATATATATATGCATACATAAATATGCATATATATATATGTATGTATATGTCAAAACAAAGTAAAATACGACAAATAAATGTATAAGCTAATAGAATGATAATAAATAATAATTTTTAACAGCGAAAAATACACAAGGATACGAAATTAAGGAAACAAGAGTTAATATTTAGACAATAGAAATAACAACGAACGAAAACAATAGAAAACAAAAATATTTTCAGGAAAAAAATAACAATAACGAAATATACAAAATGAAAATGAATAACGAATTTAACAAAAAATAAGAAAAAATATTATCAGGAAAAGAAATAACAAAGAATGAAATTAACAAAAAATAAAAATATTTTAAAAACAGAAATAACAAAAAAAAAAGAAATTAACAAAAAATAAAAATGTCTTCAGAAAAAAAAATTAACAAAGAACGAAATGAACAAAAAACAAATCAGAAAAGAAATAAAAAATAACAACATTAACAAAAAAGAAAGAAAATATATCTGTAAAAAAATAATAACGAATTAAAAAAAATATTTCCGTTCAAAAAAAAGGTAAAATTTTAATTTAGAAGGAAAAATATTTATTCGGAAAGTATAAAAATGCTTAAATCACAAAGAAAGAAGAAAAATATATAAACAAAAATAATACAGAAATAAGTAAATTAAAAAACGGAGAAAATAATTCACCGAAAATAATTAACATACAATAAAAATATATCTGTAAATAAAAAGAGAAAAATACAAATAAAAAATAATTAAAAACAATGCACAGAAAGTAGACAAAATAGCAAAAAAGAATAAGTGAAATAATAAAAAATATAATAAAGAAAAATATTTAGGCAGAAAATTTGAAAAAGGAAAAACAAACCAAAATTAAAGTAATAACGTATACGCGAAAATAACGAAGTAAACGAATTGTAAAAAATAAAAGGAGCTAAAAATAAAAAAAAAGTATAAAAAAGAAAAGAAAATTATGCCCGAATAAAAAACACTCTCTTAAGCTAGAATAAAGCAGATAAGGAAATAAAAAAAAGAAAGTAAAGGTCACTCTCCACCAAAAAATGAAGCGGTTACACAAAGATAGAAAACAATAATAGTAAGAGAAAAGACTGATATGACTAGGAAGAAATACGCCAAGATATGGCATCAGATAAAAATGTTATGAGCGTGGGGAACAGTAAATGAGAGAGAGAGAGAGAGAGAGAGAGAGAGAGAGAGAGAGAGAGAGAGAGAGAGGCGGATGGGAGAAAGAGGGATAAGTGAAGCATTTCAGTGTCGATTGGTCGATTGAATCAAGCTGGTCACCCACAAAATCTCCCTCGAACTCCCCTCGCCCTCTACGAAGCACTCCTCATGAATCTGTCGCAATGAAAGCATTCTATGCTCACCCGCTGACCCCGCGGGTGAAAGAGCCGAACATCTCAGCAGGTTTTGACGGAAATCTCATCCTCCCCCTCGCCAGTTTCCTCCTCTTTGCGTGAGATGTTGAGAGGAAAAGTGGATAGAATTAAGGGAGAGGGGAGGTATGAGAAGGTAGAAAGTTTTGAAATAAAAGCGAGGCGATTGAATCTCCTCTGAGGGATCGACCTATCGCAGCTGGTGTGCGCAGATCCCCGGGCGCACATACATACGCATATACAGTTAGACGGTAAGCGAACGGCGAGGACGGGGGTTGTGCTTTGTTGTCGGGTGAAGGAGTTTATCGACGAAAATGAGCATACAGAAAACAAGACGGTGTCAGATGGCTTTGGCCATGGAATAGTTATTGAAGTCATCGTCGTTTTTGTTGTTGTAGAGAAAACGCCCCCCCCCCCTTAACCCCTATTTTTGCCCGTAATATTTTGAGGCACCTTATCACAGTCGGGGCTCGGTGTCATACATTCAGGGTCTTTTGCATCTGACACGAAAGTGAATGGCCTACTGCTCCCCCCTCACCTCCGATATTTCCTAACCATTTTCCGACGCATCAAGGAGCTGAAGTAATTAAAATCCTTGCACCACGTTAAATAAAAGTAAGGATGTTGATGCCCGGCACTAGAAAAGGCTACGATACTTTTAGGAGAGCTATCAGATGCTCCCTCTTCTGATTATGCGTTTTGGAGTTAAGTAATTGATAATGTATATAACGGGTTGGAATCTGAACGCATTTTCTTTTCAGGGAATTTTGAGAACTTACTTCCCATTATTCTGATATACTTTACCTCTTATAGTATGGGATTTAATTACAGAGATTTTGGATTTCATTAAAGTGATTATTACATACTGAGATTATCCTACAGCACAAACGATATGCGAAACCGGGGAAAGAATTTGCGATTTGAAATAAAGATAAAAATCTATTCTCAAATTTATTTAAGGAAGATACAAATAAACACATTATACTAACACACACATACACACAAATATAAATAAATAAATAAATAAATAAAAATATATATATATATATACTAACACACACAAACACACACACAACATACATGAACACACACACACACACACATATATATATATATATATATATATATATATAGTCATCCACATACAATAATGTTTCGTTGTATCACAACTCATCAGTGCGGTTACACCTTTCCCCAGTCATGAATAGAACCTGAAACCGTCGTGTTAACAGGTGTCACTACCATCGGACTACGAATCAGTGCCAGTAAATATTTTTTCTCAAGTGTCTATGAAATTAATACTTTGTCTGTCGTACATTGCTCAAACCATCAGTTTGTATACAAACAAACTAATAGGTGCTTCGCTTAATTGCTTAAATACGCGTCGTGTGAAAATATATTTACAAAGTGCTCAACCCAAAGCGTGGGGTTTAATAGTTATTCACACATAGTACTGTTTCGTTGTATCACAGCACGAATGCTCTACGTTAACCGGGATTGAATGTGGAATTTGTCAAAAAACTAAAAAAAACATAAAAAAAATAAAATTCCACACTTCCAATACGTTTATTACCATTGAAATCGATGTAATCGCGAATTTTCTTATCAGATCGTTTGCTGCCAGCTCTAGTCCGGTATTAACTGCATTAATCACAGTGACTTAGTTCACAATACATTGTAGTCTACGTTGGAATGTCGAGAACTGTTGATTCTATACAATTAATTTTTATTATATAATGGCTTGAATTGAAGTTTAAAATACAAAACTCAAAACTCATAGTTTAATTGTGCGCTAAACAGACACAATCATTTCGAATCCGCCCCTGTCATATCAAAAACCTAGAAATCATTTTATACACCTAACTATTATGCTCGTGTGGTGATACAACATCTCAAATGCACTTGTGTTTTACTCCGAGTGTGTTAATTTTGGTCAAAATTATACTGTTCCTGCTTGAATAGGATTTTTTCGATTATTGATTTTCGATACTTATCGGTGGCATTCCAGTACAAAACGTATCTACGGGCACTCAGCCACATAAAGTACATTTGTCTAGAATAAAAACAATAAATACGACCTAGCCGTTTTTGAGTCTAAAGGAAAGGAGCTTACACACACAGAAAAACAGAGAAACACACACACACTTTGGGGTCTAAATTGGTGACGGCAAATTATGGACATAGTAATTTCTCTTTTTGCATGGTGCAGAACTCAAATTTACATATGCTAAGGCATAAAACCGCACCGTTTGTTCATTTACGCCAGGATTTTACATCCTCTAGGGTCTTTTGGGGCTAAATGGGTAGAGATTCTGAACTTAGTCATTTTTTATGCCTAGTTCACTATGCACTCACAGGGGGCCACGCGTGCTGCAGTTGTGTTACTTAAAATAAATATATCTATTATTTAGCAATTAATGATATAGATATATAATTTAAAATTTAATTGATGAATTGCAAATTAACTCTTGTACACTCACTTTCAAAACTTATATAAAAAAAAAATTGTTTAACCATTTTTATGCATTGTAAGAAATGCCTTTCCAACTTGTATCTCATTTTTTAAGGTTACATTTTACCTAATTTTTTAGTTTAAAGTAAAAAAGATTACTGTCTTCACATGCATGTACCAAGTTGAAATTAATTTTTGTTTAAATATTCTACTTGGTTTAAAAATTAAAGTGTTTTGTAATAAAAAAAAAAACGTATAAAGTTGAAAAGTAATCAAAATCCTTGGTCCCCAAAATCAGATTAGACTCTTCCTGTAATGATCTTGTCCCTGTTGAATTTGTGGTGCGAATTTAGTTCTGTGCAGGTTAAGGAAACCCACCCTCGCAAGCATTGCCTCCTCTCTTTTAGAAGGGGTTAGTTTATTACTAATCACTTGCGGCGCGCTTAACGGGGAATACTGACAGGGCTGTTCAGACACTTTTTGTGAGCCAGATTGCTCCTTCTCAGGGGAGCTAACTTCTCCATCCTTTCATCATTTCCAGAGAAATATATATATATTCAGATTAGCCATTCTTACGTCTAACATGTGTATCCCGCCATTCATAATTAACCTTTTTATTAGTTTAAGAATGAATCCCTTACAGAAATACTGTAAAAAATATACACATATTTAACTTTATATAAATGGAGATATATTCGTATATCACCATCCCGAACATTATATAGTTTTCCGGTACGACAATATTTGGTTATGCTTCATTCTTATACAGGCTGACGTCGGCAACTTTTGACTGTCCTTTTGTTTTAATATCAACAGATAGTCATCTTGTCTTTCCAGTCATCCACCCTGCCATCAAGTCGGTCGTATTCAGTCCACACCACCCGGAGCTTTAGTGAGCTCGGCGAAGTAACTATTTGATCTGTGCGATCCCTTCATCGCTTATTCTCAACCCATTGCATGGCCGTATTTTTATTTGTAATATCCCTATCAAACCATTATCTTTTGTTCTCATCAGACGTGCAGTCATGCATAACGATTGGTCGAGTGGAAGCAACGCTCTTTGTTGCGATTTGTTCTTTACTCGCGTTTCACAATGCATTATTTCTGCAGCCTTTATTCGTCCAAATTTCTTTCATTTTTCCGTTACCATAATAAAAAAGAGCGTATAAATAAATATTAAATGATGTTAAATATGCAGAAAAGAACTGTAATATGGAAATAAGAAATCAACTATAAAACTCTAAACAATATATGCATTTATACAGTAAAAACAAGGATTTTACTGCGACAAAACTAAAAGAATGAGAAATTTCTAGTTGACAAAAAATATAAAATTTCAGAGAAGTTGGTTAGATACACAGATTTAAAAGTAGAAAGAGAAAACACACACACATACATACATACATACACACACACACACACACACACACACACACACATATATATATATATATATATATATATATATACTAGCAGACCACCTCGCGTTTCCCGGTCGTAAAATACGCTGCAATATAATATTTAAAATTATACAGATTTCGTATTTATTATTATAGATCCAATTCTCTATTAATTATTATATTGTACCTAATATATATTAATGAGTTTAGAAATTAATAAGCAAATATGACTTGGGTTTCATCAACTAGAATAAAAACCAAATTATATATCTCTGCCACCTTGTTAGTTACAATCTGATCCACGTAAATACGCATATAAAAACGGCAAAATAGCCTTGTTAAATCTACAAATGTATATTTGCTAATGATTAAAGAAGAACTTTAAGTAAACTTACGTCAGCCAAATCTCGTTTGTTTTCAATTTCAATTCCTTAGCAACAATTTTTACCAGCCAAACATCGAAGGAAATTTGTTTCACATTCACAAGCCCTTATACATAAGGTTTCCAATTAATTGACCAACATTTGACAGAATAGTTTGGTAGAAAATGTTCCTCGCATGGACATACAGAAATACAGACTAGGTCACTGGTATATATTTATATATGCGTGTGTGTAAGTATGTGTGTGTGTGTATATATATATATATTTATACGTATGTCGATGTATATGTATATCTGTATGTGTGTGTTCTAAATATTATATATACATACATATGCATATATATATGTGTGTCTGTATGTTTGTGTGTGTGTGTATATATATATATATTTATACGTATGTCGATGTATATGTATATCTGTATGTGTGTGTTCTAAATATTATATATACATACATATGCATATATATATGTGTGTCTGTATGTTTGTGTGTGTGTTGTTACTATATTTTTTGATATGCAATGGGGTTTGATTCCTGAAAGTGCGGAGATTTTATTTATAAACACTGCTGATAGAAACTGACGAATCAAATTGAACCACGTACTGCTATCAACCAATCAGAAACTAGAATTGCCTCATAAATGTTAATTCTTTAGCCGCCCGTCACATAATATTTTCGTGTTACACGAGAAAAATCTTTTGCTCTTTGTTTGCAAAATTATAAAGTTCAAAACCTCTACAGAACTGCTAACCACTTGTATAACGGTCTTGTATAGAATAGTTACCCGTCGGAAACTCTTTTGAAATGAAAAATAGCTTCCAATTCAAAATGTTTCTGAGCTCAGCGGTGAGTTTAGTTCGGTGGATCAGAATCAAAATTCGAATGTTGGCAAGTAAATTTTTTAGGATATTTAAGAATGCAAAAGTTACACAAGGTAATTCAGGCACAACCTGAAAACAGAAACGACCTTGTGTTTATTGAAAAGAACGCAACCACCTCTGCAGAATTAGTACATTGCTTATATAACAGAAGTCTCTGTGTGGTAATGCGAGAAGCCTTGGACGATACCTGCAAATCATTGAGACCATTATTTATCGAAAGCAAAACCCAAAATTATATCTTTATATACTGAACTGACATCTCTAAAACGTACGGAAGCCGACACGATTACAGATTATATTATAAGAGCAGAAACAACAGCAAATTCATTAAAAAATGTCTGGCGAAGTTATTGGTGACAGTTTGTTAATCTCCATAGTCTTTAAAGGATGTACCAACGTGATAATTTAGGAAGACAACTCCATAACTTTTGGTCAATTAAAGGTAGAACTTATGAGGTTATGAGGAAACTGAGAAAATGATCACAAAAAACAAAACAAAAAAAAACAAATGATTTTACAAATATCATGAAATTTAAAAATGTCCAATTAAAACTAAAAAAAACAACTTCTGAATGTATGCGCTAATGACTGCTACACATACACGCAACCGGCCCTTTAACAACAGACTGTACTTAACCACATATAAAGCTTTCTGTGTAGAAAACCAAATTTAAGCAGAATGCATGTATTTGGCTCAACTTGCTTCGCTTTTATAGATAAGAAAAGCAAATTAAATATCAAAACTGGTCGAGGTATATTCCTTGGGTACGACAAAACTGCCCAGGCTACTTAGTATGCTTTCCAGACAAAAATAAAATTAAAAGAATTTGATGTAAACAAATTAACAGACGCATTTATTTTAAAAGACGAAAATACAGTATATAAAGTGGATTAATTAATATTAAACGCTGCCGATAGGAACTGACGAATCAAATTAAACCATGTTCTTCAAATACCTAATAAGAAACCAGAACTGCTATTTATAAATGTAATTCTCAGTATTCCAGCACATAATATTTTCGTGTCAACATAAGAAGGATCTTTTTCTCTTTGTTTGCAAAATTATGAAGTCCAGAACCTGTACAGAATAGCTTTTATATAGTGTCTGAGCAGAGGAAGTAAATTACCTGTTATTTTCCTATCTATCCTTTTATCTAATTATCTATCTATCTATCTATCTATCTATCTATCTATCTTACTGGTGAAGTAAACAAGACATATGAAGGTATGTTTTGATAAGGTTATCGAAACATGTCGGACCTTGGCAAACTGTAAACAGGTAAACTTTGCAACGGAAGGTCTGAACAACTGATCGAAAGTTGACGTATCTTCTGTCACGTGTTCTTAATTTGCTGGACATAGTGTTGAGTCGGATTTCAGACGTCAAACAGAGCGGATGGGTTAACGGATCGTCTTTCCACTTGGAGGGAGGTGACGTGTCTCAAAGCAGATACTAGAGAAACCCAGAGGCCAGAGGTACTCATGTTCCATTTTTCTGCGAATGACATCTGAGAAATGAAATACAAACTTTTTATAAAATCGATCATAGTCTGGGATAGTTTGAAACGTCTTAGGCCAACAGATGATATCCCAGGTAAGCTAAAAGGCGGAGGGCTAACGACGCATCGGAAAAAGGTATGTCGTAAATACCTGTTTGACACACACGCACGCATAAACACTTAGACAAGACTAATCACCTTAGACTGTTGCAGATATATGTAGATAAGACAACATATCGTCGAATTAGTGTAGAACCAACATACATTCAGTTAGGCCAGACCATTTTATATACACTCAAACATATGACGATTCAACATAAATAGGTCACAAACGCAAATACGCATATACACACGTGATTGCATATAAGTTATGTTTAACTAGTAATATATATATATATATATATATATATATATATATATATATATATATATATATATATATATATATATATATATCGGATATAAAAATCCACACAATTCCACAATATAGGTTGCGTTTAATCTGAGTGCCGTTCGAATATGGCAAAACATATATATTGATTTGGTGCCGATCAACACGTATATATTTATAACATACAGCATACCCTTTTTTGGTACGAATACCATACAATAAAGCTACTCACTAGAAATTCTTCATATCCATGACTTGTATAGAAGAGCTGCCCACCGGAAACTATTATAAAATTATACATGGCTTACAATTCAAGTTATGAGATAAAAATTCAAATATGTTTTATAGGTGTGCTATATTATAAGGATAAGAGAGAAAAGCAACGGGGAAAAAATGAAGGCTAAAATATATACAAAACAATATATCAGAAAATGTAATAACACAATTTTTAATTTAAAAAAATATTTAAAAATGTGTAAAACTTGAAGCAATTATAAAAAATATATTTTTTAATTCGGGAACTTAAAATAGATTTCTGATAAAAAATTTAAATTCTAAAATAAAAAAAAACAGATATAGTAAAATACATAAGAATTACGAAAAGAACAAGAAAAGGAAAAAAAATTGTAACTTTAAATGTAAAGCAACTCAAATTCTTGGAAATTAATCAATCAGGATAAAATAAAACGATAGTTAATATCCAGTACATTCACATGCAGCATAATCCAGTGGAAAGATTTAAATATCTGTAATTAGTTTGAAAAGGGGGCAAATGAGTAACTTAGATAAGTAATCTAAATCCGTGTTTCAGCGTTCCTTGTCCGTAAAATGCATATTCATACATATCAAAATGGTTTTAAAAGAATTTCAGAACAGTGTTGCGTTTGTTCAATAAAAGGTTCACGAACAAAGCAGATATTAGCCTGTCAAGTTCGAGTAAAGTAAAACCAAAGCAAACCCCATTTATAATTTCAAAAAAGTTTAGGAAAGCTTTTCAATGGAAACCCATTGAAAAACATGAGTTCATAAGGAAAGAAAAAATCAAGTAATGATAAAGGTTGGCTATGGACCAAAAGATGTGAGTACTCAACTGGCAGGCTTAAATGACAACGGCGAAATGAAAAGAAAGAAAACCGTTATTAAAATTTAGAGATTAATGTAAAGTGTAATTAACGTTAGTGTAAAATTTAGAGATTAATATATATATATATATATATATATATATATATATAATACGCATACACACATACACACATACATATATATACATATATATGTGTGTGTGTGTGTGTGTGTGTATAATATTTAATATATTAAACTAGTCGCGATCGGATTCCAAATGTTCAAACCAGATTCCGAATATAACTATTCCCACAAGTCTATTCCTATGCATACATTTTTGATAAAATCAAATCCTGTAAATTTACAAATAAAAGAAAATGAAATAAAATATATCAACAGCAGCAGATTTAATTGCATCACAAGTTTAGAGTAAATTCCATGATTTGAATGTATCTATTATTAGCAGGACCCGTTAATTGGCGTTGTTGGTGGTGAGCAACCTCAACCTCTTCATGTCAAGAACGGCTTTCAGAATAGATACCCCTAACCTCCTCATGCTAAGAATGGTTTTCAGAATAGACGCCCCCAACCTTCTTAATTTAACCAACAAAATTTAACCTTAATATTCCTTTCAGCATATTCATCCGAAAATACTATAAACAAACAAAAAAAATTGGTTGGTGGCAGTGTCGGCGGAGAGAAGTATATTTGCTTATTATGCGTGCGTAAAAACTTGGCAGTCACTGAATTGCAGTGCATAAAACATGTCTTTATATCAGGAAATCTACTTGTCTCTTCCAAATTTAAATGAGATTTTCTTATTCAGTATAGTCGGAAACATGAAAGTCGTCAATTTAACGGAAATTGTGGGGGTGGAGCTAAGGTAAAAATGTACCTAAGTAAACAAAAACAAAGTTAATGTCAGTGCAATGTCGATAATGAGTCTGGAAAAGAGAATTAAACAAAATACTGCACAGAAGTATAATTGATAGGAAAAATATATAACAAATAAGTGCTTTTAAGTAATTTAGTTTAAAATCAATCTTTATAAAATATTGGGGCGTTTACTTATTTGTAAGCGGTTGACACGGTAACATAATTGAAGCCTATGTAATGGTTGGAAAATATATAAGTAATTAAAATCGTCCGCAGTAATAGTAAACTTAAAATAAATAAGAAAAATATAATATAAAACGCCCCCCCCCAAGCAACCCTTGAAAAAAATTGCATTGTGTAAGGGATGAAAAGTCGCTTCAAACTCGAAAAATAAATAATGTTACTCGCAAATGTTATTTTCTTTAGGGGTTTTGGGGATATAGTGGCGTGTAGGCACTTTGTGCAGAGATAAGTGTAAGGGTACCAGTATTTAATTTTCTGTTTATGAGCGGTCATTATGTTTGTATTTGATTTATAGCACGCTTGTCTTATATGGAGAATGAATCCATATTGGAAAATTTATGGAACGTTCGTTTATGTATGTAGAAGTAGATTTCGGTGTAATAGAATTGTCAGGTCATAGCCAATCAGATTGGCGACTTTTGAGATGCAGGCATTTATTATATTTACCTCGGGATATTGAAAGATTATGGTATGTTTATGTAGTTAATAACCAGTCATCATGGGTGCAATGAAAGTATCGAAGACAAAATTTAGAATTGGTGACATCTGGTAGCTGTGGGAGGACTAAATATTTGCAGAGAAAACTAAGAACTCTTTCCTCTCTAGATGTTGCGATTATAATGGCAGTGCCCCTAGGATGCAATGTAGCATTTTATTATAACAATGTAATGTGCTTGACATTGTGTTCGAAATTTACATAAGATAGTGTTAATAGCCTATACAGAATAAATTAGTATGTGGCATTATATTGTAAACCTACAATACTTTAGTCCAGGGGGTATTTCTGTAATCGAAATAGTATATAAAAGATAAACCGATTAGTCTATTAAGTTTTGTCGATGTTACTAAGCAATTGAGCATATATTACCTACTGATTTAATAGTACTCATATGAGATGAAAAATATATTTAAACTATTTACATATTGTTAGATTGTGTAATATTTTTATCAGCATGAATAATTATTCGTATCAATTTCTCCAGCCACAACTAAAATATTCTTTCTGAAAAACTGCCTCAGGTAGGTGACGGTTTTATACCGTACAACTGCATCGTGGAAGTTACGGTTTTGAACAGTTCAACTGCACCAGGGAGGTGACGGTTTTAACACTACAATTGAGTCAGGAAGTGACGGTTTTAAACAGTACAGCTGTATAATGCGAGGGACGGTTTTTAACAGTACAACTGTATAAGATATATGACGGTTTTAAACAGTAAAACTGCATGAAAGATATGAGGGTTTTAAAGCTACAACTGCGTCAGGAAGGTGAGTAAGACTGCATCATGTAAGTGACGGTTTTAAACCATTACCCCATTGATACAGTTGTACTGTTACAAACCGTCACGTCCCTGATGCAGTTGTACTGCTTAAAACCGTCACCTGCATGACGTGACGTCATTGATGGCGTTGTAATGTTTAAAAACGTAACCTTCTTTACGCACGCGTTCTGTTAAAAAACCATGACCACACTGACGCAGTTGTACTTTTTATAGCCACAACCTCCTTCATGCAGTTATACTGTTTAAAACAGTCACTTTATTGATGCAGTTTCACTGTAAATTACGGTAACCTTTCTGATGCAGTTGTACTGTTTATAATCGCCATCTCCCTGATGCATTTGGAGTTGACGGGTTAAAACAGTAAGATGGTGACGGTTGTAAACAGAACAAGTTCATCAGCAAGATGATTGTTTTTAACAGTACAACTGCATCAGGGAAGTAACGGTATTAAACAGTACAGCTGCATCAAGAGGTGACGATTTAAAACGGTACAACTTGATCAAGGAGATGAGTGTCGTAAACAGTACGAATGCATCAGAGAGGTGATGTTTTTAATTTGTACAACTGCATCATCGAGGTGAATGTTTGAAACAGTACAACTGCATCAGGGAGGTGACAGATTTCTACAGTACAATTGCATCAGAGTGTAGACGGTTTTAAACAGTACAAACACATCAAGGATGTTACGGGTTTTCAGTACAATCGCATCAGGAAACTGACGGCTTTAAACAGTAAAACTTCGTTAGGGAGGTTGCGGTTTTAAACAGTACAACTGTACCAGGGAGGTGATGGTTCCTAAGTAGTTAGCGTCACAGACTACAACTTCGAGGACAATCTGAGGAATTTATTTTTTCTGTGCAAATGGAATCACAAAATATTCATTCAACGTTAAAACCGAAAACAAGTAAACCTGTATCAGCAATTCTAAATCAAACCAATAACAATTAGATTTAAATGGGATTTAATTTAAGAAATTTCGCCTGTTTACTTTTTCTTTATCCAACTATTGGTCCAGTAACGAAACAGAAGCATTCATCCAGCATACCGGTTGTCTTGAAAAAGTCGTTGTTAAGGCAAAAAGATCCTCTCGTCTATTAATACCGAAAAATGACTGTCCTTTTTTCTTAATTGATAACGGTCAAACCCAATGGAAATGACTCTCACATTCACAATTAACAAGTGGCGACATTGGTATGTAGTTGTGTTGAATGGGATTGACGACCGTGTCCATATTTCCAGTTTTACTATGAATGCTGGCCACCATACACGTTGTAATAAGCTATTCATTATCTTTTCTGTACTTGGTCAGTGAAAAATAAATTCTTCTACAAGGAGAAAACATGTTTAAATAAATGATTCCAGTTATTTTAAATCAGTTTTTTATATTCTTCCGCAATTGAGTTATGTTAAATCGTATTTTAATTACATTACTTACGATGCTGTAGGATATTTTTTATTTTTATTTTTCACGATTGACACGCTACGATTTATTTATCATCTTTGTATATATATATATATATATATATATATATATATATATATATTATTGGACACGCACATTTATAGTTTTTGCCCAGAAAGGGAAGGCTTTTAATATTGTTTCTTTTTTCACTCGCATATGGTCTATGATCGTTTTCTTCTGCATTTTCTTTTTAATATCCTGATGATGTCCCCTGCAATAGGGACGAAATGTTGATAAAGATTTTATAAATTCTTCGATTTTCCTTCTCAAACAACATATGCATCGTCTTTACACACATACATACACACGCACATATATATATCATATTTATATATATATATATATATATATATATAAGTGTGTGTGTGTTTTGTGTGTGTGTATATACATAAATGTATTTGTATATAAATATTACCGAAAATTCTCGGCCATTCTCCATGAACCTTTGTTACGATAACGTGCAACGCTCTAAGTATTATGGTATCTATTTGATGCAGGCTTAGGGATTTATGGGAACTAATCACCACAGTACCACATTTACTCAAGAAGTTTGACGTAAGAAGCGTTCATTCTAAGTTACCGCATTATACCTTTTGCCTGTTTTAACGGAGTGAAAAGTACAATATATTAATATTATTACACACATACACGTATATAAAAGGTACCATAATATAGATAAACTAAAGAAGTGCTCGGTTACAACTTCTACAAGAGTTAATATAAGTATCTTTTGAAAACACCGACAGACACACAAGATATATCTCTTATCGAAATCACAAAAAAAGTGGGTGCTGTTTGACTTGAACTGATGCGTTGTATAGCTTACTGCTATAAACCAGTTTCTCATACAATCTCGACATGTTCAAATCGATGAAACCCTGGTACACTCAGCAGACACTGCAATGTATAAATTTTAAGTAAAATACTTTTCTCTTTCTATCTATGTCTTTCGGTCTGTCTGTCTGTCTATCTGTGTGTCTGTCTGCCTCTCCCTCTGTCTCTGTCTGTCCGTCTCTGTCTCTATCTCTGTCTTGTCTCTCTCTCTCTCTCTCTGTCTCTCTCTCTCTCTCTTTATATATATATATATATATATATATATATATACAAATTGTAGATAAATAAATATGAAAATATTTTAAAATATGTATATATTATATCTATATGCCATCATTTTTAAAAGTTATCGGCCTTATAATATTTCCCTCTTATTGTCCCCTTCTCTTTTTTGATTGTCGAGTGTTATATTGAATTGGAATTTATCGATCATACTCTCTTGCAGAAAATCCATACTATTTGTGTAAGAAAAAAAGTAAATAGTGAAAAAAAATAATAAAAAACAAACAAACGTAAGAACACGTACGACAATTCATATTCTTCAACCAGAACCTCTACCGTGAATTATTTTTGTCCGAAAGTTTATTCAATTACTTCGGAAGGAGATTTTCACTACTAGGATTTCTATGATCGAACAACAACAAAAAAAAAAAATGAAAGAAACAATATCGAAACGTAAACAGATAAAAATTAAAAAAAAAAAAAAAAACAAAACCGTCTCTCTCACTCTTAATTCCTCTCTCTGTCATTCACCCACACGTGTATTGCCTTAATTGGAATTCAATATTATTATTTTAGGTTTTGATTACATTTGCCTATATACACATCTATCTATCTATCTATCTATCTATCTATCTATCTATCTATCTATCTATCTATCTATCTTATCTATCAATATCCTCTCTCTCTCTCTCTCTATATATATATATATATATATATATATCGGGTGTCATGCCTTGAATGAAATGCTTTTCTAACTTGTATCTTATCTTTTTAAGATTATATTTTAAAACTTTCATTCTCTCTATTTCAGTTTGTATTTCTCCTCAGACTACAACTCATTTTTTGCAACCGCTTCTTTGTATTATTACAGGTCTGAATGTTCTCTCTGTTTCAGTTTGTATTTCTCCTCACACCACAACTCATTTTTACAACCTCCTCTTTGTATTATTACAGATCTAAATATTCTCTCTACTTCAGTTTGTATTTCTTCTCACACCACAACTCATTTTTGCAACCACCTCTTTGTAATACAGGTCTGAATAATGAGAAAATCTGAATTTTTTTAACAAAAACTTTAAAATAACTTTCTTAGATTAAATTTTTAAAAACTTCTTTCAGAATGGAAAATCGTTAAAATTTAATAAGAAACGTATTTCATATAGGTTTCATTAACAAATATTCAGTACATAACGAGAAAAATAGAGATAAAAATGTCAAAAGGACTGTATAACTGGTTATGTTAAACTATTTGTACCATTACAGGTCTGAATATTCTCTCTGTTTCAGTTTGTATTTCTCCTCACACCGCAACTCATTTTTGCAACGACCTCTTTGTAATACAGGTCTGAATAATGAGAAAATCTGATTTTTTTTAAGAAAAGCTTTAAAAAAACTTTTTAGATTAAATTTTTAAAAACTTCTTTCAGAATAGAAAATCATTTCATATAGGTTTCATTAACAAATATTCAGTACATAACGAGAAAAATAGTGATGAAAATTTCAAACGAACTGTATAACTGGTTACGGTAAATAGTAGTCATCGCCAGCGAAAGTCTTTGTTATTATTATTATTATTATTATTATTATTATTATTATTATTATTATTATTTAAAACATTTTTATTTTTGTGTCCTGCTCTTTCGCGCGAGGACTAATATATATATATATATATATATATATATATATATATATATATATATATATTGGATTCTAAGTGTTAACTAAACGGTTTGTCAAGAGCTGTATTTTTGTTTTAACAACGAATAAAGGTTTGCTTAGTAAAGTCTAACTTTTTTTATATATTAATATACATATGTAATCAAACATTATTTAAAAAAAATCTGAATTCGTACTTATCATTTTTGTTTATTTAATTTTCCTTACGATCTTTCCTTGTCAAAATTGAAAAGAGCAAGGTATGTTCTATATATGTGACTAACGTTTTAGAATCATCTTAAGGTTATAATTGTTTTTATTTTGACGAAAAAAGAATCATTAGTGAAATTTCAAAATAAACATATAAATAAAAATAAAGCCATAGATCCTATTATTTACTTAACGATGTTTGCTTAAGTAAATGAATACTGCCTTAATACACCCATAATTTATATAGATTATTTAGTAGACACGACATACAGACATAGACCTTACTCTCATATCAGTATAGATTCCGTCTTTTCAGCCAACATCTGGCTCTCTCTCGCTCTCGCCTTTTTTATTGCGTGTTGTTCCAGAAGTCAATTTGTAGACAAATATCCGACCGCTCTGACCACCTGTGTTTCTCCAGGTCGGCCTTTCACCCTCGTCGTGTATTGCTAACAATGTTATTCGTGGCGGTAGGGGTCGAGTTGTACATACGTTGGTGTGTTAAGAAGGGGACGTTGGCGTTGATTCTGCCATATAAAGTCTCAGACTCGACAGACTGGTGGCCTAATCCTTGGACATACCTACACGTTACATCGAGGAGTGTCACGTAGAGGCCCTGATCCGTCGGTAAACACATACCTAATCCGCCTTAGATGTGTAGGGGTGGGTGTATGCAGAACGAGGCCCAGATGAACGGTGCTGGTACCGCAGTCGTTCAACATCGGAAAAGGATAAAGGTTGCGTTTTGGTGACGGGTGGATACGGGTGGGTAGGTAGGAAAGCCGGTGGCAGATAACAAGGGAGGAGGTAGGTTGGTGATTGGGGGAAAGCGATGGAGCGAGACGAGGAAATGCGAAACTGGAATTGGAGTGGGGATTAGTGTTCAAGTAAAGGAGAAAATGCGATGTGAAAATAATAGAAATAGAAACGAAAAAAAATATGAAAAGAATATGATTTGCTTTGGTTGTTTTACGGCATATCAACCCTTCTCAGGTTATTTAATGCCGAATCCAGTTATTTTGAAAATAGTGTTCATGTTGCATCCATTTATTTAGGAAATAGTATTTATGTTGCACCCAGTTATTTTGTAAAAAGTTTCTTTTTTTTCTTGAAGCTGTTTGTATCTTCAATCGCTAAATTGTAGTGTTGGGTTGGGTTTGGTTGTTTAATAGTGAATTTTATCGTTTTTTCCTTGCCCTACAGAACATGAATGAGTTTTGTAATGAGAGAGGGAAAAATGTTACAGTTCTAATATTTGGTATATTTTAAGTTAGAAAACCAGTCAAAAGGTCGGGGAGATAGAAAAAGAAATGGAAAATGGGAAGAAGGAAAAGGAAGGAAAGGTGGGTCGTTTTTTTGTTGTTTTTTTTTGTTTTTGCAGATCATAATTACGTTTTGCAAAAGGAAGTAAGAAAACAAAAAAGCATCAATGTTAGGTGCATTTTGTCCCAGGAAGCAACTATCTTCAGACACCCTGCTCTGGTAGCACCAGTTGAAAAGAATGTGTAAGATAATGAAAGATATATGGATAATGTTGAAAATGAAGATTATTATAAAATGGCGGATATAACAAAATAGTAAAAAAAAAGTGTTGGAGAAAAATTATAGAAGTAGTTTTTCTTTTACTTTCATTCTCCGAGATCAAGTAATCACATTCCCAGGATTGACGCTTGCTATCTTGATACAGTGGAGATATTTTTGTGTGTTTATGTCTTCTCTACATTTCAAACCAAGAATAAGAAGAGTTTAAGAGTGGTTTAATTATTCTTTTTTAGAATAGTTTTAATGCCCTGTTTTACGGCATATCAACCGTTTTCGGGTTATCTAATGTTGAATCCCTTTTGGCGAAGATTTTAATATCTTCGAATATTTATTGATGCTGTTTGATTTGATTTTTGGAAGAGAAACATTTTTACTTTTGTTATTTGACTTTGCAATAAATGATTGAATTTTGCAAAGTCAAAAACAAAAAAAATAATAGCAGTGTTTAGTACATTTTAGGTCTAGGAGCGGGTATTTTCAGATAACCTAATCTAGCCACACCAGCGAATAACTAAAAGAGTGAAAAATAATTATGTTTTCCCTTCCCATGTTAACAGGTTAGTATGTTATGGCATATCGTTCATATGGTGCTGGATTCCAGATACCAGATTCATCTGGCCTGATGGAGTATCCAAATTAGTGTTGTTACTTGCAGTAGCATCTAAAGAAGAATTTTGTTTTACAGAAGAATTTTGATTTACAGGAGAATTTTGTTTTATAGAAGAATGTTTTTTTACAGGTTATAATTTAAGCTTTAAATTCTATGTTATTTTGAATATCCTCTTTTTTTGTTTCATTTTACTTCAGTTAAAATTCTAAAAAAAGTAGGTGGCTTCTTTACGAAATATTGAATTAAAAACAAAGTTAGTAACAATATTTTACCACTGACTAACTGACCAATCAACTATGATATATTGTCTATTATTTGTGATATAACCGAAATTGAAAAAAAAAATGCTTGTCTGGGGCGTTTGAAATCTTTTAATAATGAAGTGTGAACTCCCTGAGAATAGGCATATGCACATTTAGCGAATAGGGACGAAAAAGGTTTACAAAAGGAATACTCAAATGCTTAGTCCGTTTACAGTAATTGACCAATAATATAAATTAAACTCTGCGGATCAATATAAAATATGAAAATGGAATTTATAAACATTGTGTGGCCCTTAGTTTTACGTTGGACATTAAAAATGTCCTATATATTAATACATTTTTATTAGTTGTATTTTTATTATCACAAGAATCATTTTGAAATCGGAAATTTAATCTAATTTTTCCGATTCCAATATCAATTCCGATACCTTAAAAGTTCCGATTTGTTCAATTTCCTATTCTCATTCAAATAAGTTGTCCCAAGAATATATATATATATATATATATATATATATATATATATATATATATATATATATATATATATATATATATATACATATGTGTGTGTGTGTGTACTGGCATGGTGCTCGGCGTTGCCCGATCGTAAGATACGCTTAAATATGACATTTTAATACATATTTCATATTAATTATTTTAGAGATACTTATCCATTGATTATTATTTGATAATACGAACCATACACAAGGAATAAAAATATCTGACAGGTATAAAGAGTGTGCCAGCAGCCGCGCCTCTCTAGGCCACAAACCCAGGCAACGCTCAACACGCACATGCGTTACATTATTGGTATACGCAGACCTGTGTAGAGCAATATCGCTTAAGACTGGTCTCGCCACCGCATGGCCTTATGTATATCGACAGGGTTCTAGTGCAACGATATAAAGTATAACCAACAGCGGACAACCCTGGCGCACTGACCGAGGAACGGCGAATGATCCTAAACGCTCCCATTTACCCTCACTATTGCTGTCATATAGTGATCCAGTTACCTTAAGAACAGATCGCAAGAAACAATGGTCGACTCGCAAAGGATTTAGACTTAACTGACTTGATTGTTTGTTCTACCCTGTCGTCTTTTATGGCCGTGAGGTCAGATGTAAATTGTTTTGACTCTTCTATTTTTCATACCGTAGTTCTAATCAGGTTACACTAAGTAAACAAATACCGAATTTTATTTCTATATTTGAGATGTTCCTTGAGTTTTCTCGACCCATGCATGCTCCATCAAAAATAAATGGAAGAACTCTGGTTAGGAAGTTTTTTTTCAGTGCTGCAGCTCATTTGGTGCTTGTAGTCGATTTGGAGAATCTTCTACATTCTTCTTTTTGTTAGATGTTGGGTTATTTCTTTAGATCTCTTCTCCCACTAATTGAAATGTTTAGGATTTCAACTACTTCGAAACACTCTCTAACGATAATTTATCTTCTACTTGGAAAGAAAAGAAAATGAAGCTGCATATTGTATTTGTAAACTTAACGTATATATATATATATATATATATATATATATATATATATATATATATATATATATATATATATATACGAAATAAGCACCAGGTGCGCTTGATAGCCAAATCACAAAACAATATTACGAAAATAAATGAATACTTTACTTGTTTGAAATTTACGTTAATCTCACGAAGTCAGCGTACCGGATCGGCAATTCAAAATACAATTGCTGAGAGACAACGCGCGGATCTTTATTAACGGACTTTTTTTCTCCAACTTTACACCATGGCAAGAATAAAGAAGAAAAAAGAAAGAAAAACAAGATGTACAATATACTGAGGATGGAGTTTGACTCCGAAATATATTTAAATTATAAATTTCAAACACGTAACATATTTGTTTATTTTTGTAATATTGCGTTGTTATTTGGCTTTCAAGCGCACCTGAAGCGTATTTTATCTTATTCAAATTAAATCAACGCCTTTATAAGGGAAATCACAACCCTGACGATATATATATATATATATATATATATATATATATATATATATATATATATGCGTTTTTGCGTTTGTGCATGCGTGTCTGTTTGTGTGTGTGTGTGTATATATATGAGCGAAGTAGGACGTTTCCTAGTAGAATAATACTCGAAAAACTAATTAAAATATCATGTAAAAATTTCAAATAAAACATATTACAAATAAAAATAGAAAATATAATTAAGTACATAGTTTTCTAGATACACTAACGCATATAACGACGTAAAGTCGAATAGATATCAAAGTAAAATCTGAATTTAAATGAGAAATTGTGTAATCGGGGTATAAATTTAGATATACTTACTTCGTTCATACATAAACAAGCTAGATATATGAAAACTGATTGATAGGAAAAATAAAGTGAAAAATAAATGTGTGAAGTTTGTTGAGCGATATATATATATATATATATATATATATATATATATATATATATATATATATATATACTTGTTTATTGTTATATAAACATGGCCACATCCTGCTGCTAAAAATAGCCACTTGTTTCAATCAAACAACAGATATCATCAGGCAGCGACTTGACTATTCAAAAGTTCAATGAATAGTCAAGTCGCTGCCTGATGATATCTGTTGTTCGATTGAAACAAGTGGCTATTTGTAGCAGCAGGATGTGACCATGTTTATATAACAATAAACAAGTATTATCAGCTCTTTTTATTGAGCACTATCTAACAACCTCGTTGAATTCACTAGTCCATTATTTTTTAATAAAAAAACCCGAGTATATATATATATATATATATATACTCGGGTTTTTTTTATTTTTTGGGGGAAATATGTTTATTCAATCATATTTCACCTTTTGTTTATACTAATCCTTTAATTAATGAAGCTAGATTTAATTACAGAGTAGATACAAATGAATGACAAAAATCTATATCTCAAATTTTAAGCTCTTTAGTTATTCATAAGTATTTTCCCGAAACTTCCCATGATTGTGTAGCGATAAAAACACTGTATATCTTCTCTATATAAATAAAATGAACTCATTTTTCCCGCTAATTTTGACCTTAATAGGATTAAAAATCAAGATATGTCATGCAAATATAATATGCACAAACGGCAGAACAATATCTGAGGTGTATTATAGGCTTATTATTTCTCAAATTCCTCGATAATCTTAGATTTCTATACTTTTTCTGCTGAGAAGTCACGGCCAAAATCGGTTAAGATCAATGGAAGTGGTAAAATATTTTCTCTCTAATAAATTCCTCCCCCCCCCCTGCCACCACTTAACACCGTTTGGGGATCATTCACAAGGAACAGTTGAGAAGAGAACACCGGTTTGGCTTCGTAGTTCTTTCATGTAAAGTTATTTAAAATCACTAATCTAAGCTGCAGTGCTCTGTGGCGTAGTGGTTAGCGTGCTGGACAATTCACATTATATTTTTACGTTCGCGCCGACCTACTGTAGTCGTTTTTTTTTTTTCCTAAACAACTGGAATGGACTTTTCTTGGTGGCCGAACTGTTAACGTTGCAGATGTTTTTTTTTTTTCACACTTTATTTTCCTACTTTTACTCATGACTCCGGGTTTGATCCTTCCTACTTACCTACAATAACATTTTTTAAAACTCCCCCCCCCGTCCCGGAAACAAACACTCGGGCAACGCCGGGTACCCCCGCTAGTTTAAATATAATTAAAACATATACCTTACTGTATTCATTATGTAACCCCTTATATAAATCCCGTTAAATGCATTGGTTTTTGTCTTTGAATATTACAACCCTGAAATTTTATTAGTATATATATATATATATATATATATATATATATATATATATATATAGAGAGAGAGAGAGAGAGAGAGAGAGAGAGAGATAGAGAGAGATAAATTATGTATATAATATAATATATGATATAGTTTTATATAATATATTTAAGCAAACATTGCCAAATATGATAGCAATCTCTTCTTAATTATTTCTTTTAATTTTTTTGATTTTCTTTCCGATTTTTCTTGTGTTAAACTAAAAAATGTTATACCTTCTACAGGAAGGGTTTCAGCACTTAATCCAATCATCATCAAGTAAAAGAAGCAAATGGACAAAACAGCTGCAGTAAGTTTAAACTTGATTTTCCTCCCATATAAGGCAACTCCTTTTTAATAACACTAAAATAATACATTCTAAACTATAATTTGATGCTATTCTCATCACTATCCAACTATCTACAATTAATAATATTGCATTGGAAACCAGTCAGGCAATTTTTACCGTGTGATACTAATTATGGCATCAAACATTCAACTTGTTAACGTCTTTCCTGGAACAGTGTGAAAACGTTCTGCCGGTGTCTAACTGACTTCACTCACAGGTTTCATTGTTACTTTCGAGGGTATCTTTGTTCATTTGCTTTTCTACCGCATAATGATTCGATAAAAAATCAAAAACATTCCTTATACGTGTGAAACATATATTAGTATGGTTTTCGTGTTAATGAAACGAACATTATAAGGAACATCAGAAACGTTTATAATGAGGCTGTAGATTTCTGTTATTGTAAACAATATTGAACTAAACGAAAAATCTACTTAAATACTCACACACACACTATATATATATATGTATACAGAGAGAAAGAGAGAGAGAGAGAGAGAGATCTAAATAAAGATCGATAGTATGGGATAGATATATGACAAAATAACATATAAAATATATAAAAGGTAGAATTTCATATCTATGTATCTATAAGTATATGTACACATATGCATATAGGTTTTCCAGAAATATTGGAAACCTTGCAAATTCCTTCTGTTTTATCAATTTTTCTTAATAACCACGTGTTTAGCTTCACATGCAAAGCTCAAATTCGGATGTGTTTACCCAATATCGAAAGTCACAAGCTATTTTATTTATTTATTTGTTTTCTTAATTAAAATCGATCAATCAATAAATTAATCGATCTGTCCGTCCACAACGTCCATTCAGAGACAATGCGCTGGAATTCAATCGATAAGCAATTTTCTTTCTGTCACGAGGATCCATTTATTGACTAATCCAGTAAGACTCGCCATCAACCCCACTCCTAAACCAGTGTAGATCTAAGTTTGAAGAACGTAGACATTGAATAAACAGCGCAACATAACTGAATGTTTTTTTTTAATATTCATCAGATATATGATTTTTATATTACTGTTACTGTTGCAGATATAATTCTATTACAAATATAAACTTACTTATGAATATATATATATATATATATATATATATATATATATATATATATATATATATATAATAAGTGTAGCTTAATCGCCATATATATTTTATAACTTACTAACTAGCTCTACCTACGTATTGAGCACTGTTGAAGCAAATACTTAATGTTTACGCATAAATTTATACTCACGTATATTAATTTATGTGAGTAAATGAAGTAAATATATACAGTGATGATCATATTTATTGGCACGGTAAAATAAAAGTTAAATTTTGTCTAATAAATTCTAAAAAAGGGATTAAATTAAAGAAAATAACAAAGTATATTATGTATTTTTAACTGGCCTTTCCGATGCAGCAATCGGATTTTAGAAAAAATAAATAACAAAGGAACAACAAACATAATTGCAAAAAACCCTTGTTCAAAATTATTGGCACGATTTATTTAATAATCAATTGTATAGCCTTTGGCCTTGATTACCTTCCTCAGTCGCTTTTCATAGTTTACAACCAAGTTGTTGCACTCTTCAGTAGTAATTTTAGCCCACTCTTCCTGACAATAATCCTCCAATTGAATAAGATTCTTAGGCTTCCTTTGCATTACCCTCAATTTTAATGTTCTCCATAAATTTTCAATTGGATTAAGGTCTGGGCTTTGTGATGGCCACTCCAAAACATTAATATGATTGCCCTCAAGCCATTTCTTAGTCAGTTTAGCCGAATGCTTTGGGTCATTATCTTGCATGAACCACCAACGACGACCAAGTGAGAGCTCTTTAGCAGAGTCTTTCAGGTTTTCATCCAATATTTTAACATAATCTTCCTTTTTTATGCTACCTGTGACCTTAACAAGTCGCCCTGGTCCAGAGGCAGCAAAGGATCCCCAAAACATCAAACTGCCTCCACCGTGCTTCACTGTGGGTATGGTGTTCTTAGGCAGGAAAGCTTCGCCAGATTTTCTGTAAATATAAGACACTTTATTATGGCCAAATAACTCTATTTTCGTTTCGTCAGTCCATAGAACACGTTTCCAGAATGCAACATCTTTATCAATATGACGTTTTGCAAAGGCTAGCCTTGCTTTCAGGTGCATAGGCTTCAATAAGGGAGTCTTTCTCGGACGACATGCTTTTAAACCAGCTCTCTTCAAAACTCTACCAACTGTATGTCGAGATACATTCACTCCAGAGGTGCTCTGTTCATCAACAATCTCCCCAACAGAGATCCTTGGGTTTTGTTTTACTTGTCGAACAATTTTCCGTTCATCTCTTGGGGAAAGAATCCTTTTTCTCCCTCTACCCTCTAAACTCATAACGTGGCCTTGCGATTTGAACTTGTTTATTATGGCTCTAACAGTGGATTTGGGAAGGTTTAGCTTCTTTGAAATCTTATCATAGCCCTCCCCATTGGTATGGCATGCTACAACAAGCTTCCTGACGTCTTCGCTGTGTTCCTTAGTTTTAACCATGGCGATTGAAAATTATAATTTAGTCACTTATAATAGTTTAAATAAATCGCTATCTAAAAATTATCTGAAAAAAATTATTCACTGAATTAGCGTTAAACAAGCATAATATGGCTATAAAAAAGTTCAGAAAGCACGTAAACCGGAAATTGATTGATATTATATTGATACTAAAAGAAAAACAAAGCCGTGCCAATAATTTTGAACAAGGGTTTTTTGCAATTATGTTTGTTGTTCCTTTGTTATTTATTTTTTTCTAAAATCCGATTGCTGCATCGGAAAGGCCAGTTAAATATACATACATTATATACTTTGTTATTTTCTTTAATTTAATCCCTTTTTTAGAATTTATTAGACAAAATTTAACTTTTATTTTACCGTGCCAATAAATATGATCATCACTGTATATATATATATATATATATATATATATATATATATATATATATATATATATATATATATATATATGTATAAAAAATAAAAGCAAAAATACCAGCGGTGGTTGACATTATGTTTTTAGAAAAATAGAAAAACCGAATGAAATTATTAAAATAATCAACGTTTCGTCCCTATTTCAGAGGACATCTTCAGGATATTGAAGTAAAAATGCAAGAAAATAAAAAGTCATAGACCATTCTGTTCTCTTTTTCGTATGGTCTATGACTTTTTCTTTCTGCAATATTTTTTCAATGCTGGATATTTTAGATATATTGAAAGATTGAATGTAAGTAAGCAGATAGCGCTACAGTGTTTTTTTTTTAGATTATCGTTAAGAACAAACACACTTTTTATCGTGGACAATACGAGAGTGACCCCTGTTGAACATAAATTTCAAATATTATATTAATAATAATAATACCTGATTATAATAATTATATGATGTAAAAAGACACTGCTTTAATTTCGATGTGCAGTTCTTCTTAATCAACGAAGGAACTCAACGAAACCTTACGTAAAAAGAAAACAGGAAAAGAAAACGTTGAAGAAAACAGGGCAAAATAAGAAGACCATTATTTGGAAAAAGATTATCTTAAACAATGTGATTTTATTATTTGCATTGAAATATTTAGCACAATATTACTTTCTGGGTATTTATTAGTACTTATTAATTTATCTCATTTGAGTAAGTTCTATATTTAAAATACAATGGACGCTATTTTCATAGAAATGTTAGTAAACTCATATATACTGCGTGTTTTTGATTTTTTTCTTCTGTCCGAAAATACATTTTTGTTCTATCTAAAAAAAATATTCGCTTTATAAAAACTTTTTGTTAGTATGAATTGTTATTATTATTATTATTATTATTATTATTATTATTATTATTATTATTGTTGTTGTTGTTATTGTGATTGTTATTGTTGTTATTATTATTGTTATTTGTTGTGGAGACGCCCACTAATTAACATAGGTAGGGGGTGAGATATATAAAGGTATCAATCACCAATACCGGGAGAGTTCTGCAACGACCGCCAAATAGGCAAGCCACCTATGTTGCCTCCAGTAAGACATGCAACACGCCACCTGCCGGAATATCTCCAACTGAAGTATATCTGAAGACATGTAAATATGTATATAACTTTTCTGTCTATTATATTATTGTTATACCTTTACTTTCCGTGTTCTTGCTAATTATTTGTGCAGACACAACATTATTATTATCATACGAGGATAAGGGTTAATAAGCGTACAGTGTTAGTAGTGGAAATTTGGTGAATTGGATAACTTAAGGGTAAGGGGTCATCAAGACCTTGTTTATGTTGGACTTGAAGACGGTCATATTATAGTCAGCTGGAAAGCAGGTAAAAAGAAGAGGGTTCCATAGGTGTGCAGTTCTAAGAAAGAAGCTTTTTTTCATGGAAACTACGATTAGGTTTAGGCAGAGATAAAGAGTGGGGGAAATTATTGATAGTTTTTCAGCTAGACGAGTGTTTCTCGTGAAAGTTTGGCGAGGGGGGACCATAGATTGGAGTTCAAAGGAGCACTTGCCATGAAAATAACGATAAAGCAGAGACAGGCTAGCAATGTCTATTCTGTGAGATAGAGGTTACAGGGAAGAGAAAAGGGATTCCCCCACTAGGCTACGAATTAGTTTTGAACAATTGTTTCATCTGGACCTGTTGGAATGCAGCAAATGGAACATGAAGCTGTTTCAAATTACCCAGATCTAAGCACACTGAGAGATAAACAGACTGGTCAGTTACATTATGATTGAATCTGTTACAATGAAGAGAAGAGGAAAACTGCATAAACATTCCTGTTTTTATGTGGATGCACCAGGGGGATGTGGAAAAACATAAAAGAAGGTTTAATATCATAATCTCACATCTCCGAAAAATAACTATCGAGTATGCTGGGGTGCCTGGACAGGTATTGCTGCTACTTTACATTGAGGAATAAGAAAAATCAACAGGTTTTTAAAAATTACCTATCGCACTAACAGACACTTCCATTTGAAATATATCCCCCCACGTCTGATCACGCAAACTATTAAAATATTGATTTGATTGCATTAGATGATCCATTCATTTGCTTTGCGTGCAATTGACAAAACTTTGAAAGGCATAAACGATAATAATAATGCTTTTGGAGGAAAAATAGTGGGTTTGGGAGCAGATTTCCAACAAGTCCTACTCATATAATCAAGAGGAAATCGTAAAGAAAGTATTGCAATTTGCATTAAGAATTCTGTTTTCTGATTTCAGTTTAAACAGTATAGTTTGTGTCAAAATATTAAAGCAACACGAAATGAAAGTAAATTTGCTCCATGGTTACTGAATCACGGATATGTAATAGCAATTCTTGTGGAATATCCAGGACAATTTAATAAGGATAATATAGAAGTGCCACAGTGCCTAGATGGTTATAAAACATATCACAACATGATAGCAGAAATAAAATAATTCTTTCATCAAAAGTCCTATCAACTTCGTGGTGATGGCCGGATATAGCACAAATAAAATAAAGACTGATGATCCTGTTGAAGCTATCCGTTTTCAACCCGATTATCTTAATTCATTTACGCCTTCTGGAATGTCTCTTAATAACTTGTTTTTAAAACCTGGGTGCATAATCATGCTTCTCAGAAATATATCCATAACAAAATGAACAAGATTAGAAGTAAAAAATGCATCAACATTCCATTGGAGTGATATTAATAACGGTGCATTATTAGGAAAGCATGTTCTCATTTCAAGAATAAAACATGCCCCAAATGACCCTGGATTTCCTTTCATTTTAAAAAGAAATCAGTTTCCAATTCGGTTATAATATGCAATAACTATCAATACAGGGTGTCTCAAAAATGTACTCACACTTTAACCCTTGCTAACAGGCTGTCATTTTTGTGTTGCAGGTGTGAGGTGTGAACCACATCATGGCAGGAAATCAACTTAGCTTGGAAGGGAGGAAGTTTGTCCTGAAATGTTATTGGAAGACAGAAAATGCCATTGAAGTGTAAAGACGATTCAGAAGGGAATTCGCAACATCACCACCAACGTGCCGGACCATTGCTCGCATCAAAGAGAAATTTGAAGCAGATGGAGTCGTCCAGAACGTCAACAAGAAACGTTCTGGACGACCTCGGACATCCACGATCCCTGGAAAAAAGAGCAGGTGCAAGAAACACTCTTTCGATCACCACAGAAATCACTTCGACAAACTGTTCGGGAAACCCACATCTCAAAAGATAGCGTCCATCGCATCATGAAACGTCTGCACTGGAAATCCTACATTCAAACATTAATTCATGCTCTCAACGAAGACAATCCTGACCGGAGAGTCGAATTCTGTGAATGGTACCTGGCAAAATGTGCAGAAGATGCAGGGTTTCCCACAAAATTGTGTGGAGCGATGAGGCAACCTTTAAAGTAAATTGCATAATTGCACGTACTGGGGTCCTATAAATCCTCATGTAACATGTGAACACCATGTAAACTTGTCAGGAGTAACAGTGTGGTGTGGGATATCAGCACTGGGCATCAAAGGGCCGTTTTTTATTAACGGAACTGTCACTGGTGAGAGATACCTTAACTTGCTTCAGGAGTTTGTTGGTCCACAAATTTCGAACATGAAGCTATTCCATTTCACTGTATGTTCATAAATAAAGGATTTCTCGTCATTCGAAGTGTGGGTACATTTTTTGAGACACCCTGCACATCCTAAGGTCAGAAATAAAAAAAACATAGTTTGTTTTTACCATAACCTGTGTTTAGCCACGGCCAACTATCTGTTTAATTTTCAAGAGCCGATAGGTTCTCAGATATTCGAGTTAAAGTCATGAAAGGAAAAAAGGAAAAACTTATACTAAAAGTATAGTTTGCACACAGGTATTTTTCTAAACCTCAATCATGACTATACGGCATAATCGCGTTGACACACCGGTTCTCCGAGATCACTGAAGTTAAGCAAAGTTCAGTCTGATTAATACCAGATGAGTGACCATTTGGGAATTCTAGGCGCTGTATGTGCTCTCCGCTTATCTCTGCATTTTTTCCAGTCTCCCTGTACATACACTTTACCTGACACTGGCATTTAACAAAGTTGACTAAGGAGAGTTGTGGTTGGAGATTGCACAAAAAATTCACGCAATGGCACCCCTTCGTGGGTATCCATAGTCTGTCAAAGACTGAACGAGCCCATTTCTTTTTAATAATGGCTAATATAAAAACCATTTCATTGCAGCAGTACAATTAATTTCAACTCAAGGAAAAATTGTTTTTCCCATTTGAAAACTTTCATTGGATAAAGTTCCAGGATTTACAATAAAAACATTACATGTGCATATTTTGTTCATTGAGATTTCTTGAAAAAGACGTCTACATTTGGAAATACTAATCAATTTACACACTAGCAAGAAATAAAAATTCTCGGCATTTGAAAAAGAAAAGTATTAATTTCCTATTTCAATAAATTGCACTGGGGAATATGTACAGAAAGACACATATTTTTTTAAATTTAAAACATAAAACTTGCTCATAAAAATTAAAATGTAAATTGAAGAAAATATTTCTTAAAATTTAGGAATCTCCATAAATCTGAATAAACCACAATACTTCAGCATTTAAAAAAATTTGGTTGATAGACAGTTAAATACATTATTTGATCTATTTTGAAATCTCTTTAAATGAAAAAAAAAAATGTAAAGTTTTCTATGACATTGTTAAGTTTGTATTTAGGGAGGTGATAGGGAGAATCTCCTAAATTTCCAAGAATTTTTAGATTGAAATTCAAAGCAAAGAAAATATTTTTTGCATTGAAAATTCCTTACTTAATACAAGCGGCTTGGTTCCCAGCAGTTTTGGCAAATAGGAAATAGGATCCTCAACAGAAGCGTGGGCGTTATCCCAACTATCATCAATGGACCTGAGGTAATCTCGTCAGAATCAGATAAAGCCAAAATATTTACCAAGAACTTTGCAGCTAATTCTACTCCATGCGACCAAAGCCGCACCCCCCGGTATTTGCTCCTGTATCAGAAAACACGCTATGCGGCATACAAATATATGTGCATGCTGGTGCCAAGCTAATCAAAACCCTTGATTTCAGTAAAGCAACAGGCCCCGACGGCATCCCAATTATAGTACTCAAAAAGCTTCAAGCAGAAGTAGTGCCATACTTACAAAGCTGTTTAAGCGTTGTCTTAAGGGGAATTGTTTCCGAACACCCTAGAAAATCTCATCGGTATTCCCTGTATTTAAGAATAAAGAGGATTGGTCAACCCCTTTCAGTACAGACCAATAAGTCTCATGTGCGTCATGAGTACGTTACTTGAATCTGTGTTAAATAAAGTCAAAATCTCAGCAAAAATAACCGTCTTAGTGACATGCAATATGGTTTCAGTTCTGCTAGATCTACATGCTATGTGCTTACAGTTATTTCTCATAGAATTAGTGAAACTCTCGACGGAGGCTTCCTTTTTAGCGCAATTACTCTTGACATATCAAAGACCTTTGATAGGGTATGGCAAAAAGGTCTACTTCACAAGATCTCCAACTATGGTATAGCTGGAAATGTCTTTTCAATTAATAAATTATTTCTCTCTGATAGGTTCATGAAAGTAATGGTTGATGCGCGGAAATCGGAAGCTCATAGTATTAATGCTGGAGTCTCTCAGGGGTCTATTCTGGGCCCAAACCTCTTCCTGATCTATATTAATGATCTTCCAAATCGCATCCTTAGATCATTCGTAAACATTTTTGTTGACGACACTACCACCTATAGCACTACATCTAGGACTGTAAACGACCAAGATTTCTCTGATTTCTCTCCTCTAATCTTGAGAGCGTGGTACAATGGGGAAAAAGTGTCTGGTTACGGTTTATGCATCTAAAACCAAGCTTCTATCTTTACATCATAAATGTTCTGATCCCCATTTAGCATCAATTGAAATGAATGGCTCTCATCTTGGAGAGCCTTTATGTTTTGACAAGCTTCTGGGTTTGACCTTTAGTCCTGATCTAAAATAGAACACCTATATCAAATCCGTTGCCAAGATCGCTGGAAAAAGGAGGGGATCCTTCTATCGATCCAGTAGATATCTCACTGCTGATGCAATTCTCTATCTATATAAGAGCCAGGTATGTCCCAGTATTGCTGCCACAAAGGCTGCTAGGAAGATCTTATCCTGCTTTGATAGAGTTCAAAATAGACTTCGTAACCTAATGGGGACACTTTTTCCTTCCTTGCAACCTCTATCTCATAGAAGAGACGTCGCGACCCTGTCTCTGTTTTATCATTTTTTCATGACAAGTACTCGTCTGAGCTCCAATCTATGCCCCCTCGCCAAACATTCACAGAAACCACTTGGCTCTAACACTATCAATAATCTCCCATACTCTTTATCTATGCCTACACCTAATCGTAGATATCATGAACAAAGCTTCTTTCTTAGAACTGCACACCTGTGGAACTTTATTGTTTTTACTTGCTTTCCAGCTGACTACAACATGGCCGTCTTCAAGTCCAATGTAAACAATTTCTTGATTTGCTGTTCCCCTTAAGTAATCCAGTTTACCAAATTTACACTTCTAACGATTAATATGATATTGTCCTTTAGACCACTGTACACACTTTAACCCGTATCTTCGAGTGGCATCTGGGCCTTGATAAGTGGTGATTCCTTTGTATTAAAAATGAAAAAGATATTTACTTTTCTTCAAAAAATCCTCTATATATTGGAATTTTCAGAAAACCCTATGGTTTCATACATTTTAAAAATGTTCATGTAACGTTATTCAATCATTTTGTTCTCTTTTAGATATCAATTTTCTAGGCTATGCTTAACACGCGTATTAATAGAGTGATAGAAAAATATATTTAGTTCTACTCTTATAAATATTCATTGATTAAAACTGAAATAATATTTTTATATCAATGAAATATCAGATTCTTCATTAGATCATTTTTACTTTAAATTTAGTTAATTTTTTAGTTGATACTATTTCTTATACTCTGTTGATATGCTTAGCATATCAAGACCGTATAAAAAATATTATCAATACAAATTTAGTTGCTTTTTAAAGATCCATTGGATATATTCAAACTTACATTTGAATAAAAACTCATTTTTTTCTAAACAGGAGTTTGATGAAAATATATATTTATAGAAAATTATAACATTTGGATTTCTTATACTTTCTTATATTTATGTTAAAAAAGAATTGTTAACATTTCATATCCCATTGAAAGAAAGTTCAATTTGAAATGTACAATTTACTTTATGTCATATAGCTTATGAAACAAATCTGAATGTGAATGTGTTTCATAAGACTTGCGTCATCAATTATGGATTAAATACACAAGGCTCCGAAATAGATAACACAAAGAATTTTTTTAAGAAAAATGCTTTGAATTATAAACTTGTTTATATTATCAGGAATAGTGATGCATTAATTGAGATTGTATCAATACTAAAAAATTTAACTCTGTTTCCAGAAAATAATATCTGAATTTCCAAATCTTTATTGAAAAAAAATAAAAATAAATAAAAACTGTATACATATTTACAATTATTATTCTATTAAAGTTTGTATCTAATATTGTTTCTTTATTATATAGATTACTGCTTTGTATTATGATTATTATGTTCGGAAATCTTATAATTTTTATTTTTCAAAATATTCAGGGATTTGAATTTAAATATTAACTTATTTCAATGTAATATACGTTTTTTTGTATCGCTTATTATAATTCAAAGAGAATATTAATTGATTTTACGAAAACTCAATTGATGAGTTTTGATTGAAAATTTAAAAAGAACATATTTTTACGGATGTTCAAAAACTCATTGGATGTATTGACACTTGCATCTGAATAAAACCTTTTCTTCATTGTCATGTTTCTAGGCACGAAGTTTCATAGGAGTTGTATGAAAATATTTTTTCAGTGAATACAAAACCATTTGTCCAAGTTTTCTAATGCTTAAAATACGTTTGCGAAATGTTCCTTAGATGGATTATAGTTTATAATTTAAATGCGATTTTGTTTCATTTGAACATCTTTCTTTTATTAATTAAACATTCACGAAATATTTTTTCCATTTGAAAATTATCATTGAATTGTTTCACTAAGAAATAATTATTTTCATAGATATCAATACGTTTTTCCAGAAAATTAGATGTTTTTATAGGTATGGTATGATTATCATTTATGAAAAAATGAAATAATTAAGCAGTATTCTCTCATTACAATTTATAAGTTTAAATTGCTTTTATTAATAATGAAAAGGGAAGTGTTTTCATTTCTCAATCATTATGGGTTGCGTGGAATTAATGCCTATTAAAAGTTCATGTTCAATATAGCAATCAAGATACGAGTATAGTCAAATTAATTTGAATAATATTAACCAAAACTCATCTCACAAAATTCCAATAATAAATATCTATAACAGAGATAAAGATGTAATTAGAAGTTCAAATAAATTTGATAATAATAATAATTAAAACAACTTTAAGAAATAAAAACATCCAATTTCATAATCAAATGAAAATAAAAAACAATACTTATGAAATTTATTTCAAACGTTGCCATATAATCTACTAAAAACCTACCTTCTTAATACTTTAATCAAATCCGACCAATCATACTGCTTACTGATTCATTCATCATTAAATCTCATGGCAATTTTACCCCATTTTCTTAACACTATAAAAATTAGCGAGACCGTTGAGATGTAACATGTTTCTATCAACTCTTATTACTTGCATGCCAAATTATCATATTATTTCACCCCCCCATATATATATATATATATATATATATATATATATATATATATATATATATATATATATATATATATATATATATATATATATATAACTACTTCATTTCCTCACATAAAATTAATATACGAAAGTATAAATTTATGCGTAAACTTTAAGTATTTACTTCAAAAGTGCTCAATACGTAGGTAGAGCCTGAAGAGTCCTAGAGTGGATGAAACGCGAAATATTCAGTGTAGCTTAATCGCCATATATATTTTATAACTTACTATATACATATATATATGTATATATATATATATATATATATATATATATATATATATATATATATATATATATATGTAAATGTAAAGTTGGTTCGTTCTAAACGAATAAAACCATATTTCTACGTTACCAATTTATTTGAAATTTTCAGACAACCCATTTTTAGAGTCGAGGTATGTTTTTATGTTATTAAAATAAATTTACCTCGCGAATTATTAAAATTAAAATATTAAATAAAATAAATATATTTTTTAACCGTTACTGCGAATCTGTTCTGTTGATAAAACTGAACTTCCGGTTCGATTCATTTCACAGCCACGAATTGACGAAAGATTTCATTTTCTGTTAACTCGATAAATAAAAAAAAACAAAAAAACTTACTAATGCAGAGAGTGATCCGTGCTGAAATAATGTTATTATTTAAAAAGCCATTCTTAACATGGGGAAGGGAGGGTGTTTTGTATCTATTCTGTATTTTAACCTTACAATTGAATCATAAACTTTAATTAAACGTGGAAAACGATTTAAAAAAATAGCGCGGATCACTCTCTGCATTAGCACACACACACACACACACACACACACACACACACACACACACACACACACACACACACACACACACACACACACACACACACAAAAATCCCATATTTTAAAAATTTAAATTCATTTATGTACTTACCAATTTTTTAATTTTATTTATGTTAAGGTTTTTCACTCATGAAACATTACGTTTTAATTGTTTCGTTTCTTTTCACGGCATTGTTTACATAAAAAAGTTTGTTTTAACTTTTTCCAAACTATTTCATTTTTACGACATGCCTCAACGTATTATAAAAACCCTAACCCCCATGTTAAAAAAACGCCCTTCCATAAACCTCGAAAGCCGTTCTTAATATGGGGAGGTTCAAACCGTTTTAACATGGGGGGAAGTTAGGGTGTTTATAATATGCTGGGGCGAGTCGTAAAATTAACGAAGTTGCTATCTATTATTTATTGCAAAAATTGCTTGAAATTTATTTATTTGACAAAAAATTTACATTTTGGTACTTCTTGGGCGTTGAGTTCCATGGCGACCAGTAGAAAAAAATAATAGTCGCTCCCTTAGTCTCCCACTCCACCCCGCACGTAACATATTTTATTTACTGACGTTGCCGTAACCAAACGATTATTTGTCACATTTACAAACATTTATTTATTTATTTATTTATTTTGAAAAAAGTTTTACTTTTTATGAATATTAAAAGAAAAATGGGTACTCATGCAGAGAGTGATCCATGCTGAAATAATAACGTTATTATTTAAAAAGCCATTCTTAACATGGGGAGGGGAGGGTTTTTTGTACCTATTCTGTACTTTAACCTTGCAATTGAATTAAAAAAAAAAACACGATTTAAAAAATAGCGCGGATCACTCTCTGCATTAGCACCGAAAAATGTTACTAAACGTTTATTAATAATTTCTCACTTTTACAAACATTTACTTTTAAATTTTATGACGACTTTTATCGACTTCAATAAAGTGCCCAATTGTTAACTTAAGAAGAAAAAAACCCGTTCCAATAATTAGAATTTTTATTTTTTTTTTATTTTAAACAGTTCAAATAATTAGAATTTTAAAAAATAAACAGTTCAAATTTTTGATAATTCAACAGTTCAAATAATTGGAATTTTACAAAATAAACAGTTCAAATAATTAGAATTTAAAAACAAAAAAACAGTCCACATGATTAGAATAGTTCCACGTGGTTAGTTAACCCTGTAAAATTCTGTGATTTTTTTCACAATATTTGTAAAAGCATCTGTCTGTGACATATCGCATATTTTAGGGTTAGGGTAATTTTCTGCCTCGACACCGCCTACGTCAAACGGCCTTTCCCCGAACTCAGAACGAGGCGGACGTCGGGACCATTTCCGTAAAAGATAACCCCCTTTTTTAATAGTATTTTCGGGTGAGTATGCTGACAACAAATATCAGTTAAATTTGGCAAATAGCCCCCCCTCCAAAAGTGGTGTTTATTCCGGAAGCTGTTCTTAAGATGAGGAGGTTGGGGGGAGGTGATTATAAAGTGGGCCTAATCTAAAAAAAACAAAAAAAAAACAAAAAATAACAAGTTTTTTATGCGCACATAAGCAACTATTTTTTTTATTAACATTTTTTTTTACTTATTTATTTAAAAATTAGTAAATTTCAATGAATAGAATAATAAATCATTTATCATTAATGTGTTTTTAGTTTTGTGCTGAATTAAAGTTTTTTTTTTCATTACAACAATAATGAACAAATTTAAATCTTCCGGCATGCGTTTAAGGGTTACGAAATTATCAATAAATCGTTTAGTTACTAAGCCAACGTCAGTAAATAAAAAAAAATGTTACGTGCGCATGCATTAGCCTTGACTGGGGGGGGGGCTCAGGGAGCGACCATTAAATAATTATGCTGGTCGCCATAGAACTCAACGCCCAAGGAGTACCTAAAGCGGCACTTATGCACTTATGTTATCGTGCTATTTTTTAAAATAGTATTTTCATGTTAAATTCAAATTTGATAATATGTTTTTCTTTTATTAATTTGTTAAGTGAAAGTACAGATAACCCGGTCGGTTTCTAATGCGAGGAAAATCTAGCCCCCCCCCAAAAAAAGGGGTACTCTGGATAATAACAAAACATTAAAATTGCCTCAGTCTCGAAAGATTTCTTCTCTACTGAACGAGGAAAAAACGGTGAAGTGTAGTTCACCTTCAGTTTCTCTCCCCTCTCTCTTCCTCTCTTAATATCTCTCTTTATCCATCTCTCCCTTTCCCTCTCTCAATCTTTCTTTCTCTCTATATCGCCCTCTCCATCTCTCTTTGAGCCCCTTTCTCTCTCTAACTCCCTCTATCTCTCTCCTTTCCTCTGTCTCATCCCTCTCTGTTTCTAACTCTCCCCCTCTCTCTGTTTATCTATCAATCCTTTTATCTCTCTATCTCCTTCTCTTTCTCTATTTTCCCCTCACTGTCTCTTTTCTATCTATATATCTTCCTCTCTATCTGTCCATCTTTAATCCCTCATCCTATTTTAGGTTCCTAAATTAATTACAGTGAATAAGGCATTGTCAAAACATGGATAAATTCTATTTTAGTCACCTAATTTACTGACTGTGAGTATAGAAGTTATTTGGAAATTACTGCTACCTTGAACAGCACCAGAAGTAACTGGTAAAACCTTTCTAATTAAATTGATTTTGGCAGCCATTTGGTAACAAAATGACATAGCCTTATCCCTTGCTACATGAGGAATACCTGCGACCTTGCTGCCAAGTAGAAGAATTATTTATTCTACTTTAAAACATTCAATTTTTAAAAAATCTCATGTTCGACATCTCCAAAACATCCAATATTGGGAAAAATATTGCAGAAATGCAAACTTATCGTTTAGGATGAATGCACAATGGTACGCAAAAAATCACTTGAGGCTCTTGGTCGATCCTTGCAAGACTTGCGTGGCAATGTCAGACCATTTGGGAATGCAGTAATATTGCTTGCAGGAGATTTCAGACAAATGTTACCTGTTATTCTTCAATCAACACCAGCAGATGAAATAAATGCTTGCCTCAAATACTCTACTTTTTGGTTCCATGTGAAGACATTAAACCTAACTCAAAATATGCATGTACAGTTGCAGACTGTTCGATTCGCACAAAAAATTTTGCATCACTTGTGGGAAATTGGGTACGAAAAAGTGCCAGCTGATCAGTGTTAAGGGCAAAATTCTTTGACTTTTAACTTCTGTAATTTCTGTTTATTTCATCAAAAGAATAGTTAGTTTAAAAGGTTTTTGCAGATATTCAAATTATAAGAATTCCATTTAACTGAGTGAATGAGCTATTCTTGCAGGTCAATACAATGATGCCCATGAACTTAACGCTATTATTCAATGTAAAATTCCAAGTGTAACACCAAAGAGGGGCCACATCAGATCAGTAGGGTCGATGTGATATTTTTGTGTTAAATGTAATATTCAATCCCGGGCAAACGCCGGTTACAGAAAAAATAATTTTTTTTAGTTAATATTTTTATGTGTCAAAATCTTGTTGTTGAAATACCATACAGTCGGGGGATAAAAATAGAAATCGCATGCTTAACTTCAAAGCGAAAGATTACTTAAAACATTTTTAACCAAAATACGCTCGCGTTTGAACTAAACGAGCCAACACAATAATATTCCGAAACAGAGATTTGAAATGTCGGTCGGCTTGAAATGTGGTGTTTGACAGGTGAAATGTCGGATCATTTTTGATCTGAGAAACACACACACACACGAAACAGATCGGGCCTGATAAAAGAATTAATGACGTCAGCCCAAGGTTCGACATGAATTGTTTTTTAATATGTATTATCTGAGAAACTTCAGAATGATAATATGTTTTGGGCGTAAATAGAATATTTTTGGGAAATACTCAATCTGCCGATGCACAAAGGACTTCAAAAGCAATCCAGTGTTTATTTCCAATTATGACTTATCTAAAAATGTCATTTGGCAAATTGTTTTGAGCGCTAATCGGAATTCTGACATGTAAAGAATATTTTTTTAAAATCACACGGATGTTTTTACAAAACAAATAATTCAAAGAGGAAAGGGGATCAAACGGATATTTTTAAATAGATGAAATATGGTGATCTATTACAAGCTAAAAATAATATTTCCTCTGATTATCAGTTGATAATATGAAAAAAAAAACATTATCGAGAAGGCGGGGTCAGGCAAGTTGGGGAGGAGTAAATTTGATTTTGGAAATTGGGGGCGGAAAAATAATACCTGCCACAAGCCAAATTGACCAATGAAAAGGAATCAGGTGGGTTGTTATCAATCAATTTGATTGGTCGAAGACGAACGTAGGTGTCGTCATTATTCAAGTGTTTTACTATATAAGATCTGTAAAACTCGATTTAATCAGATAAAAGAAGAGAGAAGACAGAGAGAGATCTTTGGAGAGACAGAGATAAAGGTCTCGGTAGAGGAATCCAGCCACCCAACTTCTCTCTCCCCCTCGCTGGTCGCCAGAGAGCTCAATTTGCCACTTAATAGAATTCAGAGGACCTAGGAAGAGACCAGCCAGAACACCTTAACGATAATTACAAAGGTCCGCGACTTCGACCGAGTATTTCAACAACAAGAAGCTCATTCACAAATCTAATTGCTTGCTTCCATTTAATCTTCAATTGTACATACGTCTGTAGATAATCATTTATGAATTTCCTAAATACATTATATATCAACCAACCTCCGGAGTTTGTTTGCTGATGTGCTGTTGTTCCATGTAACTTTATTTCTTTTACTTGCCACTTGTGACCCCATTCCCGTCAACGAACACCCAGTCAACAGGAAGACCAACTAGACGATCAAGAAGAACAGGCCTTGAGGACCGTGGAGCCCAGTCGACATAATTAATTACCCGGTGACTAGGATAGTCATAATTGGGCATCGACCAAGGTTAAGATCATAACTGTACCGACCAGGTTGCAGATCATAACTGGGCCGCGATCAGAGGTTTAAGGTCGTGTAAGGTCACGTGTAAGGTCACAAAGTGAGGTAGTCAAATACAAATCCATCGACACTGTTGTGAAAGCAGATAAAGTGGTTAATTATCCAACAGTTATATTTGGCAGGGATGCCACCGCATGTATTGCAACTGAAATTTGGTGTACTAATTATCATGTTGTGAAATATAAACCAATCCAAGCTTTGCAATGGCACATAGCTTGCAGTAAAAAAATAACAAACAGTATCATAGAAACAACAATCTTAACAGGACCTTTCACAGATGAATATATCTTCATTCCATGCATTCCTATGATTCCACCGGATACATCATTACACTTTAGCAAATTGCACTTTCAAATTTTATTGTCATTTACAATAACCATCAACAAAGCACAGGGAACAATCTTTACAACTCTGGGCCTTACAGTTACACACTGACTGTTTTTTCACATGGACAATTTATGTTAGATATTCAAGAGTCACCAAACCGGAAAATCTCTATATCAGCTAAGAAAATGGAAGTCCAGGCGTTCAGTTTGATATTTGTTTTCGTCTGATTTCTACGTCCAATTCATTTGTAAAATAATGTGTGAAATTTGCCATCATCAACATTATTTACAGCTGAAGTGTGAGTCTTAAAATAAACATTTTATTTTAAAAATAAAAGGCCATTGATATATATAAGGGCTATTGTAAGTACAGTACGTTATGTGGATATTTAGTACTGATCTGTTAGATTTTTCTTCTGATTCCTACGTGTATTCCTTTGTAAAGTTGCCTAAACACTTCAACGACTGACTGTCTTTTCTATAATTGTTTGTTTTGGATTCTTTTTCTTTTTTATTCATGTCAAACTGATTGAATTGTACCCATCACCTTCATCCTGATCATTGAGGATATATGACACTTCGAAGGCCCCTTTATGTGCATTTTACATGTATGTGTATGTGGACGTGTGTGTATGCATTTGTAAGTACATGCTCATATGTGTGCCTCTAGGGGAGTATGTTTGCATGTGTGTGTACATGCGTATGTATGTTTTCGTGCATTCTGTGTGTATGCATGTATGCGTAAGCTGTGGAGAAGGCAACCCCTATAGGAGAAACAAATCTGATTAAAAAAACATAAAGCGGTAGACCAGTACCCGCATTAAGCTGGTCTTCAGTTTAACCTGTTACTGGCTATCTTGCTCTTGCTTGTTACTTGGTGTCAAGATTTGGAACCGAGAGAGAGAGAGAGAGAGAGAGAGAGAGAAAGAGAGAGAGAGATTTAGCTGTCGTACAAAGCTAAAACTCTGTAACATTATCTTTGTATAGATACTCCCTCAGGCATTTATCTATGAAAAATAGTCTTGTTGCGATGGACAAGTTGTGATACGTATAGGCCTGAAATGCTTGAAGCATGTAATAATTGATCTGCCATCATCATATGTATGTATGTACATTCGTAATCCAAAAAAAAAAATTGGCCAAACAAATTTTATACATTTTATTGCACTAAAAGCTATATTGAGCAAAGAACAATTGAACAAGGAAACTTAAACGAGACTAATAACACAGAACAAGACATTTACTTTAATAAATGCTTAGGATGGAATCGCATTCCCTCTTGATTTCTTAAAAAGATCAAACTTTTTAGACATGCTCTCAACCAAAGTCGAACACTGTGAAGAGGAGATGCTATTCCATTCGCTTTGCACAGCTTACCACACTTTGTCATTGTTAGAGAAAGTTCTTTCAGCCAATGCACGAGATATTATGAAACAAATATTCTCGATTAGGTTTAAATCGAGACTGTTACTTGGTCAAAACATCACATTAATTGAATTACCAGAAAACCATTTTTGTGACTTTAGCAGTATGTGCATGGGCATTATTATCGTGTTGAAAAATGATGTTCTGAGATATTCCCAGCTTCTGGATACTTAGTAACACTCCTGTTTCTAATATTCGAATGTATTCCTTTGCATTGATTGACTTCTCACATCTAATAAGTTCCCCAACTCCTGCTGCAGTAAAAGATGTCCATACCATTATCCGTCCAATTCTGTGTTTAACGGTCGTTTTTATGCAACTTGGCGAAAATCTTTCTCCAGTTCTTCGAATGCACCGTTCGGGAGCATCATTAACAAGAAAAAATCTTGATTCATCTGACCAGAAAATCTCCCTGAACCAGTCTCTATCATTCTTGCCATAACACGAGAAAAATCTCTTTTAGCATTGATGTTCTTAGATAAAAATAGTTTCTTTGCACACCTTTTAGAAGAAAATCTCATTTCTTTCATTCGTCTAGATATTGTATATCTGAAAAGAGAATTTCCAGTATATGTATATGTGTATGTATGTTTATATATGTACATGTGTTTGTATATGTATGTATATCTATGTATAAATGTATGTGTGTATATATGTTTATAAGTGTTTGTATGTATATATGATATATATATGTGTGTGTGTGTGTATGCATGCATATGTATATATGCATATATATATGTTTGTGCATAAATACATATATATGTATCGGTATGTATATGTAGGTAAATGTATGTGTGTGTATGTATGTATATGTGCATATGTTTACATATTTGTATGTGTATATGTATGCATATGTGTGTTTGTATTTGTATATGTGTGTCTATATATGCGTATGCATATGTATGTATATGTGTATGTATGCATGAGTGTATGTATATGTATGCATATGTATGTGTATTATGTATTGTGTATGTATATATGTGTATGTTTATAGATATGTACGTGGGTAAGTGTATGTAGGTGTATGTATGCATATATGCGTGCCTGTATATATATATATATATATATATATATATATATATATATATATATATATATATATATATGTATACAATGACGGTCTTCAGAGGCATGCCCGCTTGAGCGTGTGAATTCGCTGGCAGGACTAAATAAGTCTTTTTCAGGCTCATGGATTTTCAGTGTCTGAGGGGTTGGCACTTGTTTGACAAGACGTTGCAATCATCATCTGTATATATATGTATATATATATGTATAAATATATATATAATATATATATATATATAGTAAGTTATAAAATATATATGGCAATTAAGCTACACCGAATATTCCGCGTTTCATCTACGCTAGGATTTATCAGGATTATGCGAGGAGTTTTGGTAGGCTTGTGTTTTTATATACGCACATTCTCTCGAGTTTTTAGTAAGCCACTCAGTTTTCTAGTTTCCACAGCACCATTTTTAACCAGTCGATGAGCAGGCACTTACAGGATAAATGCCCAGTTGACCTCCGGTTCCCCCTTCCTTTGTGCATGCTATTTTATCGGGGAGCTTAGATATTTAATGTGCTGACCTATTTTAAACTAGGTTGAACGTGTTTTTCAAAAATTAAAAAAAATTTTTTTAAGTTATTTTTATTGTTAGTTTATACATATATATATATATATATATATATATATATATATATATGATAATTTTTGTATATGTATGTTTATTTTATTTAGTTATTTTCTATTGTTATTTTTAATTTTTAAGTTATTTTGTATCGCTATCCTAGAGTAAAGTTTATTCTGTGAACACAGTTGTTCGCTATTTCTCTCCTACAGATTAATAGATGTTGGGGTTCTTTAAAGTATACAATAGCAAATTTTTCGTGAAGGCATAATCTACATGGATCGTTTACTTGTCTTACTATTTTCCATTCGACTACCGGCGAGCGTCCGCTTTCTTTAAGTTCTCAGTATTTGTTTGCTAGAGTTGTTTTCATTCGATGTTTTTTTTTTCATTTTCTAAATGTACTTTTGTGGTCATAATATCAGGTTTTGAAATCTAAGGAAGGCATACCTACGTAATATTTCTGGTTATTAGGGGTTCCTTCCCAAATATATATATATATATATATATATATATATATATATATATTTATATACTCGGGTTTTTTTATATTCAAAAGTAATGGACTAATGAATTCAACGAGGTTGTTAGATAGTGCTCAATAAAAAGAGCTGATAATACTTGTTTATTGTTATATAAACATGCTCACATCCCGCTGCTACAAATAGCCACTTGTTTCAATCAAACAACAGATATCATCAGGCAGCGACTTGACTATTCAAAAGTTCAATGAATAACCTATTATTCCTATTATTATAACCTTTATTCATTGAACTTTTGAATAGTCAAGTCGCTGCCTGGTGATATCTGTTGTTTGATTGAAACAAGTGGCTATTTGTAGCAGCGGGATGTGAGCATGTTTATATAACAATAAACAAGTATTATCAGCTCTTTTTATTGAGCACTATCGGTATCATATGTGTGCTTCTTTTTATTTGTAGCAGCGGGATGTGAGCATGTTTATATAACAATAAACAAATATATATATATATATATATATATATATATATATATATATATATATATATATATAGGCAATAGAAATGAAAAGTTTTCCCGATAAAAGCATGTTCAAAGTTAAAACTAATGTAAATATAAATATTTATATATTAATCCCAACCAAATAAAAAGGCTGATTACAAACACACTAAGGAGTAGAGCATAAAAAAATAATCAAAATACGAAAATTTATTGATGGATAGAATACTCCAACAATAATTCACAAGAAATCCTTATTCCGCGAGTTTCCAATAATGCTATTATTCTCTTCAGAGGAAAGAAACATATGAGCAAATTGTTAATATAGCTCGAATTTGTTAGTTATGGCATTAAATGAAACATGATGTTTAGTCATAAAATTAAAAAAAGAAGCTACATTGAAAATTATTTCCAACCGAATTGTTTTTCACTTTACAATTTACTTGCGCGTTTCAGCTGTCATTTGTTAAAAAACAAACAAAAAAAAGCTGAGTATTTATTTAATTACCATCATGTTAGTCTTCATGAGTTTTGGACCCTCTATATTCGGTGTGTTTTTCTCCTTTTTTCACATGTCTTTACTGACATGGATTTTTTTTCTAGTTACTGCGACATACATTGTGTGGATTTCTATCTCAGTATTGTGTTTTATTTCATATTTAAGACATTTTCAAAACTTTATATATTTACGGTGTCAGTTTTCGCCACCTTTTTATTGTTCGTACCGACTGTTCGATAGTATATGCTTTTTGAACTGAGTAAACGCTTTTAAATGAGTAAAACCCCTAAAACATTTTCAAATAGATAGAAGAGTGACTTATATTGCCTTTGTTTACATTTATTAGTTATATATTTGAATTTGTGACCACTTTTGTGTACTTCTGTGGATGTAAAAATAAACTCACTTTTTCAAATCAACACAGAGGCCCGAGTAGTTTGGTTTACAAATTTATAGAACCTGCTTTCCCGACCCGTAAACAATGGTTTATACACGCATCGACAAGTGAAATAGGTACCTGTATTTGGTTATCCCAGATGAAAATCCAATGAAAAATAAATAATCAAAGCAGATCAAGAAATATTACAAATACTTCTTTTTATTTGGATTCTAATTTAGAGTGTTATTTTCACGACCTCCTGGTTGATGGAACCTCTAACTTACTACAGGGTTATTCTTCGGAACTATCAAATCTTTCCGTCGAAGTCAGAAATCTGCAAGTAATTTCAAACGGAACCCCGTTTTTTATCTACCTTGGTAGCATGCTCTTTTTTTGACTACCAAGTTTGGGAAAAAATCCTCAGTATTTCGCAATTGAGTCTTTGAGTATCGCACTTCAACTCAGAAAGAGTGTAACCAGTAACTTACAACCGAATTTTACCAAGTCATTTAACGACTACATAACAGGTTTTACGACAATTCTCGTATGAAATTTATTACTACATATTATTACTATATATACCATTCATTTCATGTACGGCATATTATCATTTATCTATATCTATATCGATATCTTTATATATAAAAGTATACATTATCTAATATTTATATTTAGCGATTCTTACATTGTGTTAAATTCCATACTAGATACGCTTACTGGGTGATCGTCTCACAGCATATGCGTTGCTTCTTTGTTTATAATTTTTTTCATTATCTTGAAGAATTGAACCAAGTCCTTACTTGAGCATGGCAATCATAATTTAATCCGTTTATTTGTAAGATGTTTGAGAAAAATAATAATTTTCGACGGTGCTTTAAGAGTATTACGTGCACTAATAAAGTTTTGTTTGTCAATGCGTGAGATGGAAATTGGTAATTAGTATCATTTGATTATTATGTTTCTTATTGAAATCTGGAATCTGCCCACAAGGAGCGTTGCACAACGAACCCCCCCCACACACACATATACACACAAGCGCATATATATATATATATATATATATATATATATATATATATATATATATATATAAGAACAAGTAGTTAATAAAACATGTTAAAACACCTTGAAAAAGAGATAAAAAAACTTATTTAATTTTAAAAAAGGAAGCACAAAATAAGTGGATAGTCCTTAATCCGCGGAGTTTCGAAGAAATACTTTCCTTTTCATCAGAAGGTAGGATTTAGCAAAATGCGGGATCGTATTTTGCTTGCAAAAGTATTTGATGAAACTACAAGTAAGTCATAGATCTTACTTGGTAACGGATAGTGAAGCATAGGGAATAAGGCGAAGAAAAAGTTGATTTCACGTTATGGATAGTCTGGCGAAGGGCAAAATATCCAATAACGGTAAAATTCAAAAAATTGATTAAATTTCCATTTCCAAAAGTAAAATCCAAGGGAATCGCGTAATTGGAAGATGGTCCAAAGTAATCCAAAAACAGAAGTCCAAGGGAAAAGGAAATGAGTTCAAATAATATTATTAAAAGAAAGATAAACTGTGCGTAGAAAAAAGAAATGGAAGAATTTAAAACACAACTCGCAAAGCTGGGCTGATTTAAGAAAAAAAAAATATATATATATTATTTTTAAAATATAATTATTAACTGACACGTGTTTCATCGTCTACGACTCATATACATAAAAGCGTTAAAGTAATAATCAAATTTTAGTAACGGTCTTTTGAAGAGTGAACGTTCAATTCTCAGTACGGGCGATATTAAGAATAAAATTACGAATTATTTATGAGTCTTGGCCGGTTACTTCTGAGGGAACGAGAACAAAAAGAAGTCAGTTCGCAGAGTCTCGAGTTTGACATGAAGATTTCCGTGTTTTATGAGACGCACTTAAATACAGACCTTATGTATTTAACACCACAGATTAGTAGTTCGAATGATATTTACGCACTGTAAGTACTGTGGTATTGTCCAAATCATTCGGAAAGCACGGAAAAAAGTTTTATGATTTCTTTCGGCGCAAACGTTCACCAGATTTTTTCAATGAAAAATTATTTCTGTCAGTACGAAACTAATTCTATGAAAAATTAATTGGAACATGGAAACAGTCCTAGTGGAGAATTTTTACAAAACTTTTGAAAAAAATAAAAATCAATAAAACAAATATTCATTGTAACGTAAGTCTCATGAAGAAATATTTATTTTTTTAATAACAAACAACTGATAGAAAACAAAACTATTTCGATTTTTTAATATATTTTTTTCTATTTTTCGTCTTTTTCTCATAATTTGTTCAAGTCAACATAAATCTTTATATCTTTCCTTTTCATAATACATCAATGATACCAAAACTTGTTTTTTTTATGAGAGTTAAGGCTTTCAGTGTTTCGGCATCTTCCGGCATTTTCCGTAAACCGTCCGGACAATTCCGACGAGAGCACGTTCCTTGTACAGCATAAGTACCCATGCGAATAATAATAATAATAATAATAATAATAATAATAATAATAATAATAATAATAAAAAAAAAAAAAAAAAAAACATGTTTCCAAAATATTTTCTTCATACAATATATATTTTCTAATAAAAAACATTTTTTTTGTATACTGGAAAAAGAAAATCTACCCGTTTGGAAATGACCTCAAAAACAACACGCCAGTGAAATACATACAGTTTATTTTCATATATCAACTTGATCTAATATTTAGAATTTATTCTTAAAATTCAACCGAATACAACAAGATATATAAAAGTTATAATTTAATTTCGCAATGTCGATCTTTACTATAGAGGAGATTATTATGTTATTTCCTACAAGCTATTAATAAACGAATAACTTAAAGGTCCTTTTTATGCATACGTGCAGTGTTTAGACTTTTTTTACTGGCGTCTGTTCTTGTTGTTGTTTCATCATCGACGTTTCATGAATGGCCGTGTCGTCTTGTAAGACGTTTCTCTACTATCGTTCTTCTAACTCTCCACGTTCACAGCTATTTCTATATAGAATAACTTGGTCCACTCGAAGTTAAAACAATGCATTTTCTACATTTATTTTGACCATTTTGACAAGAAAAAAATAAAGAAGTCACATCGTCACAGAGGTAAAAATCAGAACGTTTTTGTACATAGAAATAGAATGTGTATTATTTGGATTCTTGTCGACTACTGGTCTTCTCTTGAGTGTTATTCTAACAACGTTTAGGTCGATATAACCTCCGACCTTCTTTATGTGTATCTTGTTGAACTCGGGAAGAGTTCAGGGATAATGTACTTGTAAAATCAAGTTGAAAATTGCACTCTTCTTTAGGTTGAAGATTCAATCTTCTGTAATCCCGCTGTTCTTATATCATTCTCTCTTACCTCTCTTTTGTAGCACGTCTCTCTCTAATATCTCTTTTTTACCTCTCTATCTATTCTCGCTCTCTTACTCGTTTCCTCTCTGTCTACTCGCGCCCTTCTAACACGTTACTTTCTCCCCTCACTCTTATAAGACGACTCTATCTCTTCACCCACTCTTATAACACGTCTCTCTCTCCCTCTCTCTCTCTACAACCTGTTCTCTTTCACATCTCTGTACATCTACTCTTATTAGCTCTCTCTTCTTCCGCTCTTTTAACATGTCTCTCTTTACTGTTGCAATTTTCACGCCGTTCTCTACTCTCGCTTTTTCTTTCCAGCTCTCTGTATAGTTACGTTTTTTACACGCCTCTGAACTTCCGCTTTTCTAACATCTCTCTCTTCACCCAGTCTTATAACACGTCTCCCTATACTCCTGCTAATCATATACTCCCCCTCTCTCCCTCTCTCTAAGCACGACTTTCTTAAACACCATTTTCTCTAACCTTTTCTTAATCTCCATTATAGATATACGGACGTCTTCACATCTATCTGCGTATCCATGTGCATTCTTTCCTATCTCTCCATTCTTATATATTTGCTTATATTTTTGTCTGTTTACACTTTGTCTTCATGAATCATACATTCATTTCCATCTTTTTTTATATCTTTATCTTAATATCGATCTCTTTATGCATAATTACATTCCTATTTTATATCTTTTTTTTTCATTTTACATCTTATCATTTCTCCGACCGCTTTCCTCCCACTTTTACTCCCATTCACACACACACACACTCGCAAGTCTCATTTCATCGTTTCTTTTCACATCCATACATCGATTTATAGTCACGTTCACCGCTGTGTCTATAATGAATAAAACGGTTCATTCTATAGTGGTTGGGGTCACTCTAACTTAAAACAAAGCATTTATATACATTTATTTCGACTATTTTGACAAGAAAAATAAAGAAGACACATCGTTGCAGAGTTAAAGATCAGAACTTTATATGAATAGAAATAGAATGTGTATTATTTGGAGTCTTTCCGACTACTGTTCTAATCTTCAGTTTTATTTTCACAACGTTTCGGTCGATGTAACCTCCGACCCTTTTTAGGTGTATTCAGTCGAACTAGGGAATCTTTTAGACGAACTCGGAAATTGAATTCAATCACTCGTAACGAATAAAACACTTGTAAAACTAATTTGAAAGTTGCACTCTTCTGTAGGTTGAAGGTTCAACCCTCAGTGCGGGTTATACTAAAAATATAATGTTACTTCGGACTTCTACCTAGTCATGGATGACAAGACCAGAGAATGCTACCCCCGTAGATTACGTAAATGTTCCCGTTCGAAATTCAGTGGAGATTCCTGAGTTTGACAAAAAGGTTCACGATTTCAAATATGGTCGAAGCTTACATCAACCGAAACGTTGTGAAAATAACACTCAAGATGAGAACAGTAGTCTTACTAATAATCCAAATAATATCAATCATCAATCCTTATTTAAAAAAATCAGAAACAGAATTAATAGTTAGACATGCCGATACGTTTAGATATTTTATTCAGAAGATTCACTCCTAAACTAATTAATCCATCCTTATTAAACTTGAAACGCATCTACTATTCTCACGGGTTGTAATGCGGACTATATTTTATTTAATTAAGCTTTATGTGCAGTGGACAAAGACGGGGGGACCCCTTAATGAAATATTCAAATAGCTCCGATTTTTTAATGGAAATCTCCGATTTTTAAATGGAAATTTGACGATAGATATTACCCATCAATTGTTAAATATATTTTTTCGAATTTCTGTTTTTTGTAGTATTGTAAATGGATTTTATGTGGCATAATATATGGACGCAACATTTCATCTAAAACTTCGAATATTCCCCATATTATAAAATTATATCAATAATGTTTAGGCGCCAATTTGTATAAAACTATATCTATAATGTTCATGGTACTAATTACGCAAGATATGTTGTATTTAAAATTCTATGCAAGATTCCTGGCATTTTAGAAATTACCTAAAATTAAAATCATATAATAGGCTTGAATCAATATTAAATAAGGTATTCTTGAGATAAGGTTTAGTATCTTCATATATGTATTTTGATCATCTCATCAGGACATAAAAGCGGTCCAAATATTTCTATTCGACAATTAATTTTATCTGTCATGCATGAGCAATCACCTCCAATTTCTTTAACAGGCTTGCATAAATAATGTATTATTAATTAGATGTTTTGACACGATTCATTTCTAGTGCTCGTTCACTAACATAAACCGTGTTTGATTTCGACGATATGTTTTAAAAAATATGTGTCAAATTTCCTGTATATATAGTTTCCTAAAGAAAAAAAAAATTTACACGTGAAAGAAAAAAGTTATGAGATATGTTTTCACGGCTAACCAATTCAGTTAAATTTTGAAGTTAAATAAATTCATTGTACAAATCCTTTAAAAGATAAATATTAGTTTTCTGGGTCTATTTCAAAGATAATTAGTAAAGTAACGTCCTAAGATATTGAATTAAATAAAAAAAAACACCCCGTTTTTGCAAAAAATAACTTAATTAGCCCCCAAAAAGCAAGTAATTTACCGTTCGCCCAAAACGCAACAAACTAAAATTTTGTAAACACGATTATAAGGGGGCCCAAAATTTGAGCCAATTGAAACGCTATTTCAAAATGAAGTCATGATAGTAAAAGGAGATATGGGTGCCAGATTTTTTCCCCAGATGTGCATCCATACATTCCTATTCCGAACGTTTTTATCAATTTTTATCATTTTTTAATTTAATTATTTTTTATATTTCTGTTTTTAAATTTTTTTAATTATTGTTCGAGATAATATAAAATTTATGTTACGCTGAAAGTTTCACATTCTTGTGCGCAAAGAAATTATTAAAATTTTGCATATAAAAATTATGCGAAATCTGTAATTTAAAAAAAAAGTAGAAATATTTTTGCTATTATATTTTTTGTGTGTAAATATTAAATAAACAATGCTTAATTCAATGGCAATATCGGTAGTTCGAGAAATCCATTTTTCTTCGAGTTATATTGAATTCAGACTTTATGGGCTTTTTTCGTAATGTTCCTGTAATTTTTTTTATTGTTACAAACTACGATGCTTTATTTATAGAAAAAAAGCAAAAATAAATTCTTGCGTTTTTTATTTACTACTGAAAACTATAACTTTAGTAAAGGTATTTTTGTTTAAACAAAATAAATCAGTTCCATCCCAATTTAAATACAAAATAATTAGTTCATTATATTCCGCGATTATTATTTGATAAATACTAAGAATTTCATTAAAATTGGTTTATTTCCTGATTTTTGGTGAGTTTTTTAGTAAAGGGACGAGTCAAAATGTTTATACATTTTGAGAATCAGCATTCATTTTGCCCGTACCATGTATTACAAATAACTTTGCGTCATCGTAATAGTCGCTTATATTTAAAAAAACTGTTAGCTTTTTCTAACATTTGCATGACAATACACACATCAGGATTCAAGTAAACTCCGATATAAATAATATAATTTTTTTTATTGAAAACGATCTAGACAAAGCATAAAGCCACTTGATGTAAGGAGCTCAAATTATTACGTCAGAGTCAAAAACTTGACAACGATAAGATGATGGAATAGCTCCTGGCCAAGAAAACAACAAATTTTTTTCTCTTTGACACAAAAATCCCTCCTGAAATGTGAAGACTAAAGGACAAAATAAGAAGAGCAAGAGTTTCCGAAAATAAATCCAAGATTCAATTTCTACTCTCCTTACAAGTTACTTAAGGCTTCTGGCATTCCTGGCTGACGGAAAATTCCAGATACTCCCATGAATTAAACGGAAGTGTTATTTTCGAAATTTCGTAGATTCCCGAGTTCGGCATACAGATTGCCGAGTTTAACTAGGCTCATATGACACAAGGCCGACACTGTGTTGAAATCCGGGTTTCTACTGCTACGTGACGTTACGTAATTTTTCTACGCCTATTTTAGGATAGATAATTCTGCTAGTTTTAATTATTTATTTTAGTTAGATTTCATTTAACAAACGTATATGTGTAAAAGTAAAAAAACGTTAAACAAAACGAATAAGAAAAAATAGGTTATCTTGATCGTCGGTTAATCGGCAAGTAATATCTTTTGTGTCTAGCGACAAGAGAAAACATCAAAACTGACACAAAAAGAAGATGAAGAAAATGAAGAAGTGCCTAGTAGAAACTGAAAATTAAACTAAAGAAAATTATAAGCGAAAACGAAAAATGAAATAAGCCAGCATAAACTTGAATGTCATTCGCGTTATTTTTATTTTCTTGCCGAGAGTGTTTCAACATTTTTTTTATGAAGCCTGCAGACTCGCACTGGTGTGGATGACATGTAAGTCTACGAATTAAATTGAAACTTTTGTTTTAGAGAGAAAAAATAACAACAATGAAATAATGAAAAGCAGAGAATCCGTAAGGAAGGAAGGGTTAGAAAATGACTTGAATAAAACATCCCTACAAGCATTTATTTAAGAAATTAAGAAATTGTTGTTCAGTTAAGTAAGTAGTTAAGTAAGTAGTTAAGTAACATCAACATAAGTTTAGCAAATAGCATGCACATTCATGAGTAGCAGTACTTGTTTCAATAAGGAGTTTAATAAGCATTTTACGAAATGATGCTTCCAATAGATGTTACCAACTCCTATTTATATTTACGCACTAACCACGTGACGCATATGAAATAGATGTACTTTGATGCAATCATCAACAGTATTGCATGTTCAATTTTCTCTTTTAGTATCAGCACTAGTGGATATTAAAATTAACAAATAACTGAGAAAGCTCTTGGACAAATCACAATTCCTCGGGCGGATTCCACCGGAAATCTCAGAAAATATATTTTCATCTTTGATTTAATGCAAAAAAGATAAAAAAAAATTAAAAGTTTATGAAATAATTTTTTCAAATGGTGGAATTAAGTCTTACTCGGGTTTTCCGTTTAAAAAAGTGAAGTGTAGCGTGTGTTAGTTTCTATATTACAACATTTATTTCACATTTCCTATATAAGCTACTATGTTCCATCGGTTCTAAGTAACAATCTCCTGCTGTATAAAAGCTGGTACTAAAATAAAATTACAAGTTAATTAATCTAAATTGCCATGGTTGACAGAACGAGGAAAACTACTCATATGGATTAAATAAAGGACTCCGTTCAAAATTCTGTACAGATTCCCGACTTCTACAGAAACATTCACAATTCATTCTACGACTAAAAAAAAAACTCGATCGTAATTTACAATGCAGTTTCCTCAGACTTATGATATATTCTTCGCGCTTCTAAACTCGCGTAAAAATTTCTCTATGTTTCTGAATTTTTGAGATGAGAATTGAAAATGTATTAATAAATAGTGATATATAATAGGTGGCAACATTGTACATCTATAAACAAAAATAGGGCTAAAACTTTTAAATACATGTTAGAATTGTTCACAAGGATTCGTTGTGCATTGAATAAAGTATTTGGAAAATACAGTTGTATGTACAATTTCCTGGAAGTTGAAGGTTCAATCCCCCGAAAAATAAAATTGCAAATTAGGTCTCGAGTTCGACAAGATACACATGCATTCAATTTTTTTATATGTATTACTAATGGAGATTTGGTATCCGTCTATCTGAAACCGAACACATATTACTTCTATTGTACATTATAGTATCTTTCTGTTGCGGGCTTAGAGGAACCGAAATAAAACAACGATGCGGAGGTTGGCAAGTGCTGATATTTTGGTAGAGCTTTTCTTGCTTGGTTATAGCAATAGCAGCCCTATTCATAAAGCCAGTAAGAGACCAATTTGAGAAACAATTGGGTAAATCACTAGAACATTTTCTAATGATCAATTTATACTTATATTTATTATATATATATATATATATATATATATATAAATATATATATATATATATATATATATTTATTTATTTTATGTGTAATATTTTCTGTAAGCATGTTGCAAGCGTTTTCTGGCATTGTCAGCTTCTTTTGGGGGGAATAGTGTAGTACATATTTTGTTGTCACGAGACCATGATCACATGGGTTACATCAATATTTAAAAAATAGTGTAGTATATATTCCTTCATTAGGATATCATGTTCCCATGCATTAGCGATTCTATTGTAATATCTGTTTTGTGATTATGATAATATTCCTCCCGAATTATTTTTTTTTTAGATTCGGAGTAGGGATATACTATCTCAAAAGTATGCGGATATGTTTTTAGTCTTATTAATACTGGCATATTTTTGTTAATCATTGTAACTAAATAAGTGATGCAAATTTTCTACGGATGTTTCGATAACTTTTTTTCGCTTGGATTAGTAAAATCAACGTTACCCCAAAATGCCATAAAACACACATGTGCAAAGAGTTAATGCGTTTTGCGTGCATATGCGTGAATAATTTATTTCTATTTGCTTCCGATTTTACAATGCCAAAAATAAATTGTCTCTTGTCCAAAAGCATTTTAATTTCTTCGCGAGGTGCAACAAAAGACGATCTGCTGTTGGTTTTGTTTTCTTAATAATGTTTATTATATATATATATATATATATATATATATATATATATATATATATATATATATATATATATATATATATATGTATATATAAACAATTTTCGGTTTAATTTTTCTTTACCATTCTCAAGATGTTGTCGTCATTTGCTTTTTGTGTCTGTTTTTCTATTCGATAAAACGCATTATTTATTTCCTTTTTTTTATTTCCGTTAAAATCTATTCAAAATGAAGAAGTCAAAAATGTAAAACAACAACAAAAAAAAATACAAAAGAAAAAAATCCCTTACGCGAAATAATCTTGTGCGAGGATAAATTCGAACTCATTGGTTTGGGTCGGAAAGACGTGGATCTTGAAACGTCTGTGAATGGGAGAGGCTCACGGACAGAAAAAAAGCAATTGAAATATGTGGACAGAATATTTAAAGAAAAATGAAATTAAATAAATCAGTTAAAAAATTCAAAAGAAAAATACGCGAAACAAAAATAGAAACAAATGTTTAAAAAACAATAACAAAATTATAACAATGTTTTTCATTGTACCCAAAATCTCACGTAAATCATGTTAACACGGATATATACACGCACGCATATATATATATATATATATATATATATATATATATATATATATATATATATATATACATAATTATGCATACACATATATAGAGAAAGATAAATAAATAGATATATAGAAATAATTACACAGGAATACACTCTATATATACATATATGGACATTGTAAGAAATACACATACTCACACAGACACACACAGACACACACGCACACACGCACACACATATACGCATATTTGTTAAATACTAAGATGTATCCACGAATAATATTGCACATATATATTTATATTAAAATTATTTGTTTTATACATTTTTAATACAGATGTTTTTGGTAATAGCTTAATAGTGTAGAACTAGAGCTCATATCACATTTCATGTCATACACACCTTAGTAAATGCATAAATTCACCAATAAGATTAATTTACATACAATTGTTTCAGCCTTCCTTAACCAGAGACATATTCTTGATAAATGGAATTTAAAAAAAAAAATAGAAAGTGTCAATTTTCATTCGAAATTCTTCATCTGTGTCTATAAAATTTCCCTGACAAAAGACACACACACAAGTTTATTCACTTTACATTTAGTTTTGTATATATATATATATATATATATATATATATATATATATATATATATGTGTGTGTGTGTGTGTGTGTGTGTGTGTAGTCATCCACATAAAGTACTGTTTCGCTGTTTCACAGCTCATCAGAGCGGTTAGACAAGCAACTACCTCAATTAGGGTTGTAACCCGACTGCCTGTACGACAGTCAATGCTCCTAACCATTACGCTACTCGACGTCTGCTGTGCGAGTCGTGAATTAACGATGTTTTGACATCGTCCGAAATACCTAAGCTCAATTTGTTTACAGAAATAGCATCGTTTTATACGCTAATGGTAATTCGTGTATCATTTCTCAATATGCTCAACTCCAGAAGTACAGCATTATATTGATCCAAATACAATACTGTTTCGCTGTTTCACAGCTCATCAGTGCGGTTAGACAAGCAACTACCGCAAGCCAGGGTTGAAATCCGACTGACTGTACGACAGTCAAGGTGCCTTACCATTACGCTAATGGGCGGCTGTTGTGCGAGTCGTGAATTAACGATGTTTTGACATCGTCCGAAATACCTAAGACATGCTGAATACTTGGGTTTTATATTTTATCTGTATATTCATGTACGTGTAAATGCGTGTATTCATTTCATTTTTTTTTTTGCATGGTGCAGAACTCAAATACACATATGTTAAGGACTAAAACTGCACCATTTGTTCATTTTCACTAGGATTTGACGTCCCTTGTGACATTTTTGGCTAAATGGGGCGGGGGTTCAAATGCAGAAATGCAGAACTTAGTCGTTTTTGTGTGCCTCGTCTACTGTGCACCCACGGGCGACGATGCATGCTTCACTTTTTAAACTCTACAATTTCCCGAATTCGTATTGATTTCATTTCTATATATAATAGTATGGCTATAATTACTACTGCTATTACTATTATTATAAAACAAGTATAATGTAATAATTATAAGAAGCGGGACCTGTGGAAATTCCACAGCGGAATCATTTATATGTAATATATTGATGTTGGCATTCTGTAGATGTTCGCCGCAAATAGAGACGCTCTAATATTATTGTACCTATTTACTATGCCTCCCCACGGGACAGAGTTAGACACCAGGGTCGTTTTTTAACGTGGAGAAAAGGTACAAAAATAAAAATTGTCTCAGTCGTACAGGATTTCTCCTCCACCGACAGAGAACAAGAAATGGAAGTGCAGCATCTGAAGAACAGATACTACACTTTGATCTTGACCAAATTATTATTATTGTACCTATTTACTATGCCTCCCCACGGGACAGAGTTAGACACCAGGGTCGTTTTTTAACGTGGAGAAAAGGTACAAAAATAAAAATTGTCTCAGTCGTGAAGGATTTCTCCTCCACCGAAAGAGAACAAGAAATAGAAGTGCAGCATCTGAAGAACAGATGGTATTTATTTGCTCCCCCACCGAGCAAATTAGGCACAAGGCCGATTTTTAATGTGAGGAGGGGGAAGGGAAAAGGGGGACCAGCTCCCGAGAGGTGGGAAATGGGAGCTGGTTAATGGTCAGGCATGTGGGGTCGCCCCCACATATGGTCTTTGCTAGTCATAGCTAGTCATAGGTAGTCATAGCTTGCAGCATCTGCCGGAACAGATGCTACACTTTGATCTTGACCAAAAGGCCAATTATTATTATTGTAGCTTATTTGTTAAAACTGCAAAAGTATGTATTTAAGCTAGCAGGCACGCTCGGCGTAGCCCGGTCGTAAAGTACGCTTTCATATATTTTAATTCTTGCAGATTTCATATATATTATTAAATAGAGTTAATATTCTATCGATTTCTGTATATTATAAAGTTGCCATTTCAAAAATAAAAAATATATTTATATGACTTGGGTTCATCAGCTTGACTTGAATCCGAAATCAAAACACACACACACACACACACATATATATATATTATATATACATATATATATAAATATATATATATATATATATATATATATATATATATATATATATATACCCACCACATAACAATGCCACCCCTAATCTACCTGAAAATAAATACGCAATCTATTTTAGTTCCACATCTGAACTTATTAAGCATAGGATTTCAACCCATAAGCATTCTTTTAAAAACCACTCCCCGTTGAACCAAACCACTCTCTCCAAACATATTTGGCGACTCTAAGATAAGAATATTTCCTTCAATTTGAAATTGTAAATAATAGGATCATATAAAAGATATACACTAGGAGATAGATTCTGTGCACGTTGTACACAGGAAACCCTAAAGGTTTAAAAATATGATGATATCAAAAATAGAACAAATTCAAGAGAGGGGCTTATTTTCTCATGAAGTCATAAACGTTTGTTTAAATTTAACAAATATAAACCACCATAAGTCATTCAAATGTTACCTATTAATATTCGATCTTGAAATTTAAGTTTAACTTGATTCTCTTATTAATAAAATTTTGATCATCAATATTATTATTAATATTAGTTTATCTGATATATTTACCATTATTGTATATTATTTAAATATATATTTAAGCTTAACCTATACTATATTTATTAATTTCAATAAATACATAAATAAAGTATTAAATAATATATTATAATTTAAATAGACTAAACACTAATTATTTCCCTTTGATTATTGAATTAGAAAAATAAGATCATCCCCCTTTTTTTTTTAAATATTTGCTTAATTTTAAATTAGGTGTTTACTAACATACTCTAACCGCTAAAAAATGTTCCATTGGCGTTCTTTTTGAAAATTCAACATTTCGTACATTTATAAGCTACAATCAACATCCAAATGAATGCTTTCATGATAATTACGGTTTTCAAAAGGCGAACAATTAAAAGGTAAATATATATATATATATATATATATATATATATATATATATATATATATATATATATATATATATATATTCTTAACTTTTATTAAAACATATAATTATAACCTAATATCTTAACCAAATTCAGATTTATAATTTTATTCTATTTTTTTATTCTCAACCCATATTACTTTGCTTATCAAGTAAATATCTTCCTTTTTATTTTAATTTTTTCCAGATAAATCTGTTTACTTAAAAAAATACTAGGTTTATTTATGATGTCTTTTACATATAAAAAAACCCACCCAATACTTTTGCTGATGAGGAGAATTCGTTTAAAAAAATATATGTCAAAATTATTGTCCGTGGCTTAATGTCTATCACAATAAAAACATCATTTCCGAAACGATCGTACAATTTATTGACTTTGTTGTGTCTTCTCATGAAACAGACTTTTAATTTTTTATTCTAATTTGAATTTTAAATTATCAATCACATTACTAATTATTAAAGTAGCTCCAGGATATTTGCCTATCGAGCTTATTTATAGCTGAATTACAACGAACACTGTTCTTTTCTTGTATTTTAATTAAATTCATAATTTTACTATTACATTAAAATACACTCTGCTCGTTAGTCTACTGTTCTTACCCCCTTTAAATTATATATATATATATATATATATATATATATATATATATATATATATATATATATATATATATACAGAATATGTTAAGAAATTCCAACGAAAGAAAGATGTATATTTAAATAAGGGAGTAGTCACTAACAATGTGTATTTTTTAACATTATCTTATTATTCCATGTCTTGGTTTTTCATTGAGAATTATATTTGGATCATTGTAATAATGTTTTTAAGTCATTGAAATCGTTTTTACGCGCGTTTCAGACGTTCTGTGAAGCGTCCACGTCAGAAATTATTTTCAAATGTGTTGGAGATGTGAAAATGGCAATTTTCGTAGTTAATTTGAAGTTTTTCCAAGGGGTGGAGGCTTGTAAGTGATTATTACAATCTAGGAAAAGAAGCTATCGCATATTGGATTGACAAACATACACAGACCTTACACCCCAGATTTAATAAACAATTCGTGATTGATTGCATCGACATAATCCTCAATAACAACTCCTTCCAATTCAATAAGGCAACTACATTCAAATACTAGGCACAGCAATGGGTACCAAAACGGCACCGACATATGCCACCCTTACACTCGCCTTCCTAGAAGAGACCCTTTATTAAAGGATAGAGCAAAAGTACGGGCACAATATAAAAACACTCTTCATAAAATCTTGGAAAAGATACCTAGACGACTGCTTTATCCTCTGGAGAACCTCATGGGGGGATATCAAAGAACTCCACACTTTGCTACAAAATCTACACCCAAAAATAAACTTCACACTAGAACAAAGCCCCACAGAACTACCTTTTCTAGACATCCTAGTAACAATAAAAAGCAACAACATAATCACAGACATCTACCACAAACCCACATACACTCAACAATACCTCCACTTCAAAATCCACCATCCTAAAAACTGTCTAAAATCAATACCCTACTCCCTAGCACGTAGAGTCTGCACCATAGTAACAGACAGACACCTCCGTTCAACTAGACTGAATGAACTACAAATAACACTGCGGAAAAGAGGATATCCACTACCACTAATACAGAAAGGTATTGAACTGGCTAAAAAATTCTAATAGACCAACTAAGAACCCCAAAAGAACACAGCAAAGAACAAATTTTAGCATACGTCTCTACACACAACACAAACAACCCAGAACTATTCACACATATAACAAAAAACCGTATTCTCCTCAATCAGAACGACAAACTAAACAACATACTTAAAACAACAAAAATAATAAAAAGCAAACGCCAACCCAAAAACTTAAAACACATCCTAACTTCCTCAAAATTCGTCCCACATACTACAAAAGGGGTTACAAAATGCAACAAACCGCGATGTGGAGTATGTGACATAATAATAGAAGGTAAGATATACACATTCAATAACCCAGCACAAATATTCAAAATAAAAAAGGATCTAAATTGCACCTCCAGGAATGTAGTATATGCACTAAGATGCACAACATGCAACAAATCCTACATAGGCGCCACCAAGAATTTCAGCAATAGAGTGGCCTTACATAAGAGCAACGTCAAAATTGCAGATAACAGACACCTCTATGTTTCAAAACTCGTACACACATGCAGTGGAAACAGCTTCAAAATAATGCCAATCTTCCAAACAGACAATTATTTTTATTTACTTACACAGGAAAAAAACTTCATCACCAGATTCACTCCTGAACTGAACAGAGCCTAATATCATCACACAAAAACATGAAATGCAAGGTACACTCGCATGCACATCCATACACATACACATACACATATACACACCCACACATAAATCAGAACCGACACATTAAAACACACACACGTGCGCGCATACAACCACACACAGTCATAACACCCCTCTATCTCTAATACAACACACTGAACAATACCAACCCTACTTAACCTCAAAACCAACAACACTAGGAAACATCTAGAACCATAGTATAATATCTGTTCCGACACCTCGCTCCCTCCTCAGTCAGTGGAGGAGAACCCCCTCATGACTGAAACAACTATCATCCCTTCTATCATCCCCCTCCCATACCTATACTCCCTCAAATGCCTCCCCTCCTCTGGGAACAAAATCTGCCCCACACTAGGAACCGATCCTGGGTCTGGCGATACCCACATGGGGAGACAAATTAATAGAAACATAAAAAATCCCCTATACATATTTTAAATACACCCCTCTTTCTAAACAAACATAATATAAGGAATACCCGAAAAGACTAAAACGAAAAATCACAAATAACCTCATTACACTATAAAACAATATACACATTCCCAAACTAATAAAAGCAAACACACACACGCACACACATGCGCGCGCACACACACACACACACACACAAACACACACACACACACTGCCCCACCCTAAAGGAAAAGAAAAAAACATAAGCAGAAAGAGACAGCGACTGCAACCAGGTCAGCGGCCTCCCTCGTCTAGCACAACAAAAGAGTAATAAAAATTGAGCATGCCAATGAATAATAAGCACTTATAAGTCTCCACCCCTTAGAAAAACTTCAAATTAACTACGAAAATTGCCATTTTTACATCTCCAACACATTTGAAAATAATTTCTGACGAGGACGCTTCACAGAACGTCTGAAACGCGCGTAAAAATTATTTCAATGGCTTAAAAACATTATTACAATGATCCAAACATAATTCTCAATGAAAAACCAAGACACGAAATAATAAAATAATGTTAAAAATACACATTGTTAGTGACTACTCCCTTATTTAATATATATATATATATATATAACTTGAGTTCTTTCAGCTATAATCGAAACCGAAACTAAAACCTTGAAAGAATTCTTGATAATATCATTTATAAAAAAAGAGATTACTAGAGTAATAATCAGCTATAATCGAAACCGAAGCAGAACTCATGAAGAAATCTTGGTAAAATTATTTATTACAAGAAATGGAAGTCCATAACAATAAAACTACTCGTAAGTAAGAAAATAAATAACACACACGCCATTGTATTGGTATATAGGTAACCATCAAAAATATGCGACGAGAAATCGAATACCTTTGCTAGTATATCATTACAGGTCAAACCAATTGAGAGGATGGTAGCGTTACTATAGGAAATAACATATACCTTCCAGAAAAAAAGCAGTATATAATGACTGATGACAGGACATCGGAATTTTGCCATCTTAAACCGACCTATATAAATGCATAGACAGATGTTCATAAATATATTAGCTCAAAAAATCTGTAGAACGAAATTGGGATTTAGACAAGAGTCGGCAAAAGTAGGAACAAAGAGAAAAAGAACGAGTGAAGACTAGAATTGAACATGGAGAGTATCTGTACAAATCATTGTAATTAATTATTACAGATTATTGAATTTGGATAGTCTTTCTAGGAGGCTTGATTAACATTGCATATTATAGTTACTGCAGACAAATGGGTCTTTTTAGCTCTATTTATTGTTATGAATTCTTTAGCAGAAAAAAAGCAACGCTTATTTAAATCTAATGATGAGTCTATGCTTATATAGTCCGAAACCACTAGTTAATAAAGGTTACTGAACTTGTTTTGTGGATGGAAAAACAACATCATAAGCTTTTTTTCTTTGCGCGGACTGTTATCCTCATCTTCATAGCTGTTGTTGTTTCAACACACCTCGGCCAACTTATCCTTTGGCCTTCTTGAAGTGATTTCCAAATAAATAAATAAATATATAACATCTGAGATATTTTGTGAACATGGTTGAAACAGGGCAGAATTTAGTTTTAAAAAAAAGATAAATAAACAAGATGTTCATCACATTTGTAATTTAAAACATCCACGTTGCATCAGATGGAAAGCAGTTGTTTGGAATTATGTTCCACGGACGTGTGATTCTTCGACAAATTGTTCTTTCCTCATAGTTCCGTTTCATTTTAAGTACACATTGGAAGAGAGGAAATCCATTTATCGTAGTTGTGGTCAGACGATTTTCTTTATAAATATTATACTATTCGTGAAAAAAATACTAGGTATAAATTGATGAAGTTTTCACGAACAAGTTATAAAGATAAACGCATACAAAACGTTATTTTCTTTTATTCTCTTTATTTATTCCTCCTTCTGCTTAATTAACAATTATTAACAAGAACTTAGCTACATCTTGAAAAACATGCTGGAAGGGTAACTATGTTGATGAATATGTGCCACAGTTCCGTCGTATCAAAATTCGCTCGCACCAACCTCGTCATCACACAGCGGTTATAGACTTTAAAACGGTGCCCGGAGAACTCGTCCCGGGAAAACTCGTCTCCGGAAAACCCATACCCGGAAAACTCGTACCCGGAAAAATCCCCCCTTTTTGCTAGGATGGAAAACTGGTCCCTTATTGAATAAATATCGATTGAAAACACATTTTATTACCGTTATTGAAGGAGATATTGGTTTTAAAAGAGACTATGCACCCCATAATATTTTTAAAAATTATTTTTAACTCTTGCTTAGAAAAAAACTTGATCAGGGAGTTAAGATACGAAAAACGAAACCAAATATTTATTAAAAAAAAAATACTCTAGTTTTAACACTTTTTTGTCATTCCTAAACAAAAATAAAGAAAAAAAAACACGTATTATCAAATAAAGCAATTATTTTATTTAGAAGAATTAATTCAGTTTACATAATTCTTGTGTTATTACACAACAACAAAAAAGAAAACACGGTCTTATGTAATTTTGGTACAGCGCTGAAATAATAACCGTATTATTTTGAAAGCCATTCTTAACATGGGGAGGAGTGGGTATCGTTTAAAAGTCATTTCGGGGGCACTTGTACAGTACTAAAAAATATACAAATTTATTTTCTTTTGGAAGTGGGGGAAGCTCGTTTTAAAACTATATCTACCTCAGTATTTTCACAAATTTTCGGACATTTTTTATTAAAAATTATTTATTAAGTAATGCCGCACTTGTTATTTCTTTTTAACTAAAGAAACTCTTTAGAATAAGTTTAAACACCAAAAACCTACAAAGCTAGGTAGAAAATGAAAATTTAATTTTTTAAAACAAAAAACATGTAAACGTATTTAAAAAAAATATTATGGGATGTGCATTATTACCTAAAAATATACACATTTATTTTCTTGTTTTTTTTTTGGAGGGGGGAGGGGGTTCGTTTTAAAACTATATCTACCTTAATATTTTCTTTAATTTTCTATTTTTGAGCAATATCCTCCTAAGACGTGATCCTCTTTTGTCGGACATTTTTTGTTCATAAGTAACACTCGACATTAATTTTTTTAAACTAAATACACTCTTTAAAATAAGTTTAAAGACCAAAAACTTTCAAAGCTAGGTAGAAAACGAAAACTTAGAAAAATTAATTTAATATTTTTAAATAGCTGTAAACTAGTAAAAATATTTTTTTAAATATTATGAGATATGTATTCTCTTTTAAAAACAATATCTTCTTCAAGAATGGTCATAAAATGTGTTTTCAATCTATGTTTATTCAATAAGGGACCAGTTTTGTTACCTAGCAAAACTGTACGAGTTTTTCGGGTACGAGTTATCCGGATACGAGTTTTCCGGAGACTACTTTTCTGGGGACGAGTTTTCCTAAATTCCTTTAAAACATCCGTAAGAAAGAAAAAAAAACAAAAAAAAAAACAACAGACGTAGATATTTCTTTCGCTACGATTGAGTGACCATCGGGGACAATACCACAAGCAAGATGTCGAGAAAAACAAAGAAAAGAAACAATAATCTGTTTTGAAAAAGTTGTTTTACAACGTAAGTCTCAGAATAATAATTTTAATCATTTAATTATCTCTATCTGTCTATCTATATATCTATATATCGATGTCTCTCTATATATACATATATATATATATACATATATATATATATATAACTACGTCATTTACTCACATAAATTAATATACGAGAGTATAAATTTGTGTAAAATTTAAGTATTTATTTCAAAAGTGCTCAATACGTAGGTAGAGCTAGTTAGTAAGCTATAAAATATATATGGCGATTAAGCTAAACTGAATATTCCGCGTTTCATCCACTCTAGGACTCTTAAGGCTTATGCGCGAATTTTCTGGTTGTTGGCAAAAAAATAAACAATAAAAAAGTAGACACCATGACAAAAATAAAACTAACACTAGCAGAAATAATAATAATAATAATAATAATAATAATAATAATAATAATAATAATAATAATAATAATAAACCAACCCTGGACAACAACAACCATACTAGAAATAAAAATAAAAATACTAATAACGAACAAGATAAATGCAACTGTAGACACCGTACACTTTGCACACTTCGAAATAAATGTCTAACCAAAAGCGTAGTTTACCAGGCCACAATATTTGCGAAAGAAAACCCGAATAACAAGAAATATTACATAGGTATGACATCCTTAGATTTCAAAACTCGATATTATGACCACAAAAGTACATTCAACAATAAAAAAACACTGTATGAAAACAACGCTAGCAAATAAATACTGGGAACTCAAGGAAAGCGGACATTCGCCGGTAGTCGAATGGAAAATAATAAGACAAGCTACTACATGTAGAAACTTAGACGACCCATGTAGATTATGCCTTCATGAAAAATTTGCTATCCTGTACTTTAAAGAACCCAACATTTATTAAACTGTAGAAGAGAAATAGCAAACAACTGTGTTCGCAAGATATAATTTACTCTAGGATAGAGATACAAAATAATTTAAACACTAACAAAAACAATAGAAAATAAACAAATAAATAAACTAAACAAATATGAATATACATAAGCTATCACACACACACACACACCCACACATATATATATAAATATATATATGTACATGCGTATATATATAAACTAACATAAAACAACCTAACTTAGATTTAAAACAGGTAAAGAAGCTAGATATCCAGGCTAAATAGAGCACACACAAAGAAACAGGTCAACCATAGGTCAAATAGGCCTTTGTCCGGTAAGTGCATGTTCATTGGCTGATAGGAAGGGTGCGATGGATACTAGAAAGCTGATTGGCTAACTAAAATCTCATTAGAATGTGCATATATAAAAACGACAGACAATCAGAAAATTCGCGCATAAGCCTGAAGAGTCCTAGAGTAGATGAAACACGAAATATTCAGTGTAGCTTAATCGCCATGTATATTGTATAACTTTATATATATATATATATATATATATATAAAGATATATATATATATATATACATATATATATAAAATATGATTTGGTTTTCTAATATTTCAAATTTGTATTAATTTTTGAATTACGACTATTGCACTTACATGTAAAGTTTTGCCTCGGTTAACATATGGTACAATGGCAGACATTTGGCCGCCCATCTATTTTTACTCTTGTTCTTTTCTTCACATAAATTTTTGTTTATTTTGTAAATTAGTTCATTGTTTGTTTTTCTTCTTTTCTTCGTGTACTTCCCCGTTGCTTTACGTTCGATATTTATCAGGGGCGTGACGTCACGCAGCGTCATCTAAATGAACCGATCGACCTTACCGGCAGGTAGAGGCTTTCTAGTCGCCCGAATACAGACTTGTGGCACCCTAGAAATTGTCATATATATATATATATATATATATATATATATATATATATATATATATATATATATATATATATATATGTATATGTATATATATATATATATATATATATATATATATATATATATATATATATATATATATATATATATATATATACGAGCTGATGTTTGTCTGTATCGGTGTGGCTGCTGATGTTATGCTCGTGCCAGCTGTTAAAATGGAGACGCGATAAATGTATCAAAGACCTCTGTCAACTGAATCTAACCCGTGGGTTCCTTGTAGCGCAATTTTTTGATAAAAATAAGAGGAGAGAAAAACACGTGAATGGCGCCTTGAAACCAATCTACTACAGGCTAGCAAATAAAGTCAATCTGTCGGATTATGAGGATGACTTCTTTGATTTGAAAGGCAGGATACATAGTTCTCATCAGCTAATCAAATGCAACGTATCTAAGTGTAAAAATATGTAAATCCTTCGTCCGAAATGATAAGCGGTTACCTGGCATCGGCATGCCGCCCTGTAATAATCATTAAGTATCTTGTGGTATAACAATTGTAAAAGTGTTTTTTTATATATATAACTCAATGATGCACAGAGGTATTTAATGGATCGTATCTATCAGAAATATCATGAAAATTTTATGTTTGATTGCCACCCATACTATGCGAAATGTATACGGTATACGCCGGGATGCGGCATTAAAAATAGTAACACAATACAGTATATAATACATATGCATATAATCAAATAACATTAGAAATAACACTGTAAGGCAAAAGAAATACGTAATCAGGGGCCGGAAAGCATCGTATTCCACATCGTAACCTGAAAAAAACATATTCTAGGGTCACCGTATCCCAGTGTTCTTCTGTATCTTTAGTTGGTATAGCGAAACCATTTCATTAGGAAATGATGATTGGCTATATAGTTATAGTTTAAAAAATGTGACCTTTGCTGGCTCTACCAACTTTTCTCTATGGTAGTTAAGGAATCCTATTATATAGAAAGGCATTACTGTACATATGAACACTTTTTAATACATACACGTTCACATAAAGTTATGAACAGTACATACGACCCACGCCAAGCCGGGCTGACCTGCTAGGTAATCTATATATCTATATATATACTCCTATGAATTCGTTTTTCCTGTGTGTGCATTGATATTCATATTAAAACCCCTCTTTTTTATTTATTTAAAAAGAAAATACAATTTTCATATATATATATATATATATATATATATATATATATATATATGGGTTGTGGAATTGCATTCACTAGCAAACGATCTAGCTAATTTGCATATTCTTTTAAACATTCATTTTACTTAATTCCCTATTAGTTGCTTCGGTTTTCTAATGGGATATTTATCTTTAGTTAACTATTAGGTGTAATTATATTCATGCAGATATTCTACATGATTTATACTTGCATAATATTTGCGTAAATAGTTTATGGTAAACACAAAATATTTTCCATATATATTTATATATACGTATATATTTTTGTTTAACAATTTTTGCCTACCAAACTCCTCCTAGAGTTTTTGGTCCACAGACATGAAATTTCATATATAAGGTATTTGAATCTATGCAAAACTTTATATTTGTCTTTTAGCCCGGAAAAATTGGTGCAAAAGTGTGAAAATTAAAAAAAAATGAAATTTGCCAGGTGGAGGTCAAACGCCGGCATTACGAATGTATAGCGTAGTAGCTATTGTTCATGTTTTAATTTTTAATCTTACAATTAGAATGTTTTCATAGTCCAGTAACTGACGGCAGAGGCAAAAACAATCGTGAGCCGAACGTTTTGGTTTCGATTCTCGGTGGTGGCGCATGAGTCTTTTTATATACTTTTTAAATCATTACTATATATTACATCCAATCTATCTATCTATATATCTAGTGAAAATGTCTGTCTGTCTTTTCTCTATGGTAATTAATGCATAAATATATAAATATATATTCTCATTAATGTATATGTACCTGCTAATAAATGCCTACATATATGTAATACTAGCAGCTCAGCCCGGTTTTTCTCGGGCCTTAAGTACTGTTCCTAACTTTATGCGCATATATATATATATATATATATATATATATATATATATATATATATTGATTTATGAATGAACAATCGTATATGCATTTCGCTCAGCATTTTGGGTAAGAGCGCTTCCTTTTTCTTATTTGAATACATGTGTTTACACAAACCTTAAATATGAATGCAAATTAGATGCAGAATTACTAAATCAATGTTTGTATGTAAGAATAAATTACGTTTATATAAAATAATAAAAATAATATACAAAATAGATTTATCTTTAATTATGCAAGTAAACTTTTTTACAAGATGTTAGAGATTATGACTAAATTCAATATAGATTAGGCCCCGTAAATATTTCCGAAGTAATAAGTCAAGTGTGTTCAATCCAGATTCTCATATGTTGAGTTAGGAAAGTAGTGCAGGACACTAATTCTCCTCTTTAGTTAGACGTTTAATTATGTCATAGTCAACATTTATCCTGGTATTTTCTCTATTTAGTAGGATTCATGGACAAGAATTAATCTGGTCTCTTGGAGTATCCAGCTATATGCTGTTTCTTAAGATAACATAATTAGAGAGATCCAGTGCATAGTCGTATCGAAGGGACCTTATTTGGGCTTGGAATGCTATATTATTTCGAATATTTAGTCAGTGTTTATTTGTAAGATGAATATTCTCATGTCAGATTATCTTGGCTAACTCTTTTACAGAAAGACTAAAAACAATTGATGATTGCGTCTAGTACAGAATGTCTAAACCAGAATTCCGCAAAAATTTTATTCAAAAGGTACTGATGAATAAAGCAGGGGTTATCGTAACATATCACATATCCGTTGTTAATGTTCTTTTTCAAACTTAATTTTATTTTATATATACCGAATTGTCAATAAACTATTGACATCTATATTAACTAGAAAATATGTTGATTCGTTTGTTTTTCAAAATTGTCCATAAATTTAAGACATTTTTTAAAACGTAAAATGGATATAAAACAAAAAAAATATCGCTCGCATAATGCAGAAGAAAAAAATAATACTTGTTATGCAAATGATTACTGGGTATATACACAGAGTTGCTGTGCGAGATGTGTATTACATATATGTAGGCATTTATTAGCAGGTACTAACTGTTCAGCTTACGTATACAAGTACACCAACTAGTTACAACTAACTTGCCACCCGAAATAGCCGTGAAAATCGTGGATGCACTACAAACGTGGGCGTCTCTCTGCTCTTTATTTATGCTGCACCTATTAACCGGAACGAACTGAGGAGTGACCCAGCTGAATGCCAGTTCGTGAACGCAATGCCATTTTCACCAAGCGTCAAGAAGCGAGGCGTAGCCTCCGTCGATTCCCTGCCGTTGTGAACTGACTTTTTGTTTGTCAACTCTTCGAAGCAACGAATCTAAGACGCCACCGACAGGGAACGCTGCTACCTGTTACGCTTTTCGAGTCGAGAGGGTGCCTATAAATATATGATACTGACTAAGCAATGTTGATGTCAAGTCGAAGGAATGTCTTTCATTTTACAGGTACATGCAGAGAAGGCGCTATTTAATTCATTCCCAGCCCGTTTGCCTTAGAGTGGGGTGGGTTCCATCTTGAGTAGAGTGGGGTACGTAATGCTGTGTGTAAGCAGCGCCTTTGAAGATCCTACTGGAAAGATATTTTAAATTCTTTTAACATTATAGGGCATAATCACATCGACACAACGGTTGACTCTGGCCAGTACTAAAATGGGTGACGATTAAGAAATGCTAGGCGTTTTGTGTGCGGCTCACTTATCTCGATATTGTGTTCAGTCCTCCTATAATTCTCCTTGTCACTGAAACAAAGTAGTGCAGAGTCAGGAGAGGAATAATTGAATATCGTGCAAATCTTTGCCTCACAGTTACATAACTTTTATAATGGGAATGCATTGTACGTAAAAATGAAACGGGCCTATACCATTTAAATATGACACATTGTCTTTCTTCTTGTAAGACATTTATAGCAAGGTCACGTCCTCTACTAGAAAAAAAGAAAACTTTTCTTTTTTCCTCCGTGTGCTTCGTGCTAGGCGGAATTTCTATACAAAGAGCTCATTCGAAAGGGTTTCCCCCGCCTGTTAAACACAATAAATTGGTTTGCTTTCCTACAGATTATCTTTCAACATAATGTCAAAAAATTATGGTCATAAATTCAAACGCCATTAAACATTCTAAATCCTATCATATTATTCTCCGTTTCTTAACTGACAATCATTTTATCTTCTAAATCCTTTTCCGGCTTCATAATAGTGGGCAAATATCAGTCGCAAAAAGAACTATGTAAATAAATAAAACGTTAGTATGGATTTGCGTAAATATACCTGGGTTAAAATATCTAATTGTACCAATTTTCGGCTTGATTCTTGTTTTCTTTTATTATTATTATTATTATTATTATTATTATTATTATTATTATTATTATTATTATTATTATTATTATTTACTTACTTACTTACTTACTTACTTACTTATTTACTTACTTACTTACTATGAGCAGTCACACAAGCTATCATCAGAGACTGCACTTTGAGAACAGCCTGTGGTGTTTCTTGGAGTCTGAGTGACAACAAGTCTCCCAGATTTCCAGTACTCTCCACCTCTTTCGATAAACGTTGCAAAAGAATTTGCTTTATCGCAGCAGCTGCTTACCATTGGTTTCTCGTTTGCAGTGACCATGGGTCTTCACTGGAATTTTTAGTGGTTTTATCTTTACTTTCTTTATTCTCAAGATCCCTTTGAGTTCTCTGGCCAGTTCCGTGTATTTGCTTGGCTTTTCCGTCTCCTTGATTTTAACTCTTTAGTCTTCTGGAATCTGTCAGTACTTTTCCTTATGGTTAACTATTTTGAGATACGGCCTTCTTGCTTGAATGGGTGTATCCGTTTGTATATCCATGTTCCAAAGTATCTTGTGACTTTCATTTTCCAGCCCTGCTGCCGGTTTGTGTTTGTATCATTTGTCAATGTGTTCAATGTGCAGTTGTTTGCATAATTGCAAATTTACAGCCTTCCTCACTGGATCGTGTCTATTTTATATTCTTCATTGGCTAGTTTGCTGCATTCACATATCATGTAGTTTATTGTTTCGTCTCTTTGTCCGCAGAGTCTGCATTTTCTTGTGTCTTGACGATCCTTGCTTTGATGTGGTTGGTTCTCATTGCGTTATCTTGTGGAGTTTTAATTAGTCGTTCAGTTTCCCTGTTAAGGTTTCCTTTTTGTAGCCATTTCCACGTGTTTTCGTTAGTCTCATCTTTTGTAATCCTTATGAATCGTCCATATAGCTGTTTCTCTTAATATTTTCCTTTCCTTGCCTTATTCCTCGTCTCTTTTTCTATCTTGTTTGTTTCTTCCATGTTTTTGCTGCAGTAATTATTCTGTCAGTAGTCTCTATTCTGTATTTTTCTAATCGGTGTTTGGGTTATTCACACAGTCTTCTATAAAGACAAGTCCTCTTCCTCCATCTTTCCTTTTCACATAAAGTCGGTCAGTATCATCCTCGGGTGTAGTGCAGTGTGTATTGTCATGAGTTTCATGGTCCTCTGGTCGAGATTACTTAGTTCCTTTTTGGTCTAGATTATAAACGGTCGAGAGTATCTTATTAGTGACACTGCCCACGTGCTTATTCATTTAGTTAGGTTGCCACCATTTAGTTAGGTTTATTATTATTATTATTATTATTATTATTATTATTATTATTATTGTTATTGTTATTGTTATTATTATTATTATTATTATTATTATTATTATAATAAGGATTCAGTCTTTTGTTTTACTCTCTAGCCATCGTCATGTATATTGAATTTTACTTTAATACATCAATTTTGGATGTATATACTTATAATGATGTATAATTGCATACATTTCTCTCTCTCTCTCTCTCTCTCTCTCTCTCTCTATATATATATATATATATATATATATATATATATATATGCGTGTGTGTGTGTGTGCGTGTGTAACTATTTCATTTACTCACATAAATTAATATACGAAAGTATAAATTTATGCGTAAATTTAAGTATTTACTTCAACAGTGCTCAATACGTAGGTAGAGCTAGTTAGTAATTTATAAAATATATATGGCGATTAAGCTACACAGAATATTCCGCGTTTCATCCACGTTAGGATTCTTCAGGCTTAATCCTAGCGTGGATGAAACGCGAAATACTATGTGTATACACACACACACACACATACACACATATATTGATTTTACGCGTATGCATGCTCTTATCTTTTGTAGAATTGATATATTTACTAAATTGGAATGAAAAAAAAAGAGTTTAGCATAAAATAGGCTTTACATTTAAATCAGTGATTTTCGTATAAAACAGGTATTTTTTATATTTAGAGAAGTTTATATTAATTTCTAAGATTTTATATGTGTGTGTGTGGGCATGTCTATATGTTCGGTTGTCTGTTTATGTATTTGTGCATATGTATTTATTTATGTGTGAATTGTATGTGTATATGTATAAGTGTGTGTATATGTGTATATGCGAGCATTTCTTAAAAATTTAATGCATAGTAAACAGAATTAATTACGCGTTTTTTTCCCTTGCTAAAAATCTTGCGCGTAATTTATCTGGATGACTGAATATGGAAAGATGAGGAGAGGTTGTGTTTCACAAATATAGTAGGTAGTGAGAGAGTAACATTACTGAAAGTCACGGTTGCTAATATTTTTTTTTAATTTGTAATTTATTTTTTATTGTTGTTGCATTCTATTTAAAAATATTATTTCGTATATAAGCCTTCCATTTCATTATTTTAACTCAGCTTTGCTATAATTAAGGGATAGAATAGTAAATAAATCAATGTTGAGTTCTTTAATGTTTATATAACTTATTTATAATGGTTACAAATATATATATATATATATATATATATATATATATATATATATAGCACTTAACGTTTTTAGTTTAATACATTTGATCGTATTTATACACTAATAATAATAATAATAAAAATAAAAATAATAATAATAATAATAATAATAATACTTATAAAAAGAGTACTGCTATTTTTTATTATGGTTGCTCATATATGTGTTTTCTAAGATAAAAATGAAAAACGTATACGAAATGGAAAAGAAAAAGAATAAACAGCTAATTTTAAACTCCATTACCGATAAATACCAATTAACTGTAAAAAGAAACTTATAAATATCTTAACCAAGAGACCGCAGAAATAGCTACAAAATTAGGCATATAATAGAGAGTTAATAGAGTAGCAAGTAGAAATGCCCTAATCACTTTAAAAGACCATAAAGATAGTTTTTAATAAGCTAAACTGCAGGCTAAAAGTGAAATTGTTCTAGCTAGTCTATCATCAGAGAATTAGTTAAAGCTATAAAAAGAAAAGCACACCTAATTTTGTGGAGAGATACAAACTCGATCGTGGATTGGCTTAAAAGTATAACCGAACCACACAGATGCAGATTCTCCCAACTGGATATTGTAAATTTCTTCCCCTCCATTACTAGGTTAATTTTAGAAAAATGTTACATTTCGCATCGACACATGAAAGGACTAGTGACCTAAATATGGGGAAAATTATGCGTGCAAGGCAGACCCACCTGTATTTTTAAAGAAAAACGTGCGTTAAAAATCAAATCCTGTTAATGATGTTACAATGTGGTAGGGGGCATAGTACGGATGTCTGTGATCCAGTTGGACTTTTCTAACTAAACATCCTGAAAACAACTTCCCAGGATATTCGTTCGGGTTGGTAGAGATGATGGATTATGCCTATCGCGGGACTTCAATGGATGCACATTATGCAGATTCAGGAAAGATTTAATTAAGCTTTTCAAAGAGCGAGTTTTTAGTTTTTTCTAATTTATATTATGTTGGTGCAAAATTAATGTCGTTTTTACATATAGTTGGACGTCAATGACACGACATTATTTTTGCACCAACATAATATAAAATAGACTTCCTAGATACAACACTAGATCTTGAGAAAAACTATATATAAACCCTTCCATGAACCTAATGAAAAACTCAAATACATAAATACATGTTTATGCCATCCACCCATATGTTAAAAAATATGGTGGCTAATAACAGCAAAAGGATATCAAGTCTTTCTTCGAATGTGTTCGACCGGGCAGCGTCATATTTTATATAGATTTAGTGAGAACATAAACTTCCAACAGACCCATAATAAAAGACAAATAAAATAAATTATACTAAAACTAGAGTAAAGCATTTTTTCCTTTTGGATAAACATTTCCTACAAATCATAGACTCCGAAGTTTGTTTAATAGAAACATTGTGAAAGTTAGTTACTGTATTCAACCATTGATTAAGTCCATCATATCTAGAAAAAAATAGCAAACCCAGGCTGGTCTTGCAGGTGCAATAATGAGTGCCCAGGAGAAGGCAATTGTGAGGCGTAATTCCTTGTATACGAGGCGACCATCACTGACCAATCTACAAATATACCTGAAGCATAAATTGGAATTACCACAAAGGTCGTTGAAATAAAGATTATATTCACATATTAGTTGTTTTTTTAGAGAAAAACAGGGAGTAGAACAGATTTAGCAAACCACATGTGAGAGCTAAAAGAAAAGAGGGGCACTTATTTTTTAAATGGAGGAAAACTGACCACAGCCATTCATACTCCTCAGACTTGAAACAATGCTCGCTTCGCAATGCCGAGAAGTACCATATCCTACAGTTAATTCATGATCCAGGACAGAAACTGTTTAAATGTGGGGAGCCATAGCCTCAAAAGCTGTATACACAGTAAGAGAGCACTCCTTAAAAACTGGGATGAGAAAAAAGAAAATACTGAATTCCAAATGTTTTATTTTTTATTTAAAATTTATTTTTATTTTTATTTTATTTTGTATTTATTTATATTTCATATTTTTTGTTTTAGTATAATTGAGGAATATAATTATAAAGTTTTGGTCTAGTGTACCATTTCTTAAGGCTAGATAAGCATTTCCTCAAAAAACAAATACTACAGTAAACTTTTTAAATATAAACATATAAACTTTTAAAATATAGATTTTAATTTTGATTTAAAATTTTAAATTTTAATTTTGAGTGTAATTCAGTTTTAATTAAAATTTTGAGTAATAATTATTTTTTATTTTTATTTTAAATTTATTAAATTCGTCCAATTGAATGGAATAGTTTTTTCTTATAAAATTTCGAGAAATATAATTAAATTGAAATAAGACAAGTTTCCTCAGACTGTTTAAAATAAATTTAATTTTAGCTCATATTTAATAATGCCGATGAAAGTAAAATATAAATATATGTTGTATATATATTAAGTCCATAAAGAAGAATATTAAAGTAACATGAAAATAAATAAATAAATATCCATTCGAATTAGGCTTCAGTTATAAATAAATATCCTTAAGATTAGTATAGAATTTGAGATAAAACAATTCCTTTTAAGGCCGAAAAAGATTTCAAATTAATAAGTTCAAAAATACATATTTTTCATAGGCAATGCGATGAATAGTGCACATATATTTGAATAACAGAAACATTGAAGCACATACAATTTCTGTTGTTCTTTTTCTTCTTCCTTTTCTTTTTATATTTGTTTTGTTTTCTTTAGCGTCCAACATATAAAACGGAAAGCTTTATTTATTTTTTCATTTGAAATATGAGGTTTTGTTTTAAAAAAACGAGATTTGCACGAGATCTTGTAATAATGTACGTGTATGTTTCCAACACCGGTTATAAAACAGATGAGTATCAGCTGAACGGTTTCTATTATCAGGTTTAAACCGACGGTACCGATGCCTTATCTGAACTTTCTTAATATATATATATATATATATATATATATATATATATATATATATATATATATATATATATATAATAAGAGGTATATGTGGTAAAAACAAGGATAAAGAGTGCTCAATACGTTAGTAGAGTCAAACATGTTTTTTATAGTTACAACCTAAAGTGTATTAACTCTATTCATTACAAATTGTTTCAATAGACATGATAAAAATTGAAACCCAAAAAAATAAATGTTAAGGAGTCGAAATCTAGGTCAAAATTAAAAAAAAAATTGACCTCCGTGATCTATATCCATATTACCTAATGTTTGGTCTAGACGTTAGAAATTTTACATTAAATGTATTCAGACACAGGGCAAGCTTTTTTATTCGGTTTTTGGCCGAAAATGGGGCTGCCAAGGAGTCCGAAATCAAAATATTTAAACTTTGCGGTCTCTAGAAAACTATTCAGCCAATTTTGGGTATAAACATTTGTAATTTTCCATACAGTTTATCCAGACATGCATCAAACATTTTAATTAGTTTATGAGCGAAATTTGTCTGCCAAAAGTCAAAGTTGAAAGAGTTGGCCTTTTCAGACTCTGCCAAACTTCTCGCCAATTTTGGGTCTAAACATTTGAAATTTTAGATGTAGGTTACCTGAACATGAGAAAAACTTTTCACTATATATATACATATGCACATAAAGTTATGAACAGTATATAAGGGCTGAACAAAGCCGAGCTGAATGCTACTTAAACATTAAATGAGTTCCTACTTTTAAGACATTCTCGCGTTTTGTAGCAGTAAACTAATTTTGCTCTATGAAATAAATTCTCTGCGTTTATTTTTTGTGGGAAGTAGATTTAACATTTTGCTGTTTAGTAAATTCAGGGAAGCAGGGAAAAGGGAGGAAATATCAAAATCTAAGAGTTTGAGGGAATAAACTGATAGAGTAAAAGGCTTGCCGATTTCAAGATTCTTCTACAATGAAGACGTGGGGATTAGATCCTTGTCGGGTTAGTTGCGATTATGTATCACGAGTGTCACTGTGTGTTCATTAAGTGCTATGAGTTTATCAGAGCACATTCTATTAAAGCGCATTTAAAGCAGGTACAGGGATGTAGCATTGAGGCGAGAGTACAGAGGTTAGTGTTTGGACGACAGTGCTGGACCTATTAAGTTGCTAACTCGTGTTTGTTGTCTAAGCTTAGCCAACTGGTGGTATATGCACGAGCCCAGGGTTGACAACAATCCCCAATGCATGGAAGAATTGTGGCATTATAAACACGTAAGACGATTTTTGTACGAGTAATTTCCTAGCACCGCAGACGGAACCCACTTTCTTTGCAACATTCTTGGCAGTGTCCCTAATGCTTGTTCCACTTCATGTTAGCTGATGAGGTTGAAAGATAGGTTCTTAGCTAGGTTGTTATTTTTCATCGAAAATCAGTGGTTGAGAAAGTTTTGTGCAATTATTAAAGGAAACAAGCTTAATTATTGTAGCATTCCATATTCGATCCATTTACAATCATATTCCACTACACATTGAATGTTATTTTCCTGATAGTTGCTTGGATATGGGCACATTTTTTTTACTCATGTTAATTACAAAGCGTGTTTTTACAGCAAATATACCCATCTAAAACACAATTTTATCAGGTCATTTAAGAATATCACGACCAATAAAATTTTAAGGATCTATTCAAGCATGTTGTGTTCACGTACTATCATCGGGGACGACTTATTTTTTCTCTTGTATAGAAAGGATCTGTATGTTGTGTATACGTCCAAAAATACCACGGGATTTCATTTTTGTTTGAAACCATTCATGCCAAATCTTGCCAACGCCTTTGGATCTATCTTGTAATACATGAGTATTTGCTAAGAATTTTAAATCCAGTGTAAATGATTTTCTATTGTTTCAATTCTTCCAAATTCTTTTTAAACTTCCGTACAATCACAAAGTATATGATCCGTGTTCTTAGAACAAATACTTAGCACATAAAGATGATTTTATTTGCCTTAAAACACCAGTAAAAATTGTTATCATTTACTTTTATATGTGGTATGGGGGTTATCTTATAATTGAAGAAAAATCTAATTTAACTCTACGTTTAGCAATTGAAGTTTTTTGGACCATATTTGTAATAGCTGTTTTCCTTTCCCGTTAATTTCATTTTTTCATCCTGACTTTGGTGTTGTTATACACTAGTCTAGCCTCATTATAGATATTTGCCATATTTTTTATCATGAAAGCCTATGTCCTTCACATCGACAGAAAAATTGTTTGTAGATAAAAAGTGCTTCTGAAGTAAATATGGAAAGTTTCCTGAAAAAAAACTAAGGCTATCTTGATGTCATATATATTTATATATTATAAGAAGTTTAAAACACAAAACATTGTGGTTATAAACAACTCTTTTCCGGCTATAAAACATTAGCGCAAAGCAAAAGGTCAAATGCCATCCCGGAGAATGTAACTCCAAAACTAAACATCAGAATAATACATACATTCGATATACAACGACAATATTGTCCCACCGACTTACTATGCATTTAAACAACACCCGTGAAATATACCAACATTTACTAAAAAATATAACTGCTCCACCCTCTCAGATCTTAAACAAATCCTTGTCGAAAATATAAAAATTGTACAACAAGAAAACAATTTTATAGAGTTAAAAATTCTTGAAGCATCCAACATTAAACCTCAACACCCTACTAACATCGCATTTAGGAAAAGTAACAACGTATAAAAATGTGTGGCTTAGCGCGACAACCACGACGTACTAATATTGGCCGATGGACTCGTTGATGTTAAAACGCAGATTTTTAATCGATTTAAATTTTAACCGATTTTAATCGATTTTTAAATACTTTTAACCCTCCATCACTCGATAAAATTTATTGTGTATTTAACTATTCTACTTTCTATTTTCGATGCTATTCACTCTTACCTCATAAAATTCATGAATATCACCTGAAGATGAATCTCAGTCGAATCGAAAGCGTTCGTGATAAGTATTGAACTTTTATCAATATTTTCGATTTAGATATAAAATATATTATACGGAAAATCTAAAAAATGAAAAAAAAAGAATCATGAAGCAAAGTATCTTCGTTATATTTAATAATGTCTACTTGAATTTGAATATATATATATATATATATATATATATATATATATATATATATATATATATATATATATATATATATATATACAGTAGAACCAGGATACGGGTTTCGCAGGTGGCGATGTGAAATACGATGTTTTTTCTAGCCCTAGTTACGGTATTTGCTCCGGCATACCGTGTTATTTCCAATGTTATTTAATTATATACATGTGTATTATATATTGTACTGTATTTTCTTACTAATTTTTATCTCCCGGGGTTCTAATATATATATATATATATATATATATATATATATATATATATATATATATATATATATATATGTGTGTGTGTGTGTACACTGCTGATCCAAAATTTAAGACCACTTAAGAATCTTTAAAAATAAACCCTTTTTTAAGGTAGATATTAAACTCTTCCGACTTAAAGTTACTAATACTACAATCTAAAAGGTTATGGAAACAAAAAGGTACACACCAAAAATGTTATTTAAAAAATTGCATTTTTATTAAATTAGGCCTTTTGCGAATGATCAAAATTATAAGACCAAGGCCATTAATTGGTAGATTTATGGTAATTCTAATATTTTTAGTTCACCTAAAGATTGACAATCACTGTGTAAAGCTGTTACCATGCCAATAGCAAGAAAACTAATCGAAGTTGAGCGCTCTCGAATTCTAGGATTCCATAAGCAAGGTTTGTTACAGCGAGCGATAGCAGCTAAGGTAAATCGCAGTAAAACTGTTATTTACAATCTTCTAAAAAACACTGAGAGTTATGAAAAAGCAAAATCCTTTGGTAGCCCCTTCCAAAAAAAAATTTCCCCTGCATTTAGTAGGCGAATCAGACGAGTTGTTATGAATGACAGAGGACTTTTTTTCTAGTCAAATTAAGGCGATTACAGATGCTGATTGCAGTCTAATAACCATCAGACGACACTTACAACAAAAAGGCGTGGTAAATAAAAAGCGTAAACAAATTCCTCGATTGCTTCCACGTCACAAAGTGGACCGCTTAACATTTGCTCGTGAATACCACACCTGGGACGTTGAGAAGTGGAAGAAAGTCCTGTTTTCTGATTAGGAAAAAATCAATTTAGATGGACCTGATAGCTTCCAACGATATTGGCATGACAAAAACATGCCGTGGAGGGTCTGTAATGGTATGGAGTGCCTTTTCTTACAGAGGGACGATGGAGCTCCAGGTCGTGCAGAGTCGTGAGACAGCATCTGGTTATGTTAGTATGCTAACAAACGCATCTGTGATGATGGAGGGTCATCGTTTGTGAGGGGATGGATGGTTATTCCAACAGGATAATCCACTGCCAGACGAACCTTGAACTTTCTACAAAAAATGGAGTCCATCTCTTGGGACATCCTGGAAGCTCACCGGACCTGAACCCAATTGAAAATGTTTGGGGATGGATGACAAGGGATGTTTATCGAAATGGCAAACAATATTCAACAAAAATGAACTTCGTGAAGCCATCTTCAGAAACTGGAGCAGGATCCCCCGCACCTTCATGGAAACCTTTATTTCTAGCATGTCCCAAAGAATTTTTGAAGTCATCAAAAGCAGTGGAGATAGAACTCATTATTGAATTTGATTGTTGAATGTTAGAATTTTCGTCTCTGGTCTTATAATTTGATCATTTGTAAAAAGCCTTATTTAATATAAATGTAAAATTTTAAAAAACTCTTTGGAATGTAGGTTTTTGTTTCCATAATGTTTTAGATTGTAGCATTTGTAACCTTAAATCGGAAGAGTTTAACATCTATCCTTAAAAAAAGTTGTTTTTTTTTTAAAGATTTTTAAGTGGAATCGAACCTCGGACCATGTGTCTTAAATCTTTGATCAGCAGTGTATATAACCGTGCTCTTCACACTTTAATTTATTTTTGCATAAAAAAAAAATTTAAGCATTTATTTGTTTACTAGATACTTCATGTTTTTCTCATTCGAAATAGAATTATCAAAATGGTACTTTGCAGTAATTGAAAAACATCGATAACACACCTAAAAACTTTGTTAGTGTCAAGTTGATTTTTACTTTTGAAAAGTATAATCACCTGCCTTAGAAAATCTGAAAGATGTGTTTTACTGCCTTCGTGCATAATACTAGCATCAAAATTGAATAAATCGGATTAAACAAATGCTAAAACAAAGAAGAAAATAGAAAAAAACAAAAAGGCCTAAAAACGTTAAATTTATGTGTTTACATAGTAACCACACCCTCTCTCTCTTTTTCCTCCTCGCTCCTGTTTCTTTGTCTATCTGTCTATCTATCTATCTATCTATCTATCTATCTATCTATCTTAAAAAGTGAGTATATATGTGCATGAGGACACTTCCCAACCTATATACTTAATGAATTTTTGATCTACAAACTTGAAAGTAAGTATATAGGGTATTCAGACTACTAGAAAACTTTAATAAATTTTTATCCGGATAAAAAAGGCTGGCAAGGGTCAAAATTGAAAAGTTAGTACTTGGTGGTTATCAATGTTTGTCAAATGTTTCACGGAGTTTGAAAACACTATCTAAAATTCTCCCCCAAACTGGTTTCTGGTTATCGTCCATGACTTACTGTCTTAAGAAAAACGATGATAAAGGCTAAAATCGAAGCATTGGTACGTTTAGTTTATCGATTTATATCTGTTTGTCAACTGTGTCACGAATGCGCATGCGTGAATCGTTCAAACAACAGATTTTTTATGTTAGGAATAAGTGGGTTTGAAAACATTTTTTCAAAGATCGTGTCTAGCTGGACTAATGCTTATCACTTGACTCACTAGCTTTAAGTTTTAGTTTCGATCTGAGCTGAAGTATTTTTCTTACATACAAAAAGTGAAAAAAACAATACTCACATGCATGTGTCTCAGTTCTTTCCGTTTTTTACTTCTTTTTTTAAAAGAAATTTAACTTACCGCTTTATACCCGGCTGCGCCGGATATATATATATAACACCCTACTGTACTACATATGGGTTTACATGTTGCTGCGGCAACTCCTTCAGAAGAGTATCACTGCTAGAAGGAAAAAAATGCGGCCTGAATACGTTGCTTCCCTAAAGGAATTGAAGCAGAATCATACATGCACATGTGTAGCTATTAATGTTTGTATAAATAACTATTCTTTACTTACGCTCGGCTTCTCATTGACTAGGTTTTGATAAACACCAGGGTTTCAATGGATTTCGATCTAGAGAACAACAAATAACAACGATTGAGAACAACAACGATACAATCTTTGTATATATATATACACACACATATATATATATATATATATATATATATATATATATATATGATCCGTGTGTATTGCCTTTTTCTTTAATATAATTATGTATGCAGTGATGATGCAAGGTTATGTCTCTCACAATATTACACGGAACACGAGAAACCGATTAGCAAATGGAGACGCACTGCGAGACCAACGACGAGGTATGTAGTGTCGGAAGTGCCGAGTCAAAGGATTTAAAGTGCCGATTTTGTTACAGTGAGAGAAAACGAGTTGTGGCCCGGCGCCGTGAACTGAAGGTCACCGAGGGCAGCCAAAAGGCGTTGCGTTCCTCTGAATCGTTAAATGTCGACTGTTTACGAGAAGTGGCGTGCCAGTCGACAGGGAGATGAAGCGTAATGCTGTTGAATGACTACAAAGATGTGATGAATGAGAATGGCAGCAGGGGTGACCTTAATGGGATGAAAATATCGAAGAGCGGAAGCCATGAGGGAGAGCGAAACGGCATGATAGAATAATAGGGGTAGGGCGATAAAGAAAAAGATTATAAACTGTTAGAAAGAGGTAAGTTTAATTGAACGGTTAAATAGGTTTTGTTTGTTTGACGGCATGGTGACCTTACGCACACACGCACACACGCACACACACGCACACACACACACACACATAGTTATATATGATTTATAAACGAAACTAAACGCCTATTTGCGAACCGTTCAATCTGTAAAAAATTTAAGAGAGTTGTTACTGCACGTAAATATATGTCGATAAGAGCCCCCGTTCTTCCCTCTATATAGCAGAAAATCAACTACTAAATCTAATAAAACAATGATCTCTTCTAGTCCATATAACGTTTTCTCACATAATATGAGTTGCTAGTACTACAGAGGATATTCGACCGAGTTCCAATGTTTTGTTCTTCTTTCTAAGACATTCAAAGCAAGAACTGTTCTCTCTACCACAACGACGTTATTTTCCCTCTTCATATGCGTTGTTTGAGGCTTCTTTACAATTGCTTCCCACGTGGGAATTTCACTTGAGCAGGATTTACTTTTCGGATTATCATAACTCGCTTGCGTTCAAGTACAATGTTAACAAATGCATGCCATGACTATTGTTGTATTGTTGTAGAAGTGCGTGGTCGGCTAAATGTTACTGACTATTTGTCATATATTCATATCTAATTGTTCATATGCTTTTGTGTGTGTGTGTGTGTGTGTGTGTGTGTTTCTGTGGTACATGTACTTTGGACATACCTTCTTCATGCGTCGTTGATCTTGTCCACCTGGAATTCATCTCGTTCTTGGAAAGGAGACTGGAAACCTGTTTTGGACGAATATTCATTCACTCCAAAACGATGAATGGTTTTATATAGTTTTTATTCACCTTCCGAGTGTCGATCGCAGAAGAATGGAAAGTGAATATCTTATTTTCACACACGTCAGCGTCCCCCCCCAGTGAAGGGAAGGGAACGATCTGTTAAGCCGTCTGTTCTTCTCTACGTCCAAACCCAAAACTCACTAACTCTAGCTAACCTGATCACGTGACTCACACGCAGATCCGATCAACTGACCCTCACTTCCAGTAAACCGTGTCTACAATATAATTTACCATATTTCTTTCTTATGTTCGACCTATTTCCTAACACTATGCTAAAAGTAAACCCTCGCATTTTATAATATTAAACAGTAATAAACCGCATTGTTTCAACTGTTATTCATTTCCATCTCATTAACTATTTTATTTTAGTGATGTTAACCTTCATAAGCGATGCCCACCATATTATAAACAAAGCTAAAGAAAAACGGAAACTGATATGGCGATTTCATACCTTTCTCAGCTGTATTAGTTCATAAATACTAGATATGACTAGATTTGAGCAGTACGGTAACAATTTGATCAGAGCTCACTAACCTATCATTTACAAACTGAATACAAACCATGACGTCAGTTTATCAAAGCATCAATGTTACTTGCATTTTCTTGATATGACTTATTGAACAAGGCATATTGTGCCACAATTAATCAAAAATATCGTTTAGAATACTACATTCTATCTTGGCCTCCTGACATTATGTTCCTTAAATTTTCTTATTTATTTTTATTGTGCGGTGTTCGTGAAAACACGAGCCTAGCCCGGCTTTTGACTGCTCCGCCTACGTTCTGTCATCACTATGATTACCATGGAAACACAGAGCTAACCTTCTGAGAAAAAATGGTGATTTATGCATTCGATCTATCACGCATGTAATATAAGAGACTACTTAGAAAAGTAAAAATGAATTGTTGGTTTAAATGATGTGATGAACGTGACCGACAGTATGATAAGCAATGTGATACAATGTTAAACGTCGTTTGGGTGAAAATAATGTTACAAGCAGTATTTTTCTCCATAAAGGTACAGCACGTTTGAGCAGTGGAAAATGCTATCATAACTGAAAAGTTTAGTTGCCTCGGACAAGAAGTCGTTAGAGATACGTAGTGATCAAGCTGCGAGTTACATGATTGCGTGAGAAAGAAAGAGAGAGGCGGGTGAGGTTGGACTATGTTCCCGTTTTATCACATAGGATCGGTTGGGATAATTCTACAAATATACTGTACGCTGATATTCGGTACAATCACAATGGAACACCGGTTCTGGTTACATTATTGGGCTTAAGCAACTTTGGGCATAGTCAGCATCATATGAGTGACAATTTTGGAATATTAGGCGCTATATGTACGCCGGTATCTCCCTAGAAGTATTGCACCTATTTCACGCCGCCATGTCACCTGGCCGAGATATACATGCAACTATGGATCGCTTGGAAATTTCATATTCTCAAGATTCGTTATCCTCCCGAGGATATTTCTTCAATCCGTCTAGGATAAGTGCCGTTTTATTTTTAAATAATGCATGTCAGAGAAGCAGACAAAAGAAACAAGCATAGTAAAATCTCAATGATTTCCTTATATCATAATTACAACCATTGCTATAAATCAATATAATACGACAGTACTGCAACGAGGAAACAAATAGATCGAATTGCTGCTGCATCTCATCCATAAAGCTGCAGCTACTTAAGCGATATACTGCCGTCGTGAAGTCTGCTAGGATCAAATAGTGTATTCATGGTTGAGCTACAATTGTTTTGCATATAACTGTAGGAAGGAGAGAATTAGGTTTTAATGGATGAAAAATAACGAAGCAGACGAAAGTTATTAATCTTGAAAGGTAGTAAGATATATTAAAACGTTTCTTTTGCAGGAAAGAGGTTGCATGGAAGAAAAAAGGGCATAACCTACTAGGTTTCGAAGACGGTTTTGAACTCTATCAAGGCAGTATATTACGTGCCGAGCAGCTTCTGTCCAAATGTGGCAAGAGTACGCCATCCTAGGACATACTTGGCTCTTATACACATAGAGGATTGCATCAACAGTGAAATACCTACTAGAGCGGTAGAATGATCCAATTCCCCCCCCCGCGATATTAGCAATGAGTGTGATGTATCTGCTCTATTTCAGAGTAAAGGTCAGTCCCAGAAGCTTATCAAGACATTGTACTTCCCCAAGACGATAGCTATTCATTTCAATTGGGCTCAATTAGGTGTCAGAGCGATTGGTTTTAGATGTATTAAAATGAATCAGCCATCTTTTTCCCCACTGCACCACGTGCTCAAGATCTGAAGAGAGAGAGAGAATCTGAAAGATTTCGATCATTATCGGACTTTCAGGTCTTGACATAGATTGTGGTGTCGTCTGCATGAATGTTTACGAATAATCTAAGGTGATGAAGATCAAGAAAGGAGTTTGGTATAAGATGACACCCTGGGGACGCCAGCGTTGATAGCATGGGCTTCTAATTTCCGCCCCTCGACTACTACTCTTATAAACTGGTCCATACCTAGCGATCTTGTGAAATAGACCTTTAAGCCATTGCTTATCAAAAGCCTTGGATACGTCAAAAGTTGTTTCTCTAGAAACGAAGCCCCTGTCCATAGATTCACTAATAGTATGTGATATTACAGTTAGCACATCGACTGCATTGACGAAAACGATATTGCATGTCACTGAGTAGGTATTTTTTGTTGAGTTGGTTAATCACAGAGTCCAGCAACTCCCTTATGACACACAGGATACTGATTCTACTCATTGCCAAAAAGAGTCTAACAATGACGAAATAAAAAATAAATAATGATAACAATACATTACTACATTACTACATGTATTATGGATAGAATAACAATGTTAGAATAATAATATTGAATTACACTTGTTACTAAAATAGCAGCAGAAACTCGCATTGAAGCGAGAAACCAACAAAAGATATTCTTGTTTTTTTTTTAAAACTTACCTTGCAGACATGTATATAACCAAGTTTATCAGATGTTTTAACTTACTACTAACTAATTGCAATTTGTATATTTCTTTTATTAACCGTGGGAAACTGAGCCGATAATCGAGGCAGGAGAGGCTGAAAGCATTAAACGTCTACTTAAGAGTCTATTGAACAGCTCAACTAAATGCAATTCAGATAATGGGACCTAAAACCTGTGAGGGACTCGATACGCAAAAACTCGTCAAGAGGTAGGGTCCGAAACTGGGCGTATTCTCTCATGACGGCATGATATTATATGTAGTCTGAAATGGATTACTCGACAAAAAAATAAGATGAACTACATTATATGCAAGTCTACAGGGAGACGTATGCATTGAAATGGTTCGTATTCTCTCCTGATTACGCAACATTATCTGGAGACCAGAATGAAATATCCTACTAGTTAAAACATCTGATAAACTTGGTTATATGCATGTCTGCAAGGTAAGTCGTTTTTTTAAAACAAGAATATCTTTTGTTGGTTGCTCGCTTCAATGCGAGTTTCTGCTACTGTTTTAGTAACAAGTGTAATTCAATATTATTCTTCTAATATTGTTATTCTATCCTTAACACATGTAGTAATGTATTGTTATCATTATTTATTTTTTATTTCGGCATTGTATCGACTCTTCTTGGCAATTAGTAGAATCAGTTAATACATGTTGGAGTTTTCTCCTGTTAATTGATCTGTTAATCTTCTTTCCTAGGTTATATACTATAAGGGCGTTGTTATAAGAAGCAGCATGTCTTTAGGAGGACTATCGCACAGGAGAACAGTAGATAATATTTTACTGCAAAATAATTGCAATGTGTGGATAAAAAGCAAATGAGTAAAAGAAAGCAAGGACGATTATTATAAAGATGAAATATTTGGTATATATATATATATATATATATATATATATATATATATATATATATATATATATATATATTGAAAAGTTAGGTATGTAAAAACGTATATAAATGTGTAGTATTTACTCCTATACTAATTAATCGATTATGATTAATTTCAGAACACAACTGCAGGATGTAAAACTCGATATTGTGAATTATATTTAGTTTAAGCTGTATGTAAAGTGGGTAAAAAGAAGGGGAAATTCTTTCGGGTGAACAGAAATATCTGACATTTTTTAAAATAATAAAAATAGCTACTATTCATCAATTAATAAATATACCTTTCAAACCTTAATAGAATATTCGAATATCTATGTATCTGTTATAGAGATAAAATGTTAGTCCCTGGGAAGGGCCCATTGATTTCTTGAGAATTTCAACTGAAGCAAAATGAAATAGAAATATTAAGAGGGAAGGTCAACATTAATATAAATAAACATTGTGGATATCACTCCTTCCATAGCCTTCTAGTAAAAGAGGGAAAATTGTAAATTTTAATATATTTTAATTTCAATATATCTGCTTAAATATTGTATATACATCTAATTGGATATGTATAAAACACGTGACCGCGACTCCTTAAACGTACTTTTCTATAAATAGCCACGTTTAAAACTGGGCAGACAAACATCCGTTTCGGCTGAATGTCTGTAAAAAAACATATCTAAGAACACTGCCTGACATATAAATTAGGTCATTGTAGAAATTTGCAAAAAGATAAGCTCAGTTATTTTGGAAACTATGGGAAAGGAATTCACACACAAAGTGACTTTCAAGTAGCTTAGTGTACATTAACGAAATGATTCAATCTGGCTTTGTTATAAAATAAAAATAAACCTTTTGTTGTCTTTCAATTTTCAATCATTTACAAGCAAAACATCTAAGTAAAAATATACGTAGAAATTACATATTCACAAAAAAAAAAAAAAAGCAAATCTCAAATTAAATATTCATTAAATTTACAAGAATCGGAATCCGGAATCATATCAGAATCAGAAATTTAGAAGAGAATCAGTAATCGTACAAGAATCAGGAAAATTTTTGGAATCATCCCATCTATAATATAATATAATATAATATAATATAATATATATATATATCATGGGAGAAAACTGTAGCAGTGAGCTCGATTATGAAGAAAATTCAAAATAAGAATTATCATATTATTTATGTGTTACAAAAGATATGAGAAAATCGGTGTCGTTATTTTACAACTCAGACTCCAAAATGGAACGCATTTCTGCTTATTTATGTTAGACTATCTTGTACCTTTGTTTATACAGGGTACCCCCCCCAAAAAAAACCAAAAAACAAAACAAAACAAAAGCTAAATGGAGGCCATCTAGAACATATGTTGTAGAACGGAGACAAAAAGACCAAAGACTCTTGTGTGTTGATGTGATGTTTTGAATATAATAAACAAGTTATGACCAAAGTTTAATTTCATTCGGACAAAACATTAAGAAACGGGGCCTAATTAGAGTTGGGGCTCGTTTATTGGGACACTATGTATGTGCTTCACCGCAAATAGCATCCCGTTTAGGATTGACTCTATGACGAGGCGATTGATCAGTTCCCAACTTTAATTTTTACTTAGAGGTCAACGCTTCTCGAGAACCGGATAGAATGAGGGTTACTGCGTGTTAGATATACGTTTATATTACACCGTAATGATCAGTAACGGTGGAACTTTGATATAGTTTAATTATGTAAGAGGAAAGCTCTACAGAAACTTATTTACATTAGACTTGAGAACTGCCACGTTATAGTTAGTTGATTTCCTAAAAAGTCATGCAACTGACCGGTTGTTGATTAACTGAAGGACCAAACTGTGGACAGTTTTCGACGAGCTAAAGGCCTAAACGACAAACTCTTTGTTGACTGGCTGAGAGATAATGCGACTAGCGCTTGCAGATTAGATGGAGGATGAAACGACTGTTCAGCAACTGATTTAAGCTGGTAAGCAAACGACGGGTTTCCGCTTTGCTGAGGAATCAAGCAACTGGCTTCTTGTCGATTGACTAAACGACCAAACGTGTGACCCGATTTAAATTGACTAGAGGCCTAAACGACTGGCTGTTTGCGACTGGATTAAGGATCATACGATTGACCTGTAACCTGCTGGCTGGACGTTTAAGAAGCTGACCGGTTGCTAGGGAACCAAACAACTGATTCTTGTCGATTTACTGAAGGAAGAAACCTGTGTCTCGTTTTCGACTAACGATTAAATGAGTAAATTTTTGTCAGCTCCCCGGAGAATCATGCGACTAGCCGTTTACCGACTTGCTGGAGGACGAATTTTCCTTAATCTTTATGATTTTTACTACCTTTTTCTACGATTATATATTTTCTCAGTTTCCCGAACTTTAGTTATTTTTCTCGATCATGATGACGATGATGCTGATCATCATCTTAAATGTACTTTTTTATTTTGTGTATCTCCTCATAGCAGACGTTCATCGTCAGAATCAAAGTTTATAAAAACACACGCAAAAATATAATTCTTATTGTAAGTATTCGTTTATCATTGACGTCAGCATCTTTTCCATCGCTGCCTTATTCGTCTATGTTTGCTATATGTGTACCGATTTCACTCGTGTCCCGAAGTCGAGCGAAGTGCTGATGTTGCCTGCTCGCTCGCCAGTCTCCCCAGTGACTCCATCGCCACCACCATAGCTAGCGATGACAAAATCATCGTCGCTGACAGCGATGTGGCGGCCATTGGTTGCTAGGCCCGCCAGGAGGCAAACATTCGCGCCACTAGTGTAAACCATTCAACGGAGAAAAATGTGTGCATCTGCCACCGCGGTTAGCACCTCGTCTACCGTTCATTTTGTTTGTTTTCTTTTTCTTTTCTCTTTAGGTATTCTGAGTGCATATTCACACACACACACACACACACACACACACACACACACACACACACACACACACACACACACACACGTGTGTGTATTCCGGACCACTGGAACTGGACGAACTGTTGAATATAACAGTGCGCCGTCTGAGAAGTCTGTGCAAGTGTACACGCCCCTTTTAAACAAACTCGCAGTACAACTGAGTTATAGATAGATCGCATAGATAGCACGCTTCGTGAATTATGATTTGTGGTAATGGAGTAATTCTCAACATAATCGATTTTTGATCTTAAGTTTTATCTGTATACTAATTAGATGTAAACTATATAAACCATCTGGCCAGGGTTGAAAACAACATGAGCCAAACAAGTATAATTTTAAACAAATCTACGTAATTATTATACTGAAGCTGGGTGTATACCATTCATTTCCTTAATCATTTTGTGTCTCCATATACTATAATACGAGGCTTGTTCCAAAAGTAAAGCCTTACATTTTTTTTTACTCCAAATGTAGAAGTGCTACAAAGACGGAAGTGGTAAAATTACAACAGGCGATCGTTTGTGCTCCAGAATATATTTTCTACACAATCGCAATGCACTTTTACCAGCGATGAATGGCGTCTGTGGATGGGCGTCGGGAGCGCGTTTTGTTATACGAGGGTCGTTCTAAAACAAAACCATCAATTAATTTTAATCAAATGTTGATTGCTACAAAGGAAGGAGTGTTTCAGTAAAACGAGCAACTTTTGTGCTCCAGAATTATTTTTTTGCCATTTCAACTTCATTCTCGATATAACTTTTTGCCAGAAATTTAAGGGGTAGTGGCTGACATCTTGACGAATAGTAATGGCCAAAGAATCTTTATCTGAAAGTACATCTTTTAAACTCCTCGGCCTAACATTCACAGGAACCATGAGTTGGAAAAATACATTGAGAGCATTGCCAGGACCGCTGCGAAAAAGGTAGGTTCTCTCTACCGTGCTAGAAAGCTACTAACGCCTGAAAGTATCCTGCACCTTTATAAGGCCACCTGTCGCTCATGTATGGAGTATTGTTGTCATATTTGGGCTGGTGCATCTGCTACTAGTCTCTCACTCCTAGACAAAGTTCAAAAGAGAGTCGCCAATCTGATAGGTCCTGAACTGTCATCTAAGCGTCAGCCTCTGTCCCATCGACGAAATGTAGCATCCTTTTGCCTGTTCTACAAGTATTTTAATGGTGAATGCTCTGACGAACTGTAAAAACTTGTACCCCCTCGATGTAAATACCTCCAACAAACCCGACAAGCAGCAAAATCACACCCCTTCACAGTAGAGATCCCTAGATGTAAGAGAGCCTTCTACTCCAGTATTTTCTTCCCCAAAACCGCTGGACTTTGGAATTCCCTTCTGGCTTCCTGCTTTCCCAACTGTACTGATATGCAGAAGTTCAAGTGTAACATGAACGGACATCTTGCTGCCCAAATCCTCACATAGTACCCCTGTAGCTTATGTCCCTGAAAGTAGCCCCCTACATCAAAGTGGCAATGTGCCTTGTTTGTAGTGAAAATGTAATAAAAAATGTTATCCCATTTTAGACAGTATCAGAGTTACAGAATTGGCCGAAAGCAGCACGCACACATATAACTTCAGTTTAGTTTTATATTTATGTTATGGGTAAATATTGTTAAGAATATTTGAGGGAAACGCTTTTGGGATGGTAACGTGCCGGCATATGCTAAATAGCAATTCTCTAGTTGATGAGTTGAGGGAAATATAAAATATTTAAAGCATGTGGGGAATTTTTTTGTAAATGATGGGTGTGATCAAATGAAATGTTTTTCCTGGATTTAGTGGATGTGAAGTTTGGGAAGATTTAGACTGGCATATGTGTCGCTGTTGAATATTACATGTTGGGATCGTATTTAATAAGGATTTATGAGGGAGTAATTAGCAAGTGAGGAAGGAGGTGTGATTTGTATTGCCTACGTTTTATTGAAGTTTCCTGGTTTTTATGCTTAAATTTCGTGATAAAGAGTTTTTCATTTAAGCAAAGAAAGCAGGGTAAATTTAGTGATTGGCAAGTTTTTCTTCTTTTTTTTTTAGAATTTCCCAGTTAATAATCGGTGAGCAGATTTTACTTGTTAGTTCAGTGTACAGCTAAAGATGTTTTTTCACTTTAATTAGAGTTTAGGAATACACTTTTATGGCCTGTATATTTCTGTTTAAAAGTATTGCTAGTTTGACCGATGTAGAATTATCTAGTGGGGGGTCCTCCTTAGCTCTAATACTAGCTAGATTATTTACAGAGGTTGTAAGGCAGTTTTGTTTAAGGGGGCATTTCGATTTACCCATAAAACTGCATGTTTTTATTATTTTATTATCCTCATTGTATTCTGTGCCATTCCTTAAAAGTTGGTTATTATGTTATTTTTATTATTTCTTCTAATTTATTTTCGCAACTATAACTTAATTTAATGGAGTTTTTGTTAAATATTTTGTGGGAAATGTTATCGGGGGAAAATGTAACTCAAGGGAAATTATGAATTTTCTGCCAAGATTGGTTTAAACCATTTGATTAAAAATGAGGGTAAACCTAATGATTTTCTTTTATAAGATTTTTTTTAGATGTTTTACTCGAGGGTTCTATATATTCTAACTTAGTTACTTTATATCCACTATTTAAAAAGGCCTTATTGTAAAAATCATTATCGAAAATTTCTTTGGATGAGGGGTTTGAACTAATTCTAATGGATTTGGGGATATATTTAATGATAGCTTTAGGATGATTTGCTAGGAGGGTTGGTGCTATTTTGTTTCTTATAGGGTTCATAAGTTTTTTGTTGATGTTTAGTGTAACATTTAGGAAGTAGACTATTTTGATGATCGTCGTAATTTAAACTTTAAGGTTAATTCTCCTGAATTATTTTATAACTTTTTGATTACATTTGAACTGTCAGCATTTATTACGATATGAAGGCCCTCATCTCTATATCGGTCGATCATGTCAACTTCTTTGTTTTTAGTAAGATTGTATAAAATGCATAGTTCAACTAAGTCTGTAATTTCTACAGAGTCCAGGAAACCCAACCGAACATCAAAAGGTCCAGCTTGATCCATGGCTCATTTCTGTTACAACAAAACCCCAACAATAAAAGAACACACTTATCAAGTGACCGAAACATACACTATAAATATTAACTTTTTAATCTCCTGAATTTTTCAATAAGACGCTTAAATATTTTTCTAATCCCGCTTAATGCAATCTTGACATATCTTTTATATGTCACAACATCTAAGTACTGTTTAGATCTAAACGATAAAGGATGCATAACGTTATATGAGGTAACTGTTAAGACCAACTTCAAATTATTATCCAGGTAATTATATACAATATAAATATATATAGTGATATATACATGTATATATATATATGTATATATATATATATATTATATAGTAATTTATAAAATATATATGGCGATTAAGCTACACTGAATATTCTGCGTTTCATCCAACTATAGGATTCGTCAGGCTTATGCGCGAATTCTGTGGTAGCTTCTTGTTTTTATATATGTTGAGGATTTCTAGTTGGCCAATCAGCTTTCTAGTATCCACCGCGCCCCTTCCTATCAGCCAATGGGCATGCATTTTATCAAACAAAGGATATGTTTTAGAACTAGGTTAGTGGTTTTAGGTAGACGTTCTCCTTTTTTTATACATATAAATATACTTATGTGTACACACATACATGCACATACATATACATATATACATATATGTGTGTGATCGTTTATCTATATTAATGCTTATTTAATTTATTTATTTGTTTGTTTTCTATTGTTATTGTTAGTTTTAAAGCTATTTTGTATCGCTATCCTAGAGTAAGTTTTATTTTGTGAACACAGTTGTTTGCTATTTCCCGCCTACAGTTTAATAGATTTTGAGGTTCTTTAAAGTACAGGATAGAAAATTTTTCATGGAGGCATAATTTACATGGGTCGTCTAAATGTCTGCATGTGGTAGCTTGTCTCATTATTTTTCATTCGACTACCGGCGAATGTCCGCTTTCTTTGAGTTCCCAGTATTTATTCGCTAGTGTTGTTTTTATACGGTGTTTTTTTATTTTTGAATGTGCTTTTGTGGTCATAGTATCGGGTTTTGAAATCTAAGGAAGTCATGCCTATGTAATATTTCTTGTTATTCGGGTTTTCTTTCGCAAATATTGTTGCTTGATGAACTACGCTTTTTGTTAGACATTTATTTTGGACTGGGCAAAGTGTGCGGTGTCTACAATTGCATTTATCTTGTTCGTTATTAGTATTTTATTTAGATTTCAAAACCCGATACTATGACCACAAAAGCACATTCAAAAATAAAAAAAAAACACCATATAAAAACAACACTAGCGAATAAATACTGGGAACTCAAAGAAAGCGGACATTCGCCGGTAGTCGAATGGAAAATAATGAGACAAGCTACCACATGCAGACATTTAGACGACCCATGTAAATTATGCCTCCATGAAAAATTTTCTATCCTGTACTTTAAAGGACCTCAAAATCTATTAAACTGTAGGCGTGAAATAGCAAACAACTGTGTTCACAAAATAAAACTTACTCTAGGATAGCGATACAAAATAGCTTTTAATAACAATAGAAAACAAACAAATAAATAAATTAAATAAACATGAATATACATAAACGATCACACACATATATGTATATATATATATATATTTATATATATATGTATATGTATGTGCATGTATGTGTGTACGCATAAGTATATTTATATGTATAACAAAAGGAGAACGTCTACCTAAAACCACTAACCTAATTCTAAAACAGATCCTTTGTTTGATAAAATGAATGCCCATTGGCTGATAGGAAGGGGCGCGGTGGATACTAGAAAGCTGATTGGCCAACTAGAAATCCTCAACATATATAAAAACAAGAAGCAACCACAGAATTCGCGCATAAGCCTGACGAATCCTATAGTTGGATGAAACGCAGAATATTCAGTGTAGCTTAATCGCCATATATATTTTACAAATTACTAACTAGCTCTACCTACGTATTGAGCACTTTTGAAGTAAATACTTAAAGTTTACGCATAAATCTATACTTTCGTATATTAAATTTATGTGAATAGATGAAGTAGTTATATATATATATATATATATATATATATATATATATATATATATGCGTCTGCATAAATGCATACGTTTATGCCTCAATATCCGTGGGTATTATTATTATTTATACATTAATAATCAATAGAACTTTTAGTAAACTATAATCATTGTTAGTTATAATCAATACGGTAGAAAATTACCGGAGATAAATCCCAATTACCCACTATTTTTAATAATTATTATCGCTGTCATCACAAATGAATACATCTGATCATTAAAGGTTTCTAATTTTTCAAATAATATTATAAGAAAACTGTCAAAACTAAAATAGCAAATTCATACATATACAAATAAGTAAAATATAAAACTAACGAGTGTAATGGAAAATTATACTGAAGGCGATCTAGATTAACAGTCATAGCATATCGTGAGGAAACAAACAAGAAATAGTTTAAAACTACAACCATTAAACAAATTATGGGTTTCCTCTCTCCTCTTTCCCCTTTTCATTTTTTTCGTCTTCCTTATTTTCTTTTTCATTTCTTTCCTTCTCCTCCATCACTTTGTCCTTCCTCTCACTTTGACTCTTACCCTCTGTCGTTCATTATTCCTCTTATTTTTCATTTCCTTTCTCCTTCCCTTAACGGATCGTTATGAGTCCAACAGAGGTGTAGAGAAAAATTGTCAATAAAATCCGGTTTAAATCTTAACCTTTTCGCAAAAAGATACAAAAATACTAATAAAGTAAAAGGTTGCACATACCCCTGAACTTACCTGATATACACTAGTTCACCCAGATTTTAAAATATCTCTCTCCGCTCTTTAGCTGTCTCTAACCCTGTCTCCAACTTGACTTCTTAAACCCCAAATCTATCTTCCTCATTCTCTCACCCCAACACAGACAAAAATTTACACACACTCAACCTTGTTTACGCACAGGTTAACGTTTTTCCTTAAAACCTTTTTACTGTAAGATGACTTTTGGTTTTTCATTACTGACTTCTCTTTCAACATAAGCGTGATTGCCAGAGGACGTCTCTAGTTACTAAATACTATAGAACTGAAACAAAACATTCTCAGGACTTTATAGCAACAGATTACTGCTTATGTAAGAACAAATTGAAAGCATATATATATATTTATATATATATATACACACACACACACACACACACACACATATATATATATATATATATATATATATATATATATATATATATAGTAGCAGGATTCGTTAATCGTCGTTGCCTGATGAAAGCATGACAGAGATCAAGACCAGAATCATTAAAGGACACCCCTTCGAAAACAAATTAAATGACAGTTGTTGTTGCTGGCCACTGCTGTCCTAAGAAAATAGCGGACACTGGCGACCATGATCTAAATGAAATCATCTGGCTTTCACTGTCAGGTATTGTTTTCCAGTGGCAGCTAGTGGAAGACACTGTCTATGATTGTCAGCAGCGTTGGTTACTGGCGTTAGTGCTGGTTTGGGGCGATCACCTGCAGGTACTGGTTAACTCTAAAAAGGCATTTAAGGGCAAAGCATTATTACGCACTTACTTATCATGCCTAAGTCAGTATGACTTAAAAAATTGACGAAAAATGGTCCATTAGAAAAATAATAATAAGTAAAAACAGAAGTTTTTGAAGTTATGGATCTTAACTGTATATGAACTTTTTCTTTTAACTTGTTGGCTGAAAGTACAGAATAATTATAAAACAAATTCAATTTTGCATGTGAAGGATGGGTTTTCTAAATAATACCGTAATCATTTCAGCATGATCTGTAAGATTAAAAAAAAAATTCAGCATATATGTACAACAAAAAACAAAACAAAAAAACAAAATAAGACAAGTGAACGTCACAGTTTTGAAACCTATGTAATCAGTCAAAAATATAAAATTAAATTAAATCGTCAACAGGAATAAAATATGTAACAAACAAACAAACAAATATAGTATTGATAATTAATAAGTATTGATAAAGTATTTATGACAAATAAAAGTATTGATAATTGCTCAAAAAACAGAAAATTAAATTTTGGTACGCGCAAAATTTTTTTAAGGGTAGTGGCATGTCGGTATTTTGTACATATTTACATTCCCAAACCAATACTATGTTTACATTTTGAGAGTAAGGAAAGACAAATATGTGTTTGTTCATATGTTCTAGTAGTTTGTGCACGGAAAGAGTTAGCAATGCGTGGTAAAATATCAATAATTCTAAACCCGTTTTTTAGGGCTCATCGTAGAAAAATTTAGAAGGTTCTGCTATTTATTTTTTATAATTTAAGCGATTACAAGGCCTTCAAATATGCTGTATAGTTTTTTTTTCGCAGAATTGCATCAGGCTCAGAAGTTAGTTTAATTTTATATGTCTGTGCGATTATCGAGTGTTAAAAGACGTTATGTATCTATTTTTCACTTATGTATGCATGTTAACATGCTTAACTGTTAATAATAACCTGCCAGTATTAATGAACCATTATGATAATTGTAAGGTTACTAGTAATAATTTTTAATAGTTTTTTAACGACTATTATATTTGTATTTGTTTTTTGCACTGCTGACTCCTGTAGAAAAGTGTTTTTTTATATGTTAGACTGTATTCGCAGAACCCACCATACAATTATTTTACCGCAGTAATCCTTAAAGTATATTCCAGTTAAATTTCATCTTTACAGCATATGTTATTAATTTGTTTGTGAAAGTATGCAATAGTTGCAAAAGTACTACCCCCTCCTCAGGGTTTTAATGGGTTTCTAAGTAATCACTTTATTATTCCAGTGCGTGTCAGTAAATACATAAGTCAAAAAGAATGTAATGAATGCCAAAAGAAGGAAAAGTGAATTAGTAAATAAGTAAAAATTAATAAACAACATGCTGCATAGATATTTTGTGTAAACAGAAACTGTTATCCTAACAAGTTAGTTAATGTGTAAAATTAGATGTATAAGGGGAAAAATAAGCAAACATTATTCATTAAACCGCAACTGATATAATATCGGTCAACATTACCCCCCCCCTGTTTGTAAGCTTTTAGGACTGTATTGATGCGACTTGTACGTTCTTTACATAAGTCACCGACCACAAAGAAATAAAGAAAAAAAGAATCTAAGAGATACGCACTGCATCTGATAGAAAATGTATGTTTGTGTATGTTTTAGTTCTAGCAGAAAAGCTAAATACTCACTAGTTACTTAAAAGGGGTGAACAATTCGTTCGCTGTTGTTATATGTTGAAAATAAGTGTCAATAAACTGAAATTAGCGCTGTGCGACTAAATATTTGTCCTAGTGACGCTATATTCTAATGTTTTGTAGTGTTCGTTTAGAATGATCTAATTCCGGAAAAAAAGAATTAGCGAGCAACCAATCAAAGGCCGCGGACATCACCGAGAGATTTTTTTAAAATTCTACTACGGGATAGAGTATGGTATATCTGTATATGTATGAACTATTTATGGCCGGTGTAGCGTATAATCTGTGTAATGTATAGACATCACCCCGGTGTCGACTCGTTGCGGTGGTATGTCTAAATATTTAGTAGGAAAAATAGGTACCCCTTTTTCTAACAATGATGCGATTGTGTTCGTGTTGCTCCTAGGATGTAATGTAATATTATATAATCACGATTGAATGCGTCTGCAAAGTTGTTCGAAGGGTACATAAAATAGTGGCTATTATCCTGTATGGTATTTGTATGTGGCATTTGCTGTTGCGAACCTACGATACTTTTTTCAGAGGTGAATTCCTGCAGTTACTTTATATATATATATATATATATATATATATATATATATATATATATATATATATATATATATATATTCTAAGCAGCAAAGTTGTATACATGCCTTATTTCCAGCTACAGTATTACTGTAAATGTTTTCTTAATCATCAAAATCATTTCTCTCTGATAGGTTCATAAGAGAAGTGGTTGATGGGCAGAAATCAGAGGCCCACAGTATTAATGCTGGAGTCCCCCAGGGGTCCATCCTGGGCCCAACTCTCCTCCGGATCTACATCAATGATCTCCCGAAACACATACTTAAATCATTTGTTGACATCTATGCTGATGACACGACCATCTATGGCAACACATCAAAGGCTGTAAATGACAAGGTTCTCTTTAATTCTCTCTCCTCTGGCCTTGAGCACGTGATACTTGGGGGGAAGAGGTGGCTGGTCACTTTTAATGCATTAAAAACCAAGCTTCTATCTTTACATCATCAACGCTCTGATACCGATCTGGCATCAATTGAAATGGATGGCTCTCGTCTTGGGGAGGCTCCATTTTTTGACAAGCTTCTGGGTTTGACCTTTACTCTTGATCTGAAATGGAACACGTACATCAAATCTGTTGCCAGGGACGCTGGGAAAATGGTGGGATCCTTCTACCGCTCTAGTAGATATCTCACTACTGATGCAATTCTCTATCTATATAAAAGCCAAGTACGTCCAAGGATGGAGTACTGCTGCCACATCTGGGCGGGAGCTGCTAAAAACGGCCTATCCTGCCTTGGCAGGGTACAAAATAGACTTCCTGGCTTAGTGGGGGATGCCCTTTTCTCTTCCCTGCAACCTCTCTTCCACAGAAGAGACGTTTCGAGCCTATCCTTGTTTTATCGTTATTTCCATGGTAAGTGCTCCTCTGAGCTCCAATCCCTCGTCCCCCTCGCCAATTTTTCACGAGAAACACCCGTCTGGCTGAAACTACTATCAATAATATTCCTCACTCTTTATCTGTGTCTAAATCCAAACGTAGATTCCATGAGCAAAGCTTCTTTCTGAGAACTGCACGACAGTGGAACTCTCTGTCGCTTGCCTGTTTCCCACCTTACTACAACTTGGACGTTTTCAAGTCCAACATAAACAAACTCCTGACAAACCGCCCCCTTAAGTAAGACACTTTATCAATACTAATGATTACTACAATACTATCTCACTGATTACTGTACACGCAATAACCCTTATCCCTGAGTGGCCTTTGGGCCTTGATAAGTGGTGACCCTGGTACTCTATAGAGTAAATAACGTGTCATGTTAAACAAATAATATGTATTTTTCCACTATCCCGATAAACTATACATACATACACACACGTATATATACATACATATATATATATATATATATATATATATATATATATATATATATATATATATATATATATATATATATATATACCTTATTAGTATTTATGAACCAGAATTTTAACATATGAAAATTCCGGTTATGTTTGGTAACTTTGTGGCTGCTTTAAGAGTATAAAATAAAGCAAAACTATTTGAATCACAAATTAAAAAGTATAACGAAAATATTAAAAAAATTGAAATCTTGGTATAATAACTGACAATACAATGCCATTTGAAAAAAAGGCATTAAACCTATTTGGAACTGAGTAACGAAAAATTTTTAAAAAGCCAACGACAGAAGATGTTTATAACATAAACTTATTAGAATTAAGATTGTGTGAAAAAATGAACATTCAAGATAAAATAGACAGATATATAACTTAACCCACGGTTTTTGTTGAAAGATCACAAACCTGAATACAATAATAAACGTAGCATTAGATTAATTGCACCATTTGTTTCTGATTTAGAGAAACATAGACAGAATTATACAAAACATTAACATCTAAAATGTTACATAACCTTTGGATTTCTTCTGGGGAGGTGATAGATCGGTTTGATGCAAAAACAGCCAATTCATTGTTTGTATATCGAATTATATTACCTTCTTATGACTCCTGATCTATTTGAGAAAGCACAAAAAGTTAGCTGAAAGTGAAAAAGATGTAACTAAATTAATAATATAGATTATAAAACTAGCGAGAAGAACCTTATGATATGATATGATAGATATGATAATTAATTATGGACAAGGAAGGATAGTGAGAACCATTTTGATGTTAAGATAGGTGTCAAGACTCTGGGTTATATTGACATGATATGTCTGTACATTCTAAAGGAGATGTATAAAAATACCGGGCTTAAATGGAGGACTATATAGAAATGACCCATTATTTTTAGTTAATTCGGGTGATCGAAATCTAGAAAAATCTAGAAAGAAAATAATACAATTTTTAACGAAATTGATTTAGAAATAACAGTAGACTGCAATTGTAAAATAGTGAACTTCAAGATATAACTCCAAATCTCAATGGCAATACGTATAAACCGTATCACAAACCGAACCAAACACTTTTCTATAAAGATTATAGATCTACTCAGCGCTAGTATATAGAGAAAACTATTATCCTCAGTATATCTAAAAGAATATCCAAGTTATCACAAAATGAGAATATATTTGATAAAAATAAGGATTATTCTAATGAAGCTTTAACTAGATCTGGATAGAAATGGGGCAATCAAATACATAAAGGAAGTGAATAATAAGATTAGCAGAAAAAATTGGACAATATCATATAAAATTGCAATGAAAGGAAGGAGAAATGTAAAGAATAAAAATAAACAGAAAAATAATAAAAATAAAAAAGAAATTAAAAATAATGAAGAAGCATATAATAACAATAATAATATTAAGAATAAGAAAAAATAGACGAAAAGCAAGTTGTTGGTTTGATCCTTCTTTTCAGTGAAAGTATGCAAAATAATATCTCCAAAGAGTTTTATAAAACGATTGATAAGAACTTCCCACAGAAAAATATATTAAGAAAAATAATTAATAAGAACACAATTTAACTTTCATTCTCAACCGCTGCCAATTATGGTAATATTATAACAGGTTCTCATAATGGTAAAATAAACAAATTAAGGAATGATAATAGGATTGAACCAGGTGAATTAAATTTGGAGAGAAAAAGTAACTGTAGAATACCTAAGGAATGTCCATTGGCTGGCTATTGCTTGATTTCTGAAATTGTATACAAATATGAAGTCAAAGTGGATAATACTAGAAAGGTATACTTAGGGGGGACTGAATATTTTTAAGGGCATATGCTGAAACAATGTTGAATCTTTTAAAATTGGACGAGAACAGGAAACAAATAGGAACGAAAATAATGATAGAAATAAGGTTGGTTGGTTTGATTTTTTTTGTTTTACGGCATATCAACCCTTTTCGGGTTATTTAATGCTGAATCCAAAGATTTTGAAGAAAGATTTTTAGTAGAATATATTTGTTGCTTTCAAGTCGGTTTCTATTTAACCCATAGTTGGGATCCTAACAGGTACTACCCTTCCGGGTCAGAGTGGACCTGGGAGCAATGGTAATTAAAGGGTGGCTCCACATTCCCCAAAGCTCGCAAGCTGGGGCCTCACCACTGGATATAGTTTAAGGTCATATCCAGGACCCCCATTGAGGGACTTTTACCCTCTGCAGGGGGGGGGGCGATCGGTGTATTCTAATACCCCACCGACAGGCCGATAGAAATAAGGATAGAACAAAAAAATCAAGAAATATAAGAAGAGGAACACAACTGCATTAGGAAAATACGTAAGAATAAAAAAGATTTTGAATTAAAATGATTATTATTAGATAAAGCTAGGATGTGTTAATTGCGTAAACCCAAAAGATGTAATCTATGTTTACTCGAAGCATACCATATAGTGCATTACGAAGCGGAAATTTTAAACAAAAATTTAGATGCTGTCTTCATAAAAATAAATTACAGTTATCATGCATAAAACCTGATTAAAAGAACTTTGAAAATGAAAAATGTACTGAAGATGTTGAGGATAAAATATAACTGTGGAAACAGAATGCTTAAATTTTATATTAAGCTTTTAAATAGCGCAATAAATAAATCATTCGATCATCAACTTGACATATAGAAACTAAAATGATTATAACCTCCAATGAAGAAATAGATGTAATTTTAATTTTTATAATAGATTTGGGTGGTAAAATAGCGTCCGGTTGGTTTCACTAACACGAAGATTAGGATAGATTTAAATGCGTATAATCAAAATATACACTTGATGAAAACTTAGTGAGCAGTTTGGACTGAGATTGTTATAAATACAAAAGATAATGTTAGAATATAAAGGTTTAAATTGAACTAAGATGATTAATAAATACTTAAGTCTAAATATTAAAATAGTAATGCGTGGGATTTCGACAAACTGAAAAATTATTCCAAATTGACTAAATAGAATTATCTCCCTTTGAACGTGAGAATTTTTACGAATAAGAAAGTTGAAATATAATAAGTTAAAATAAAATACTTGGATAGTATTTATTTAGTAAGAATTGAAAAGATAAATTCAAACTCTTAAATTATTAACCGTGTGTGTGCGGAAGGTACATTTTAATCAGTGTTTTTTCTTAAGAAATGCAATGTAAGCATAAAATCATCAATAGAGCGTAGAATATAAACAGAGCTCGTACGAAACAATCTTAAATCGTGAATGAAATAATCTAGTATAAACTGGAATTTGGAGGGGTGAATTTGTATTTGAAAATAAATCCGTGAAAATATATGAATTGTGGAGAAAAAATAATTATTAAATTAAAACAAATAAAAAAAATATTAATCAATTATAAAATAGGTAATTGGTTGAAAAATCATGCAAAAAGTAGAAATACGAAAATGAGGTGATTAATAAATACTAAGGCTACCGAAAAATAATAGAGAAGAAGAAAATTTAATGGTGGTGGCTAGGTAGGTGCAACTGCTTGTCTTCTCAAATTAGACATATCTATGAATAGTGTATTTGGCCGTCTTATGAGTAGCTGTACTGGAATATTTTTTTATGATATAATATTTAAAATTGTCCAAACAATTATAAAACAATTGTAACGCATAAGAATATAAACAATAAGTTTTTCTCATTTTATATTTTGTTTTGACTTTTGCAAAAATATTATATATATATATATATATATATATATATATATATATATATATATATATATATATATATATA
>NC_136482.1:129016765-129134265 GCF_053919585.1 Euprymna scolopes | reverse complement strand
AACTAAAAAAAAAGAAAACCTGTAAAAATACATTTACGGATTATTTTTCTTTCAATTTGCGGGCGGCTTCTCAACCATTACACGATGCTGTGTTTTGGGGTTTTGTTTTCGTTTGTTATTTTGGGGCGTTTTTTTTTTTAAAATACTTATATTACTTTTTTCTTACATTTATTTAATACATTTAATTACCTAGGCTTTAATTATGTTACTTATCGTGTCAGCTGCTTCCAACGCTTGCATGATGCTATCTATTTTGTTTTGTTTTCGTTTGTTGAGAGACAAACAAATTATAAAACCTTTTTATTTTTCAATATAATACATTATTAGACCCAAAGATTGAAATAAAATCAGAAAAAAATCACTTATGTTATTTTTCATCAATTCAGATTAACTAAATTTACGATATTCGATGCCACCATATTGTTTTAAGAATAAGTCTTTCTAAATGTTTACAGGTAGGCCTTTTAAAGGCTAAATTTAACCGTTTATTCTCTCTTCATTAAAATATGGTTCCATGAAAGAGCATAAAAAACGCCAAAGTTGTCCTTAAAAAGACCAATCTGTCAAATCTTAGAAAGGCTAATTTTCACAAGCAGCTTTGATTGTCAAAAAAAAAAAATGAAATATTTTCTGATTTTATTTCAGCCTTTTAATCGATCAATACGCTTTTTATAATAGTTTCTTATAATTTTGTGTCTATCAAATAATTTTCGCTGCTTAACTACACATTTACTCTAAATTTCATTGCATATACACTTCTTTCTTATATATTTGCTTTTTAGTTTACTTCTCTTTTCTGGACTCATTATCGGCACTGCTAAGACATATACTTTTTTTGTAAATTTTTACTTTGGCCCCAACTCACCAATTCTCTTTAAAATGACGGCTTTTAAAGGTTTTCAACTTATTAAGACAATCTTTTTTAATTTTAACGTTGGCGGGCACAAGTAGTTTCGAGATATACAGACATGCAGTATGCACTGTATTGCAGTGGCCGCCGGATTTATATATACGCGCGATTAACAAATCTACTTCTCTTTGATCGACACTGCCCCCCATTTTGGGGGAGTTTATACTCTTTCCGGGTAGGTATGTTGACAAAGAATGTCAAGTTAAATTTGGGGCAAATACTTTGACAACCTCGCCCCCTGAAAAGGTGACGCATGCTTCCACTGGGCAACGCCGGTTAACGGGTCCTACTAGTATATATATATATATATATATATATATATATATATATTGAGTGATATATTAAGATGATTTGTACCATGCAAACTTGGTCTCTCTATATAAAATAACAGCTGTTATCTTCTTGTCAATGTACCGATTGTATTGACTGTGAAGGTAGAGTTGTAATAAAAAAGACCAACTTTGCTTGGCACAAAGCCTTATCTTTATTGTAAAATATTTTATTCTATTCCTGATCTGAAATTAAATAGCATTACTGTTAAGTCTGTAATTCAATGAGCTTACAACCTGTGTTTAATGACATTAGAATATCATTTATTTGCTATGAGAAAATAACCGCTTATGTATATGAATCTAAAATCTATATAGCTATAAAAGTGAAATTCTCCCTGTGTGTGTGTATGTGTGTGTGTACATTTCCCTACCAAACTACTCTGTCAATTTTCAGTGTACAGACTCGAGATTTGACATAAGTGTACTGAGAGTTGGGAAAATCTTTTTAATCGGTTTTCGACCAGAAAGTTTGCTGTCAAGGGGTCAAAGTTCAACGATTTGCCCTTTGAAAACTCTACACAACTTTCCCGCCAATTATCGGTCTGGACACTTGAAATTGTAGATGTAGGTTACTTGGACATGGATCAAATTTCATTATTTAATTAGAACCAAAACAATATATGTTGAGGAGTAAAAATTGGGTTTAAGTATGAAAAATATTTGACCTCTGCGGTCTCTACCAAATTAATCAGTCTATTTTTGGTCTAAACATTTGAAATTTTACATAAAGGGTATTCGCACACGCGGAAAGATTTTTAATCAGTTATTGGGCGACAGTTTGGCTCCCATGATGCCAACGTTGTAAGAGTTGACCTTTGCGGACTCTACCAAACTCCTCCGCAAATGTCTAAACACTTGAAACTTTAGATGCAGGTTACCTGGACATGAGTCAAACCTTTTATAATATATATATATATATATATATATATATATATATATATATGTGTGTGTGTGTGTGTGTGTGTGTGTGTGTGTGTGTGTGCGCACAAAGTTATGAACAGTACATGGGGCTCGAGCAAAGCCGGGCTGAACTGGAATGAATGAATAAATAAGACATTTAAAAACAAAATACGTTTACGAAATATGGATTAAAACTTTAAAATTGAAAATTATGCCTTTCATGCCACGCTGATTTTTTTCGCTTGAAAGTTGATTTATTGTAAAGAAATGTTGAAAATTATGTCGAATAGGCTGCAAGAACTATAACTTAGAAGAAATAATTCAGAACTAAGTCAGGAAAGAGTAGAGTTTGAAAAATAAGTTGTGAGTGTAACCAATCTGTTCTAAGTGCCAAAGAAAACCATTCATCATTCACTTGGATCTTATCAGTCTCAGAGCAGTCAGTGTTGGGCAGAAACATCTTGAAGGAAGTTAAGACGACGTTTTTTTTATTCTATGACGAAACATTTTAACAGGTGCTTTACATACGGGTAGCTTATGAAATGTGGGCTTAGACAAATAATGGGCGTCTTGCTATTACGTCCAGGTGGGTGGGCAGCTCCACACCTTAGGACTGAGTAATTTGTGTGGTAGCACAGATAACAGACGTGTACCACATGCATGCCTACAACCAGATAGGAAACACATACGTGCGTGAGGAATCATGCATTTCTACACACATGCACACATACAAATGCGTTCACGTTTATATTTTGTAACCAATCTTTTAGATTTATTATAAATTACCCCCTCAAAATACAACCCATGGAATTGTTAATAAATTTCAGAAACCTTTTCGCAATTTAACCATAATTAAAACAAATATACTTTCCTCTACTTTAGATTTGTACATCAAGATTCAATCATAAATGTCTATCAGTCTTGGTTATATCACCAGTAAATATTCAAGATGTATAATAATGTATAAGCGCTACACTCACCGGATTATAACCTTCAGATCACGATATTTTGGCTTATCTCAAAATAATATATGTAAAACCAATTCGAAGGCAATTACAGAACTGACGAAAGCAAGCAGAGTCCATGTCAAGACTGTGCTAGAAGTGAATTCTGTTAAAAGTGTTTACATTGTATCTGTGTCACTAAACTGCAAAAATACACTTAGAATATTAATTACTAAGACTTAGTGAACAAATCCAGTATATACCGGAGATTACAATGGTCAACGATGTTTTACTTTTTGAATGTAATGTGGATGTCTACAACGGAGTTAGGTTACTTTTGCACTCTCCACCAGATGAAGATTTTGTGGTAATGTAGTTTGAAAAAATCAGACAAAATCGATTACAGATTTTGGCATTGTCATCTGATTTTTATCAACACATATCATCCTAAATATGGTCGTACCAACAACATATATTGACTAATTAATAGAAAAAACGATTACTGTAAACTGAAGGGTGGGCATCGTAAAAGTAAGTATATGTAAATATGTCAATTGCATGTTCCTTCACCATTGTTTAAACATCAGGGTTCGAACTCCTAGAATACTCAGAGGCTCTCTTAACATTCGACCAATAGTCAACCATTATGGCTGCGTCCCAGCATCCTTGATATCTAATCTCCAACTCTTCCAGATTCTGAGAGAATATCACTTCTGCTTATCACTCCTTTAACCAAGAAAAATATGTAGTGCATCTTCACGCTCATGTTGCATCTAATGCTTCTGAAAGCAGTCATCATGTTTTGACAAGGCCTCCCTGGTTTATGGCCTCATTGTTGTCAAGAACGTTCTTCATTTCCAGGACAAATGTCTTCCACACTTCCAGTTCCACTTGGTACTGTGAGTTTTCGAACTCTGATTCTCTGATGAGCTGCTAGATGTGAGTACCATCAAAGATGCCCAGCTTACAACTTCTCCATGATGAATTCCGAAAAAGCCTGGCACAAGTAAGTGGAGCAGTAACCATCCTTGCCCAGAGCCTTGGTTAACTGCTTGATAAGGTGGAGCTTGATGTGCAGCGGTGGGAAGAGTAATCTGTCCTTGTCCACGAGATGGTGGTATATGACGTGCTTTTCTTTGCAAGGAACCCATTCCTCCCGTACAAGCCAGCCCTTCGTTGTGTATGCCGTACAAGCCATTCTTTTGTTGTATAAACTTTTGAAAGATCTCGAGTATTTTTTCGACATAATCACCCAGGACCATCGGACCTGAATACTTCTTTTTTTAGAATAGAGTCACCACTTATCATGGCTCAAAGGCCACTCGAGGATAAGGGTTAATAAATGTAAGGTGGCAGTGTAGTAATTTTAAATTGCGTAGATTAGGTAGGCTCATTCCATGGAAGGTGGTTCAAAATCAGAAATATTTAAATCCAATATTTTCTAGCATTTTCATGTTTTTCCTGAAAGACAACGCCGTAAGCTACAAAAACAACTTATAAATTAAAACTCTGATCTGTTTTATTTTGTCTGTTCTAAGGTTATAAACATCGGCTATTTATTGAAGTCAGAAAATAAAAGAATTGCCGATTTTTCAAGCATTAATTTTTACTAATAAATAACATATAATTATTTTTAATTATATTTTCCTGATTTATACCTTTAGATTTCAAAATAATTGAGGCCCTGAGTTTCTGTTGTTTAACATTTTTACATTAAATTTTCATAAATTTAGCCCAATGTCTATGTAAAACACGCGACGCTTAATCGCTTAATCAATAAAACCTACGAGGAAAAATCCTTTCATGTTATAAGCTTGCAAAATAATAGCAAAAAAAAGACCAATCTAGCTATTTCTTTCTTCTTGAATTTGTGTAACACACCTGACGTCACTTCTTGTCATTACCATCAACATTTCGAATCAGAACCTGACATTTAACCATCAAACTACTTTGAAAATGCAGTATGCATGCGTACATATGAACAAAATGTAAAAATACTACAAAACCTGACTTGATTGTGTTAAACTCAATGTGATTTTTTATCAGCGCAATAGATTTGGTACTTATTGTTTTATGGAAATTACTTCTAAACAATTTATTTAAATAGCTAAAAAATATACCTATGCTAAAAACAAACCAACATTTAATTTTATACGGATAGATTCTAACCCCAAAATAGGAATTCTCCCTTTTTGTTTGAAACATATCTCTATGATTATAAAGAATAAAGAACACAATAAGCGAAGCGAGAATAACGAGACTGCGGACAATAAATCCAAGATGGACGTTCTACTCGTCATAAGGTGTTTGTATAACTAGATTTCAGGATGGAGCTCTAGTTTATTAATGATTACACGCGTGATATGTTTTGTAAGGTAACACACTCTGTTAAAAAATTCACAATTTTAAAATTTACAGAATGAACACAAATAAAAAAGAGCAAAACAAATTTGGATATAAAATACAATATATAAATTAAAAACTTTCAAAATATCCAAAGGATTTCCCTAATAAACAACAAAAAAATTTATTCCGCTGGATGATTCTACTAGTATTATTTTTGTTTGTAAAATGGAACCTCTTCAGATCAAATTGCAATATGTAAAGCAGAGAACTGCAGAAACACTTTATTATCTACTTACCTATTAGGTTACAATCTCTGCAAATATTTATACAAATTCATCATTTTTTTTAATCCCCGTGCAAATGAAGAAAGCCATTCTTAACATGGACATGGGGATGTGTTATCACTTTCTATAATTAAATTAAGGTGTGTAGTTATGTCCTCTACCAAGTAACATTCATAAAAAAGAAAATGGCCGCCGACAGCTTTAACATATCTATCCTTTTAATTTTTCTAATAAAAAAAATGCTGGATTAATCTGCATACGCTTTGGTGTATTGTTATTTGTTGTGTTTTTTTTAATCCAACCCATAAATACATTCTAAAGCTTATGTTGTATCTTCTTTTTGTTTCTTTATTTTATGCAAATAGTATATATTACAGGTGCTAATCTAGTGAATCACATGTGTAATTGACAAAATATGTCATTTTTTCTCTTCTGTTTCTCAAAATCCAAACAATTCTTTAAAATTTGTAACATTTTCAAAGGTTCAACAGTAAAAGGTTTGCTTGCGCAGTCCTATTTTTGAACTTTTATGTAATTATCATTGTTGTCATTATTTACTAGTTTATTCTTACTCATTTGTTACTGTTGATCCATTACATGGGTATGACAAGTTTTATCTTTACATAGCTTCTACCGGTTTGTAGCTTATATTATAAATATTAGTGAAATTTAGTGGAAAAATACGCAAATTTGTATTTGCATGAGAATATAATTAACAACAATGACATTACTTACATATTGTATTGTTAGAAATATTACAAATTGTGAGGGGCGTTTTTAAAATAATGTCACTCATTTTTTTTTATTCCACTCGAATATATCATATTTTATTCCACTCGAATATATCGGATTGTAAATTGTATTCTTAAAATGACTGATCTTGTGCATTCATAATCTGAAAGTTTCATCTCTTTGTTGTAGATATTGACGGTGTAAAACTCTAACAAAGCAATCCGAGTGATGGACGTGCGCCAGAAGCAGAGATGCGTCATTGAGTTCTATGCAGAAAAAAAAAATTGAACGGAAAACATTCACCATCGTCTTTTAAACATTTAAGAAACTGATGCAGTTGATGTCAACACATTTAGGAAACGGGTTCGTCGATTTCAGAGTGGCGGCAAAGATATGAATGACAAAGTGCATCTCGGACGGCCCATGAACCACCATCAACAAAAGTGCATTGAAAATAGTTATAGAACAGTGTGGAGTACTTTTGGAACGACCCTTGTAAATCTTAAGGGTAACTAGTTTATTTGAACTTACTCCGAACACTCTTTATACATGCTTTTCCCGATTAGCAAAAAGAAAACCGTTACATTTAAAAAGTATTTATTTAATGAGTTTTATTATAACGAGCAGACGTCCCGGTGTTTTCCGGTTGCAATATACGCTTTAATATAATATCATAATCCATGCAGATTACACATTTATTATTATAGAGACAGTTCTCTATCGATTATTATATTTAACCTAATATATACAGGGTATCACAATAAAAGTGTCGACCTAAATAAAACAACATTACTGATTAATTTAAAAACTTTTATTAAATAAAATCAATTCTAGTAACTTGATTATTTAGTAAAGCTGTCATCTATTTAATGTAGCCTCAATCACCGCATTCGTACAGGTCCTGAACTAGAAACATGCCTTTTCCAAAAGCGCCGACGGAGGCTCGGCGAAAACTTGGCGGATGGCGGTGATCGGGCTGGTTTTGGTGTTGCGGGAGGCCCTGTTGGTGATATTCTTGAAGTATGACCAAACGAAGTCGTCTAGCGGGGTCAGGTCGGGGAAACAGGGCTGACAGAAGGAGAATGGTACAAAGTCTTTATTTAAAATTCTGATGAAAAAGTAAACTTCCGAAAATTAAATTGATAATAATAATAATAATAATAATAATAATAATAATAATAATAATAATAATAATAATAATCCCCCCCCCATAGAAAAGTGATACCAAAGAGCCAAAAAGGGGCAAGAAGGATGGAAAGATCGAGGAGAGAGCGCTGGCCAGACCTCCGCTGGACAAGCGCGAACAGAACTGGGACCTTGGAGAGGCTTAGTGTCACTCAAATTCCAGTATTAACCAATAACCACTGCCAGCTAGAAATCAATGGTAAGAGGCTGTTGCGATTATGCAAATTTATTTACAAATACTATCGAAGGAGGTGGAGAGAGCTGAAAGTCTGGGGAGACTTGTTATCACTCAGCTTCCAGAGAACACTACAGGTTTCCAATCAGATCGTTTGTTGACTTGTGTGAAAGCTCCATGTGAGCCAATAATAATAATAATAATAATAATAATAATAATAATAATAATAATAATAATAAATTTAATTATATGGTGTTCGAACAGCTTATTGCTTTATATTATTTAAATTACGCCTATAAGCAATGATTATACAAAAACACCATTATCTATTCACTTGCTTCTTGATACGTTCATGGCCAACAAAACGTTCATCTGGAAGTCGTTTCAATACCAGCAAATTAAAATACCCTCAACAAACATATTTAAAAAAAAAATGGGTTTTTACTTTATTTGGAATTTTTTTTAATGAATATAATTTTAGAAAGCTACATTGAAAATTAATTAAAGTAACTTAATCGACGAATATGGATTTCTAACGGGTTATTATTGTTGTAACAATTCAGATTATCAATGTAAACAATTCTGTGGCAGAACAAGCATCACTTTTTTATTTTGCATAATAGTTAAATCGCAAATGTTCCGAAATGTACCATGTCATATATATATATATATATATATATATATATATATATATATATATATATATATATATATGTGTGTGTGTGTGTGTGTGTGTGTGTGTGTGTGAGAGAGAGAGTTTGTGTGTGTATTTAGTTTGGATATCACTACTACAAGGTGGAACGATAAAATTATCGGTCTAGAAAAGACAACATGAACGATTCTATTTCCGTTTAATGAAAACCGACTTTCTTTTTTTTTTTGTTGTTGTGGCAGATTATCTACTACTTTGTCAATTGTATACACATCCCCAGAGCGATAGAAGCCTTTTATTGTGCCTGAAAGTGAATGTGCAACGAGCGAGATCGGAGATGCGCCGCTGTACAACAGATGATCTCTTCCGATGCAAGTTAAGACAACAGAGCTATTGCCAACACCGTTAAAAAACAAATCCGGATGGTTCAACGCTTGAGATGCGTCCCCAGTGTGATGAAAACAAAGTCTCCGGCCACAGTTCTTGTCTTTGATGTGGTTTCAAGTCAGGGCCGTATCATGCTACCTCACATCTTCGAAGTCATCCTGAAAGTCAACACTAAAGTCTACCTGGGTGTCTGGTGATTCCCTGGTACAATCAGGTCGCCGCTGCTAGATTCTGGCAGCGGGAATTGGCGCCGGCACAAATCCAAACAGACCCAGACCTGACTTGAGAATTCTATAGTATTTTCACAACATGTCATCATTTTACATGAGTGATTCCTCAATTATATAGACGGATTCCGTATTTTCCTTTATGTTATTACGTAACAGATCTCTTGTTCAAGTGAATTACTTATTCGGAATAATTATTATTAATTGTTTTATTGTGTCTTTGATGCATATCTTTGTTTGTCTATGTTTAGACGGATATGAAAAATAATCGATATTGGCATTTCTTACCTCTGGTTTGTATACAATTCTCATCTGAAATATTATTCTTACAACAATTATGGAACCGATGTAACTCGTGATCTTCCCCAACAATTTTTTTGTCAAAACTCGGGAGTTTGTACGTCATTTGGAACAGAATTAATTTTTCGGATGGCTTCCTCTCTTTTCATGCCCAAATTACTGTAAAAAACGCTGATTTTTAATTGTATTTGTTCCACAGTATGGTTCGCACTGAGAATTTAATTGCCAATCCCCCAAAAGCGTCATTTAGAACTGATGACCCTAGCACTTTTATCCGTTGCGCCGCTTGTCATTGCACAATTAAAGATTGCCAGATTGGACAAGACGCACATGGAAGGAAGTAAGTAGTGACATTAGCCGAGATGTTTTGAGGGTAACAACCGACATGATGGTAGTACAACGACTAACGCAAATAATAAAAACTATGTAATCTTCATCTACAAATTCAGAGAATAATTTTATGCTCGTGATCGCATAAAAATAATTTCGGTTCTATTTTTATTTACAAATCCACAGTCTGTCATTTCATTTTTAAAAATATTTTTGTTGGTCATGCACATTGTAACATTTTGTATTATTTTAAAACAACAATTCTATAGTTCTTTTTTCTATTGCAGTAATATTTCTACGTTGGATATAGTATAAAGCACAATCTTCAGGTATTATCAGCATATTTCCTTTTAGTATGAAGGTCCATAAAAAAATTCGCTTTAAAAACTCTATACATACTGATATTCGTGCTCAGATAACTTACTCTGTTTTAGTTCTCAAAATGTTATCTATTGGTCTACACTTTAGATATGGTACATAACACCTAAGGTATTATCAGCTTATTTCCTTTTATTATGAACGTGAATTATTATTATTGTGAATAATTCGATGGACAAACACTCTACATACATATTCATGCTCAGATTACTAACTCTGTTTAACTTTTCGCTAAACCAATCTCAAAAAGTAATGTATCGATCTATTTCGAATGCTTATCGTGTCAGGTAGATCTGACGTGATGATTAATGGTGATATATGGCCTCATTTCACTGACTGAACCGTTGGGATCACGATAGTATCCGAGTCTGACAAACCGGCCCAGTAGATTTTAAACCGGAATTCACGAAATTCGCCATTCCCCTGAGAAAATGCGATAGATGAACTTCTTAAATATATCTAAGAAAATCGAAATAAACCTACAGAGAATTTTATTTCTACGTTGTATGCTAATTTTTTTTTAATCTACGCTTATAAAATGGTTGACGAGCTCTGTATGTTTTAAAATAATAGACGACGTGTTCTTACGTGATGAGTTCTTCATGCAAACAAGTCATCTGTTACCTATATAGACAAGATAATAATAAAAGTATATATCCATTCGTTTTCGCTTACATTATATTTGCATCTTTATTCGATCAATCTTTCTACTACATCCGATCTTGTAGCCATTGTCTGTTGCCGGAATACTCCTTCCACATCTTGGACAACGTCTCTCAAAGTAAACTTGCTTGCCTTGAGGGAGGACAAAATCGATTTCGTCTTTTAATTGAAGGTTGTCTCCTCTTTTCACTAGAACCTATTTCTAGAAAAAGAAGCGCTGCTACTCTATTGGTGTTTCTATGGTAGATGGTCGACCGAGCTTCAAAATCTGCCCCACCCCGCATTAGATTATTAGGAACAACTCGTTTTTTACCCAACAGTTTAAAGAACTCCTCTTTCCTTATTTGGGTACCTAAAATAAAATGGAAGACGCTTTACTAAGAACCTACCATCTGTGGAACCCGTTACCGCGGTAATGTTTCTCTACAGTCAATAGTGATTCCAAGTCATATATTAATAAATATCTGTCGCGTTGTTTTGTGATATTCTCAAACATTTCATAGTCTTTTTCACATGATCAAAATTAAAAATACCACAAACTGCTAGTACACATCCGTCTTGATACGTTGTTGTCCATTAATATAAAAATACATGAAGCCAAAATACGTTTTATTTTAAATTTTGTTCTTATATAAAAAAAAATTATGTGTGATTTCACACTTCTGATTTTAAGGCTACTACTTCATAAACATGAGCATACATATAGATTTTTGTTTAGCCTGGTTATTTTTATACGTTTACACACAAAAAATGTCGTTTTAATTCATTGATTTTCATATTTTATCCGATCAGCCATTTGGTCTCTACTTAGTGACTTCAGTACGACAAAATAGGTGATTCCCCCCTCTAGTAAGAAATCTTCAATCTTCGACTTGAAACATAAAACTCAATACAGTAGGAATCTAATTAGGACAACTTGCTCGTATTATCTATCTTCGTCCTCACGTCATATTTATCACAACGCCCATCAACAATTAACCAGCTAAAAATAGATTTGACAAATTTATGATTTTAGATGATAAATAATGTACACATACACACTGTTTATTTCCATATTTTTTAGAATATGTAGAACAAAATGTCTCCTTCAATTCTTTGTTTTATACCCGTCTTTAAATCCAAACATTATAATAGCTTTCACGTCCAGTGTATACGCAGGATCTTCTCAGTTCCTTTTCCACTTAGTGAGAAAAGTAAAAAAAAAGTAAACATATTCCCTGTTATAGTAATCACTCGCTTTGCGCACGAGAATATCCTTACTTCAAGAGAGACATATATATATATATATATATATATATATATATATATATATATATAAATATATATATATATATATATATATATATATATATATACACACACACGCATATATATATGTATATATACAGAGTGAGATAAAGATAGATAGATAGATAGAGAGAGAGAGAGAGAGAGCAGAGCAGACACAATCACTACACGTATAGCACAAGATTCTCACTGACTTTTATGGTGGATTGTAGTGGAAAGCCTACATTTTAAGATTAGGTTAAAAAAACTTGAAACTTTTAAAGAATTGGTAAAAAATGAGTCTTGCTGTCCTACTGAATATATATTTAAAAATTTGACAAATCATGACTTCATAGAAAAAAAAAAGATATTTAGAAGTCAATTGACCTGGGAGGTCAAACAATAATTGACTATTGTAATTGGTTACAGTGTATAATTATTCTTAAGAAAATTGGAATGAGTTTCTTAATTTTTGTTTTTTTCTTTGCAAGTTTAGAAAAAATCATCATGGTAAATGACATCTATAAAAAAAAATTCAAAAGAAAGCTTCAATAGGACCATTATATATAATTACACAAAAGCAAAACGTACATGCATATATATATATATATATATATATATATATATATATATACACATATATATATATATATATGTTTATATAACTAGTTTTGGCGTACATCAACATGTCAAGATTTCAGTACATGCGACGTTTTCACAACTACTATTTCTTTGCAAGCTTAAACGTATTCTCTTTTCCTCTCTTTCTCAAAGAATACACACAGATAATAATGTATGAAAATATTTTTACTTAGGTAATGAAGCTATAAAGGGGCACCTGTGTTTCCTCCCCCATATTAAAGGTAGATGTCGGGTCATGGATGCATTTTCATAATTTACTACCTAGCTCTACTTAGGTATTAAGCACCTTTGAAGTAAATACAGAAAATCCATATACAATAGTAAGATTTTCCTTATAATACTACATGATTATATATTAAATAATATATATATATAATTTTTTTTAATTAAATAAATTAATAAAATGTTTGCATATTGTTTATTATATATATGCACTGGCACGTTTATGTAGACATATAATATTTGCCTGAATGCCGAAATCTGTCACTCGTATACTAGGACAAAGCTGTATATTTAATCCTGAATTAATTAACTATAGTACAGAATTAGTAAAACTAGCATAATATTGGGATTTTTCTCGTATTTATTTAAGCAAACTAACGAGTGAAATACATTTATTAGAAATAGGAGATAATAAGCTAATTAAGTTAACTCTTTATATGGACAATCCAAATAAAATTACAATGACGCATGAGTTCAAAGTTTTCAGGCAGAGGCAAACATTATGTATTCAAATGTTTTTCATTTTCATAGGAGATTTTATACTGAGTATTCACTTGAGAAAATTCAAAATATAATGAATCAATAATAAAAGTAAAAGACATTATTAAAAGTTTGTCAAATTTAGATGTTAAAATACATTATACGGTACAAAAATATATAATATTAAAAATAAAAGTTTGTCAAAATGAAATGAAATAAAATAGAGTATACGGCCTAATCCGATTTTATCTGGGAAGACGGAGCCTTACTTTTTTTTTGCTTTACTATTTGAAGCTTTTAGAACAGAAACGAAATATATATTTGTAAGATAGTTATGTGTTGCACAAGTACACTCACTTCCTTTGCGATTAAATATGAGTGAGGACAGCCATTGAGCAGATTTGTATTATAATCAAAACTCATAAAACCACAGTATGTTTGTTAGCCGGATTCGCTTTCCCAGTTTGACATATAAGGTAATTTGTTGATCTTAATTTCTGTAATATGAGAAAGAAATAGTTTATTTAATCATTTAGAAAAAGTTGGAAAATGATCTTATTCGGTAGTCGCGTAACTTTCGCCTCTCTTATTTTGTTATTTAGCCATCACATTCCATAGGCGTTGTTGCTGATAAATATGGTAGTATTGCTGTTTTCTGGGTCAGAATCCATTCCCCCTAACATTTTTCATTGGCAAGGTTTTGACCTTAGTGTACTATATTTAGCTCTTTGCACCGAGTAGCCCGATGCCTTGTCTGTAGCAATTTCTATATACAAGTTGTAGCATAGAAATGAAACTTTAAAGTTCGCAGAATATTAAATTAAAATTATTTGTTTTTGCAAATGTCAATGGCGTGTTGTAATCGCTTGTCATCACATTTTAAAACGAAGTTTCTATGACGTATTAATATTGACAAATAGGTGATTACTTTGCAATATTTTATAAGTTGAATTATTTCTGTATAAATCTTAAACTACTACATGTAAATATTGTGAGCGAGTTATTTCTCCTATAAGATCTAGTGTAAATATGTATATATATATATATATATATATATATATATATATATATATATATATATATATATAAATGAACTAAATATAAACTAGTGTTTAGACTTCATTTCCTTATTGAATAAGTTTCAAACTTAAACCTGTCCTAAATCGCATTAATATGCTAGCAGATAATTTTGTAAACAAACAGAGAAAATTCCAGATACGAAACTTATGTAGTTTCGTAACGATTTAACTTAGTTGATTAGTCCGGTTAAAAAAAAATAATAAAATTAAAAATTAAACAAACTAAAAAAGGGAAAAGGACGAAAAATTAAAAAAGACAAAAAAATAAATATTAAAAAAAAGTTTAATTAAATAAGGGAATATAGAAATCTAATTTTTGAAATCGATAAATGGTATCAATAAAACATAGTTAAGGGGCATAGGTAATTAGTGGTAACATCGTTCGATATTTAGTTTGTAATTCGTTTTTTTAAATAAAGATGCAAAAATAGATAGATATATAAATATTTAAAAAGATGTTTAGTTTGGAATTTTTTAAACTGAAGATACGAAAATAGGTAGATATATAAATCTTTAAAATATATTTAGTTTGGATTTTTTTAAAAATAAAGATACGAAAGTAGATAGATATATAAATCTTTAAAAAGATATTTACTTTGGATTTAAAAAAAATAAAGATACAAAAATAAGTATATATATAAATCTTTAAAAATACTTTTCAAAGTCTGAAGAAAGGCTGTTCTTATGGAATTTTCAAACGACATATTGTTTGAATTTGTCCAAATGGTCTTAAAACAATTGTAAATAACAATGAAATACAATTTTTGTTGCTATCAACCCATTTCCCGAAGTCTTGTTTTGTTAAAACAGTATATATATATATATATATATTTAAATATATATATATGTATATATTCATATATATATAACTACTTCATTTACTCACATAAAATTAATATACGAAAGTATAAATTTATGTGTACACTGTAAGTATTTACTTCAAAAGTGCTCAGTACATAGGTAGAGCTAGTTTGATAGTTATAAAATATATATGGCGATTAAGCTACACTGAAGAATCCTAGAGTGGATGAAACGCGGAATATTCAGTGTAGCTTAATCGCCATATATATTTTATAACTATAACTATAACTATACCTATAACTATATATATATATATATATATATATATATATATATATATATATATGCATACATATATATTTATATATTTCTGTACAAATATTATTGTATTCAATTATGTTTCACCTTTTTCATAATTTTCTTAATTTATGAAGCACCATGTAAATACAGAGTATAAAACAAACAAATAACAAAAGTCTATAATCGAAATTATATGATATCGACCATTTTATTCTTTCAATTATGTTTATCTTCACAATTCTTGACAGTAACTGTTTCCTTGCGTATAATTATAAATCCGTAAATTGGAATTACTGTTTTTTATTACGCCTTTTTGAATTGTAAAGTCGCTAAAATGTAAATATTCGTATTAATAAATTGTAACAATTTTGATATGCATTACTAAAAATATTCTATTTAGTATTTTTTAATTTAGTGTTAATAAATAAATTATATACTTATCTAGTTTTATTGTTATTTTGTATATGTTATTTTTTATTCACTTTGTGTTATAAATTGATTATATTATTAAATTTTATTTAATAATAACATTAAAAACATTTCAATATAAATTAATATATATTTATGAGTTTATTATCAATAATCTAAGTTTAATTATAATATTAAATGAACGTTAGGTTGGTATGTCTCTTAATTATCCTTCGATATTTGTATTTCATCTACTCTAATTTATTGAATTCAAATATATCAATTTTTATTACTTTAAATTGTATCCGAACATATGGAAATTTAATTATATATTTAATTTGTTTTATATCGAATCCGTTAATTAGAAAGTAATAATAAAGAATTTGATAACCTTTAAGCAATTCTTTTGTTAATAATAATATTATTACTTTTGACATAGAATTTCCTTTAATCCATCATATATTTATTATTTAATTTGTGTATTTTGTTAAATTGTATTTAAATTTATTCTAATTTAATTTATAGCGATCAATAACAATTAATTTTTTATTTATTTTAATTAATTATATATTTATAACCTACCAGCTTAATATTTTATTTACTTAATATGATTGTATTTTAATTTTTATTTATCTATTTATTTTTATTTAATTATTTTAAACGTTTTTTTTTTATATTCCGCTTTTCTGTTTTTGATTGTGTATGCAAATCAATAATAATAATAATAGTAATAATAATAATAATAATAATAATAATAATAAAAAAATAATAATAATAATAATAATAAAAATAATAATCATTTTTCAAACTTCTTAAATCTTTTTGTACAATATTTTTTATCTTAATAAATTACATTTCCACTTTTATTGGTGTTTAAAATTAAACTGATTAATTTATTATTAAAATTAATTAAATGATTACTTAAAATAATATTTAATGATTTAATTCTTATTTTGCTTTTATTATTCTTGGATTGTAATTGTTGTAATTATGATATTTTATAGTCCCTTACCCCCTAATTTACCATTTTAGTTTATTCATGACTTGAAATTTTAATATAAAATTGTATTTAACATGTTTTAATATTGCAATTAGACTAACGGACTACTACTAATTTAATTTGATAGTTTTATATATTTTAATCTGTAATTCCAATTAAAATTATTAACGTCTAACTAATGTAAGAAAATCTAACCACATCGTGTATACATATATATATATGCACACACAGATATATATATATATATATATATATATATATATATATATATATATATATATATATATATATATTTAATAATTAAACTTCCATAAACATTAAATTAAGTATACTGGACGTAATTGGCGTCAAATTTGAAATTGAAAGAAAAGTAACGCAACGTTATATATATATATATATATATATATATATATATATATATATATATATATATATATATATATATATATATATATATATATAATGTTGCGTTAATTTTCTTTCAATTTCAAATTTGACGCCAATTACGTCCAGTATACTTAATTCAATGTTTATGGAAGTTTAATTATTAAATATATATATATGGTTTATGGAAGTTTAATTATTAAATTTTTTAAAGTTTTATGTTAGAACACAGAATTAACTTTAGGCACATATATCCGTATACCTTGCAAAGTTTTGACAAATTCTTCGAATATGGGCTCATTATGGTTAGAGGATTTTCCGAACATATTTTTGCTTAAACTAAATCACCCAAATATTGTCAGCAACAAAGGAAAGTAAAAATGAATCTGCTTCTGAACGTTAATACTTTAATCTTTAGTGTGGGCGACCGAAAATACAATTGGAAATTACTTAGGATCTCTGCTCATTTATGGTTTACGGAAGGAGAGCATGATAAGACCGTTGTTAAAAATACCGTGCAAATTCCTGAGTTTAACCAAACTATTTTCGTTCATCGACGATACACCTGAATATTATTGGAAGTTATATCGACCCAAATGTTGTGAAAATGACTGTTGAGATGAGGAACGTAGTCAGGAGAATCCAAATAATACGAATAATAAATCCTCCTCTAAACTTTGTATCTCTTGCATTCTTTCCACTTCAATTAGATTTTTGTTCTAGTAATTCATCGTTATTATATTTATTACCTAAAATTATTTCAAATTATACCAAGTGTTAAAAATTAAATTTGAAAATTTTATGTTTAAAGATAGCATTTCAAGACAAGATATGTTGCCTGGTATATACATGGTAATATAAAGTAATAAAGCATAAAACCTTTACGAAAATTCCTAAACCATGCAAAGGGTTTATATGCCATAAAATTAACCAATAAAACCAAATCCCATCAATAAATATTTGTAGCACTTGAAACATGACCCCTTTTTCACCAAAATGACAGGATTTGGCATTAAGCGACCTAGATAGTGTTGATATGCCGTAAAACAAACAATCAAATAAAATTTAACTGAATTTGATTATTGTTATGTAATCATGGTTATTATATTAATTGTATAAAATTATTAAAACATATCAGAAACTCTTAGGTAGTTAATTGAAAATTTTTATATTTAAATAAAATTTCGACAGAGAGACTTATGCCATCTAGCATTATTTTAAAGAGTCTCTTGCAGAAAATCAACAATACTTTTCTCATGAAACCAACCTACACAACTCCAACGCATTCATATCTTTTTCTCATTATATACTCCCTCTACTTTCCCTACATTTTCACATCTTCGTTTTCTCTATTGCTCTTTTTTTTTCTCTCACAGCCTCCTTTTCTCACTGTTCATGTTTCTCTTCCCAGCGGATAATATATCATTGGCGTGGCGTGCAAACTCTCGGCGAAAGCAAAGAATTGCAGAATATGATTGCGAGCTGCACGCCATGATCAACATTCGAGGTTATTCTTGCAGCCGGCTTATGTCATCTTATGACAAATAACCGACGCCGAACAAGAACTTGTCATTTATCATCTTGCTGTTCCATCATCGCCCCCGTTTCAGCCATCACATCGACTTCCAACTATAATATCCACAAATCCTCTCTCACAGAAGTCATTGTCATTACTATTGTCATTCTGCGAGTATCATCGTATATATTTACTATCAACGCCAATCAATATACATACATATATAATAATAATAATAATAATAATAATAATAATAATGATAATAATATATATATATATATATATATATATATATATATATATATATATATATATATATATATATATATATATATATATCCTACGATTGTATAAAAGAAAGTTTTATATGTGTGTGCGAGTTCGTCTCATATCAACTTCTAGATAGGCAAATTTCTTTGCCATTTCACAGAGATTTATTTAATGTGACTGGCAGTGTTCTTAGATAAGTTTTGTATTGGACTATCTTCGATAGTATCGAGAATTGATAAATTAGAATCGAAAATAGGCGATGTTGACTAAAGTTAATAGCTTACACAGCCTAACCTTACAAAGGACTTTGTGAAGTTTTATCACCGCACAAGTAGAAAAACCCGGCATATAAAATCAACAGTAGCTTCTTCGATATCACAGGGGAACCATCGAAATGAACCTTTCTGTTTAGAGCACAATTGAACCATGATACTAAACTTTCACGTTTAAACTTTAAATATCATAAAATTAACAGTGAAGTCTCTACAGTGCAATATAGATTAGAATATACATTATAGAATAAGTCATGTGAAGCTTCCCCCGGGTGCTCAACGGGAAATCTCTATTCAGAGCAGGCAATTAATCAGTTTCATTTCGTAATAAAATATGCGAGGGTGAAACATTCAACGTCGGGAGTAATTGCTAGTATATACATACACATACACACAATCACACACACACACATATATATACATATATATATATATATATGTATATATATGTATATATTGTATACATATACAGTCCTGGTCAAAATCATAAGACCACTTAAGAAAGTAAGCGTTTACGCATATTATCGAATTTTTAAATCAAACAAATGGTTGAAACCATTGCCAAAAGGGAAAATATGATGGAAAAAATGAAATCTGCTTCATTCGAAACCTTAACCCTGATCTAGTAGTTATTTTTTAAAGAACAAACATTTTCACCGGGTCAAAATGATAAGACCACTGATAATTTATCTAACAAAAGGCAATTATAAATTACTAAAAAGGATCTCAGTATTTAGTATAGCCTCCATTATTACAAATTACTTCAAAAATTCTCTTCGGCATGCTTGCGACTTACTTTTTAATCAGTTGCGAACTAATTTTATCCCATGTACTGAAAACTGAATCTGAAAGTTACTTTATCGAATCATACTGGGTTCCATCCTTGAACACTTCTTTTGCCATCCATCCCCAAAGATTTTCAATGGGATTGAGGTCCGGAGAACATGCTGGATGATCTAACAATTCTATATTATTTGAAGAAAAGTATTCTCGTGCTTGTCGGGAAGTGTGTATCGAAGCGTTGTCTTGTTGGAAAATCCAATTTCTTCCACACAGACGTGGACCTTCAGTCCTTATAGAAGCATTTTAAAGCATTGAAATGTACTTCAATGATGTTTGCCGGCCTTTCACTACTTGCAACGTTAGGGTCCCAGCTGACGAGAAAGCACCTCAGATCATTAAAGGCCCTCCTCTAATATGCCGAGTTGTAAAAGTCTTTTGGGGCAAATTTTTATCATGCCAATAGTGTTGAAATCCATCTTGACTATCTAGATGAAACTTTTTCTCATCGGAGAAAATTATATTTTCCCACTTCTCTTCATCTCAAGTCTGGTACTTGGCGGAATATTTAAGTCGGTTAGTTTTGTGCTGTTCAAGAAGACGTAGTTTCTGCAGTCGCTTTAAATGATTGAAACCCTTCATTTTCAGATGTCTTCTGATGGTTTTAGGACTACATTCTGCTGCTGTTTGGCTTATAAATCCACTTGAGCTCATACTGGAGTTTTTTTTAAACTTCTTCTGATACGGCGATCCAGTGATGGGGTTATTTTTTTTGGTCGACCTGAACTCTTTTTGTGCCCATATTGATCTGGATTTCTTAAAAAGTTTGTGATGACCGTTTTGCTACGATTCACTTCTTTTGCAATGGATCTATGGGAGAGTCCACCACTATTAAGCTCAAAGATCCTTCCTCTCTCAAACTCTGATAATGGTTTCCCTTTTGCCATTTATAATTTAGTTAGATGTTTTTTATCCAATAACAAGCTGCTTTTAGTAACATAGAAAGCTTTTCGTATTCATGTTTTCAAAACTAGCCGATTTTATTAAAGTGGTTTTATCATTTTCACCAGGTGAAAATGTTTGTTTTTTAAAAAATAATCATTAGATTAGGGTTAAGGTTTCGAATGAAGCAGATTTCATTTTATTCCACCATAGTTTCCCTTTTGGCAATGGTTTCAACCATTTGTTTGATTAAAAATTCGATAATATGCGTAAACACTTACTTTCTTATGTGGCCTTATGATTTTTACAAGGACTGTATATTTATACATATATGTATTTAATGAAATAACAAGTAAGTCACAGATCTTACTTGGTTAAACAAAGGGTGAGGTAAGGGGAATAGGAGGTAAAAGAAAAATGATAAAAAGAAATTCCCTTTTTTTTACCAAGTAAGATCTGTGACTTACTTGTAGTTTCATTTAATACTTTTATATGCAAAATCCGATCCCGCATTTTGCTAATTCCTGCCCTCTGATGAGAAGGAGAGTATTTCTTCGAAACTCCGCGGATTAAGGACTATCCACTTATATTGTGCTTCCTTTTTTAAAATTAAATATGTTTTTAACTCTGTTTCAAGATGTCATTTAAAATGTTTTATTAATCATTTTTTCATATATATATATATATATAATATGTCAATATAAAGAGTAAAGTTACATATAAACCTTATTGAATTATCAAATCAGTAAGGGTTACAGAAAGAGTAATAAGGGGAAACCTCTTTAGGCCATGGAATTTCCAATTTAAATTCTACTCGTCAGAAGTGGAGAAATAGACGTAATTATACAAATGTAAATGTGAAAAGACAACACTAACTTTAAAAACATTTAAATTTGTAATGGAAACTCGTTTGAGATCAGAAAAAATATAGGGATCTAATATGATGTTGATCATTCGAAGCTTCCAATTTCTCATTCATATATGTCTTTATCCATGCTAGGTTTTAATTATTTTTTATCAACTAATAATGTGTAGTCTTTTCTATGTGTTTTAATTGAACAGCTTTCCCAAAATGTTAAAATTATAGAAAGCGTCCCACTTTTTTTTACTGCGCCTCTCTATTGACTAGATACTCTAATATCTGCATTGGGCGAGAACCTTTTTGACTAATATATCAAACAATTTAAATCCTTTTTTTGTATGGATGGTTATACATTTATGAATAATGAGCGCTGATACACATTTCTCTCTCAGGATTTTCTTCTTCAAGAACCCAGATAAATCTTACTTTTTCGGATTACTTTTTATGCGCCTTTTCAGAATCATTACATGCATTTTGGTTATTCTGCGTGTTATTGTACTGGATATTAAATTTCATTTCATTTTTTGCTAGAAGACACCTAATATCTGATTGATTATTTTCCATAATTTCAGTTGATTTACATTTTAACTTTCGTATATTTTCCTTTTTCCTCTTCTTATTCTTCTCTCTCTTCTTCCGTAATTGTCATGCTCCATACATGTTTCAAGATTTTAATTTTTATCAGAACTTTATTGTAAATTGATTTAGATTTTTGTAATTTTCTTTTAATTTTTTAACTGAAGAGTTCAAATTTTCTTTTGCAATTTTCAAATATTTTTCATGAATTAAACAATTTCTCGGTTTCTTTTCTTATGTATTGTTTCATATATTTTTTTAGCCTTTATTGTTTTTCTGTCTTTTTTCCTTTTATACTCATCATATACTTCCAGCCCCTGTAAAAAATTTTCTAATTCTAATCTCAACAATTTTTCTATTTCTAATCTGGATATTTAAAGTCGGTGTTATCTTTTTCATTTATATTTGTATAATGTCGGAAACTAACCTCTACATGAAAGTAGAATTCAGATACACCGTATGGCAAGAATGTCATAATCAACGGATATCAGATATCGTACAAATAGGGAGTTTGCAAACGTGCATTGTATTTGCATGTTCGTTGTATGTATGTTCGTTCACCTTTATTTTATTAATTCGTTCAATTTGGCCCAACTTTAATCTATTGATTAGGCCTTATTGCTATAATGTTTTTTCATTAAATATTAAAATCGATATAAACAGCTTTTCAGACCTGAAAACACTAGTGTATTATGCTTTGGAAAATTAATATATATATATATATATATATATATATATATATATATATATATAAGAGCAAACAGTTAATAAAATATGTTAACAAACACTTTGAAAAAGACTTAAAAACATATTTAATCTGAAAAGGTAACACTTGATAAGTGGATAGTCCTTAATCTGCGGAGTTTCGAAGAAATACTTTCCTTCTCATCAGAGGGTAGGAATTAGCAAAATGCGGGATCGGATTTTGCATACCAAAGTATTTGATGAAACTGCAAGCAAGTCAAAGATCTTAATTTATAACAAAAAGACAACAATATCTTACTTAATAACAAAAAGGCAGCAATAACAATAATTATATATATATGTATATATATATATATATATATATATATATATATATATATATATATATATATATAGATACATTTAAATAAAAGGGGCGGGAATCTCTCAAAAGCTCTTTCGACTATCATCTCGTCAGGAGAGAATCGATACTATAAAATTAAATAACATAATGCCGAAATAAAGAGCAAAAGGGGGGAACGAGTAAACGAGTACTAAAAGTGCTAGAAAGACGATTAAAAGTAAATTTAATTGGTTAAAAGCGTTTAAAATGGCACCGCGAGGGAAGGACAAAAAAAAAAGGGTTATCAAATTTCCCCGAAGAGATTCAACGCCTTCACCGTATCCTTCTGCCGGCATAAAGATGGTTTACGAAAGGCAATAGAGACAGATTCCAAAATTCTTAAATGATTTTTGGAGTCCGCTCTATGCAGTACCTCAAACCACTCTATTTTATACTGATTGGCACAACATGGATTATCAACCAAATGTTGGCCAATAGCAGAGTCCAAAGTTGTAGAGCAAGGGAGATTCATAGGTCCTGCTCTACCCTGCCTAATTTTAGAAGGAACGTGTTGGTTTATACGAGTCCTCAAATGCAAGGAGGTCCGCCCCACGTAACCAGCGTCACACTGGCATGAAAAACTGTATACAGTGTGACGCTGGTTACGTGGGGCGGACCTCCTTGCATTTGAGGACTCTTATAAACCAACACGTTCCTTCTAAAATTAGACAGGGTAAAGCAGGATCTATGAATCTCCCTTGCTCTACAACTTTTATATAGAATCCGACTCAAAAAAACAAATATACTCCATTAAAAATCGTTACTCAAAATAACTAGATTCGGCATTAAATAACCTGAAAAAAGTTGATATGCCGTAAAACAAAAACAAGCAACCAACGGCGGATAGCGGCGATTAGGATGTCCTTAGTATTGTGGGAGGTCATGTTGGTGATGTTCTCGACGTATGACCAAACGAATTAGTTCAGCAGGTTTAGATCGGGGGGTGGGGAAGGAGGCCAATGAGGGAAAAGTACAAAGTCGTAGGACTCTTGAAGCAAAGCTTGTTGTTTTTTTTGGACTTGTGGGTCGGCGTTGAGACCTGCTGCCATATCCAGGGTCTACCAACCACCACCCGATTGCACCAGGTGATCATCACACTCTTTAGCACATCCAGGTGCATTTTGGTGTTGACATTCAAGCCCACTTTGGAGATGTTAGGGAGCATGTGGTTGTCCTCACTTGAAACCGCACCAAAACCATAACTGTGGCCGGAAACCTTGTTTTCATCACCCTGGGCACGTCCCTATTATTTATAGCTATCCAACGATGCATTTTGAGGATGTACGTAATGGTTCTCTTGTCATAACTTGGTTCGTAGTGAGCATATGTTGTACGACGTCGCATCTCTGATTTCCCTCGTTGAACATTGCGTCACTTTCAGACGTGATAGATGACTCCGATCGCTCTTGTCATTTGTATACACAACTGGCCAATAAATAGATCGTCAGCAGCAAAAAAAGTTCTTCTCAAACAGAAATGGAATCATGCTATCTTTTCTAGGGCGACAATGTTATTGTTTCACAGTGTCCGTATTTAAACATTTTCTGATACCTGGTCCTCGTTGAATAAATGTTATGCACGTATTTATATTCTATAAGAAAATTTTATATTATAATATATTATATTATATTATTTCATATTATTTTATATTATATTATATTATTTTATTTTATAGCATAATTAAATCTTTCTTAAATGAGAGAAAAATCCAGGTTGTCCTTGACGGTCGTACATCTAAACAGTGTGATATAAATGCGGGAGTGCCTCATGGGTCTATCCTTGGACCTCTATTGTTCCTAATATTTATTAATGACCTCCCTGACAAAACTGCCTCTGAGATGGGTATATATGCTGATGACACTACACACTATAACAGGCATGACAGGAAAACAAATGAACACATAACTAAAGAAATGGCAAAAACACTAGAGGATGACCTCCAATCTGTAGTGGAATGGGGACATAAATGGATGATCACATTCAATGCTGCCAAGAATAAACTGGTTTCCTTCAATAATTACAAGAAACCTTCTCTGCCACCAATAGCAATGGCCAGTGACTCCCTGCCTGAGAGTACACCTTTCAAACTGGTTGGCCTAACGTTCACAGGAAACAGTTGGAACAATTATATTGAAAACATTGCCAGGATCGCTGCGAAAAAGTTAGGCTCTCTCTACCGTGCTAGAAAACTACTGACACCTGAAAGTATCCTGCACCTCTACAAGGCCACCATTCGCCCATGCATGGAGTCTTGTTGTCACATTTGGGCTGGTGCATCTGCTATTAGTCTCTCGCTCCTAGACAAGGTTTAAAAGAGATTCGCCAATCTGATAGGCCCTGAACTGACATCTAAGCTCCAGCCTCTGTCCCATCGACGAAACGTTGCATCCCTCTACCTGTTCTACAAGTATTTTAATAGTGAATGCTCTGACGAACTGCAGGCAGCTAACCCCCCCCCATAGTAGAGATCCCTAGATGTAAAAGATCAGTAGTTTCTTCCCTAGAACCGCTAGACTCTGGAATTCCATTGCAGGTTCCTGCTTCCCTAACTGTACTGACATGCAGAAGTTCAAGTGTAACGTGAACTGACATCTTGCTGCCCAAATCCCAACATAGTGCCACAGTAGTTGCTGCCCCTGATAGTAGCCCCCTACACCAAAGTGGCAATGTGCCTTGTTTAAGGTTAAATGTAATAATAATAAAAAAATTATATTATATTATATTATTTTATATCATATTACATTATATTATATAAATCTGATCAAAATAATATATATTTGAAGTTTAAAAGATACGTCGACGTACATAGCTTCTTAGAGTTACAAAAGCAATTAGAGGCTTGGGATCTGTTTCATTGTTTTCACATGAAAATTATCTACATACATTTTAAACCTTATGGAATTATGATATACTTGAAGATTTAATATTGTTATGATTTCACACCTCCTTTAGGAGTCAACTTAGAGAATCGGAAACACGCATTTGTTTGGTTAATATTACATTAAAAACCTTATGACTTTATGTAGATTCCCGAGTCTTTATTTCTCTACAAAAACAAAAACATTACTCACATAGACATATATTGAGATTTATTATCTAATATATTATATTTCTCTTTGTCGATCTGTCTGTCTCTCTGTCTGCCAATTTTACTTTTCTCACAAACTATTGGGCCGATCTGGCTGAAATCTGCTATTGTTATTAACAGGGGTTTTAAACCTAAGTAGTGCATACATAAAAATATATATTTTTATATTTATACTTTCTCGCCTGATAGGTTCCATTCAGCCGATTCTTCGTTCAGCTGTTTGTGCAAGCGAACCTGGAATAAAGATCTTGAACATTTCCGAAAACCAACAAAGAAATCATCGATAAAATAATGTTTACTCATCTTTATTCTGTATTCTTTTCAAATGTGCAAGCACCGTTCCTACTCACAATTCCATGTCTGGTAGATTCGATCCACTTCCTGGTCGTTCGGTGAAACCCCACTTCTCTTGTCAGCTCCAGAAACCGAATCCCTCTAATTAACACACTCTCAACGTCTCATTTTAAGATCCGCGCCATCTTAAGTGGCATCTACGTCAGACTACGTCATACTGCTAGGGGTCAGACCTATTTGTAAATCATTGCTATTAATTTAATCGTTCGAAATCCATTTTGTATATACTATTAATCTAAACATTATCTTTCTAGTTTATATTTATATAAACATTTATTTAAACTAGAATTTAATTTTAAACATCCAATTTATCATAGGGTAGCAAGGTTATCTTGAATCGTTCAGCATTGCTTAGGCTACAATCCTGACCTTGGCTATGATTAGGCAGAACGTAGTAAGTATCATACTAACCGTACCATGCACAGTTAGAAATTAATAAGGATGAATATGGATTAGTATTTAATGCAAACAATGGCTCAAATTAAACTCAGCCATCAATTTAGGATAGAAAACTCATTCTTAATTAACGGGTTGTAGATTTTGTTTATTTTACAGAGCTTAAACGTTTCGTGTATAAAATAGAGCCATACATTTTTTCACATTTGGAAAATGGTTATTATATGCAGTTTATTAATTACTTTTCTGGTATTATGAATTCAAAGTATGTTATGTTAACATACGCACGAAGACTATGTGTGTATAAATTTATATAAAAGAAAGTTGGAAAGAACAAAGGAGAGAAAAAAACAACGTTATTTTTTCTGGATTTTGGCATTAAATAATATATTCAATATCATCTATGGTTTATTTATACGGTGTGATAGATTCATTGAAGCAGACCCAAGAGAAGACACAATCAAATCCAACCACCACTACCACCACCACAGCTCACGAACAAACACTCTATGTTTCATATCTTTAAACCGGTAAACACGGATTTACAAATTTGTTGAAAGAAAACCCCACAGAAGGATAGACTCGTGTTTGCATATGAGGTTAATGCGGTCAAATAAGGATACATGAGATAAATCGATAGATATAAACTAAATGATATTTATTTATTTATCAAACTATATCTCAGTTACAGAAAACACGCACACTAACAGTGATTCCTAAGGCGTAAGCGCATTCATTTACACGTAGATGGTTATATATCCTTGTGACTGTATTCGATAAACATACACACATGGGTATTTATATATGTTAATGGAATGGGTTTACAGCGACAAATAAAGGCACGCATAAAAAACGACATAGATATAAACATAATAATATAAAAGACTTATCTAACACGTAAGTTTTGCTTAGACGTACATCTGTATCATATAATTTTGTAACGACTTGTATATAGAGATTAAAACACACAAACGCATATATATATATATATATATATATATATATATATATATATATGCGTGTGTGCACGTATACACACAGATATATACATGCATATATATGCGTGTATGTGCTTGTATGTGCTTGTATGTGTATGGTGTGTATAAGTGAAAAATTTTAAAAGAAGGAAATGTACGTATTTATATCTCGGCGCGTACATGCTGTCCGTGTATAAAAGCAGAAGAGAACCATTGGCCTTCGGAAACGAAGCGGAAATGAGTGGAACTCTTCTGTCAACTGGTCGATTCTACACTGTAAACTGTTTACCGCCCATACTGTGAACAAGTGTCGCCATCTGCAAGCTGCTAACAGCAGTTTTCGCCTCAGCCACAAGCCAAGTTAACCGAACAAGAGATGTGGGTGTCGATGGGGCCTAGATACGCCCACGAAACGCTAAATAAATAAATAAATAAATAAATAAATAATAATAATAATGATAATCATAATAATGATAATAATAATAATAATAATAATAATAATAATAATAATGGTGAATAGTAGATAGGAGTTTCGTTTGGTGTTACAGATTGGTTTGGGATTATTATTATTATTTTTTTTTTTGGTAAGGGGATCAGTTATTAGATAAAGTGATTGTTTAGAACACTTCAACATATATATTTTATCTTCTGGGTGTAATTTAAAACAAAGCCCTATCCCAATATCAGACAAATCCCGTGTGGTAAAATGATACAACTTTGTTATAGAAGGTAATCTGGTTAACAAATAGCAAAATTACGAAGAAAATACATTTTTAGCAACTGTAACATCATTTATCAATAACATTTATAATATTATAATTACGTACAGTTTAGTTTTCCAAAGAGTGGAAACGTGAATGCGTATTGTAAACGCGACATGTTTACTTTCTGGTATGTAAAATTTACGAATAAAAATACTAAAGGCAATTATTTACTGAGGCAGACTATGGATTCGACTGGTCAAGTTAAATTTCAGTGGCATCTATTAGGTGCTTTCAATGTTTTCCTATGAGAACCTTTATTGATACTACACACACAAAACTCTACTCTTTTCGAAGTAATCTCCCCCGACTGCAATGCACTTGGTATACCGTTCCAACAACTTCTGGAAGGCCCCATGGAAGTCCTCTTGTGTGAGCATGTCAATGACTCTAATCACAGCTTCTTCATCTCCTCAATTGTCTCATAACGACAGCTTCTAAGGTTTTCATTCACAAGGAGCAAGATCTGGATTAAACTGAGAATGGGGAACTGTCGATACCCATCTTGGGAAAATAGTCTGTGACATGGGTGGAGCACCCTTGGGATATATATATATATATATATATATATATATATATATATATATATATATATATATATATATATATATATACTGGGTGTCCAGAAAATCTGGCTACATTATGTAGCCAGACTTTGTGGAAGCATCCTGTAGATTATGTAGTCAGACTTTGTGGGTACCCTATATACACCCCCCACACACATACACACATACGTGTATATATATATATATATATATATATATATATATATATATATATATATATATATATATGTTTATATACAGGGTGACCACAAAGTCTGGCTGCATAATCTATAGGATGCTTCCACAAAGTCTGGCTACATAATGTCGCCAGACTTTGTGGACACTCTGTATATACAGGTATATATATATATATATATATATATATATATATATATATATATATATATATATATATATATATATATATATTAAGGTTTGATATTTAAAGGAAGAATATTTGCTTTACACCTGTGTAAGTAGTCCTCTTGTATTTTTTATATTTATATGGACAACTATTAGTAGGGAATAATAATTACACAGAAACCGGTCTGAAGACGTTTTTTAAATTGTCTGCTATCATAACTTAAATATAACGTTTTTATGCAGAGACCTTTTGTTATAGTAATATACTAGTGTGTATATAGGCAAGGGTTGTTCCAAAAGTAATAACTTCTATATTTTCATTTCAACCGGATATGTCAGAAGGAGATTGCAAATTGCATTGTTATGCATTCATGACCTGAAGGTTTCATTTCTCTGTTGCCGGTGTTAAATGTGTGATCTTCTTAAAAAAAGCCCACTCTTTGACGTGCGTCAAAAGAATGGATTCGGTAATGAATCCTCCATGCAGAAAACTATGAACCGATCAATATTCACTGGCGTCTGTTGAACGCTTACGCAACCAGTGCAGTTGATGTCAACACAGTTAGAAGATAGGTTTGTCGATTTAAGTGTGGCGCTAGAGATATGAGTGACAAGCCACTGCTCCATCGTTGGACACAATGCACAAAAATAGAAGGGAATGTATAGAAAAGTAAATTCTGGAGTACAAAACATCGCTCGTTTTAACAGTACCATTCCCGTGTTTGTATCCCCTAAATTTTTTTCAATTAAAATAATAGAATGTTTACGGTGAAAAGACTCAACACACACACACACACACACACACACACACACACACACACACACACACACACACACACACACACACATATATATATACATATATGTATATATACATATATGTATATGTATACATATATATGTGTGTGTGTGTGAAGAGATAGAAAGTGATATATATACAATATATATATATATATATATATATATATATATATATATATATATATATATATATATATATATATATATATTGTATGCGTTGTCACACAACATGATTTCTCGTACGAGAACCTACCCATATAGACTCATGCACGTATATATTTAGGTTTGGATATATACATACATACATACATATATATATATATATGTATATATATATATATAAATATATATATATATATATATATATATATATACGAGTTTATGGGATAGAGCAGACACAAGCCTATAAATGTGTCTACGTACATAGGTTCGTGTCTGTTAGCAAAAGAGTGTAATGCGGTTTGAAGTCTATTCTCAGAAAAGAAGGGAAAAACACTACTGTTGACAGGTTGATGGCAAGATAAACTTCGAGAGTTTCAGCAAACTAAGAAAAGAACTGCTAGTTTGATATATATATATATATATATATATATATATATATATATATATATATATATATATATATAAAGAGAGAGGTTGGAGGGGTTTTAGTAATGGCGGGGGAGGGAGCGAGTAAATGCAGGTGTAGAACGTACCGTTGAAAGATGGCGCTAGTCAGGAGAGGCGATGAAAAATGCAAGGTGAAAGAAGACGCCGAGAAGAAGAATCAGAAGTTTTTTTTCTTAGTACCGGAATCGTGATGTGAGGGAGAAAGAAATAAAGAAACTGTGGGAAATTATAAAAGAATAGCAAAAGTATGACACAAAGTTGAACAGAAGTAAAGGAGGATTTATTAGAGGAAAGACTGAGGAGTGGGAGGAGAAGACGGAGGAATAAAGGTTAAAGAATGAAAGCAAAAAAATAACAAATGGCAAAATAGAAATATATGTGAAAACAAGAAAATGAAATGAAAGGGATACAAAGAAAATGAAAGCAAAAATATAAAATGAAAAGTCAATGATTGTTTAACTGTATATTAACGACATATCAACACTTTGTTCCTTTCCAGAATCCTCCACCATATTTATATTGAAAAACTTGAAGAATGAAGTGTCTATATGCGCTCGTTACTCGTGACGAAACAAAATTAACATATTGACTGTGTTCATAAATTGATTAAGTAGTTTTGATTTTTATTGAAAAAAAATGATTTTAAAACGATTCACGAGCATTCTGTTTTTATTCTATTTTCACTCAAAACAAGGCAAAGTTCCATTTTGATATCGGGAACTACTATCAGGGACATAAATTGAAGGGATACTATGTAGGGAGTTGAGCAGCAAGGCCCGTGTTTACATTACTCTTGAGAGTCTGCATGTCAGTAAAGTTGGGGAAACAGGAACTCGGAAGAGAATTCCACAGTCTACCAGTTCTCAGGAAGAAACTCTTGGTGTAGAGAGGTTTCTTACATTTAGGGATCTTTACTGTGTAGGGGTTGCTGCCTGTCGGATTTGTCGGGGATACTTACATCGAGAACGTATACGGGCTTGTAGTTCGTCGGAGAATCGGCCACTAAAATACTTGTAAAACAGACAGAGAGATGCAACATTTCGTCGATGGGTCACAGATTGAAACTTAGATGACAGTTAAGAACCTATCAGGTTAGTGACTCTCTTTTTAATACTGTTCAGGAGTTAGAGACTAGTAGCAGATGCACCAGCCTAAATGATCAACAATAATACATAGGCGAATGGTGAAAGCACATGATAATTTCAGGCGTAAGTAACTTTCTAGCATGGTAGAGAGAGCCCTCCTCATTTGCAGAAGCCTCGGCAGTGCTCTCTGTGTAAATCTATGTTCCCTGTGAACACTAAGCCGACAAATTTGAAAAAAATAATTTCAGGTAATGTATCCTTAGCCATAGCTATTTGTGGTTTAGAAGGATTCTTGTAATTCCGGCACAACATTGAATGTGACGCTCCATTTTTGACTCCATTCCAATACAGACTAAAGGTCTTCCGCTAGAGTTTCCGCCATTGTTTTGGATATGTGTTTATATGTTTTCCCCTCATACCTGTTATAGAGCGCGGTGTACCCATCTCAGAGACTATTTTATAAGAGTAGGTCATTTATGAATATCAGCAATAATAAATGTCCAAGGACCGACCCCTGAAGCACACCCGCATTTATATCATATTGTTTAGACATACGACCATCGAGGACAACCTGGATTCTTCTCTTTCTTTATTTAATTATGTTGATTATTTGTCCAGTAATACCATAGGATCTGATTTTCCTGAGAATCCCATCGGGCGATACCATATCAAAAACATAGATATATCTAGGGATTCTGCCCTCACCTCCTCTGCTTTATCCAGTATATAGTATTACGTTCAGAAATTGCAGTTAGAATATCTACAGTAGAACGGGCTTGCCATATTGATGGTCGAACAAAAGTTTAGCAACTCTAAAGTTGTGGACTAGAGCTTGATTAATTCTGGACTCAAATATTTTGGCGAAAAGAGGAAGGAGGCTAATGGAGCTATAATTTAATAAGTTAGTTCTTTCACCAGAATCCTCGTAAACTGGTGCCACAGAAGCTGTTTTCCTGCAGTCAGGAAAGCAGGATTCGTTAAGGCATTTATTGAAAAGTTTGGAGAGAAGTGGAGCAATCTCAGCGGAGACGTTTTTTTTTTTTTAAAGTACAGCCGAGATGATATCAGGTACACATGCTTTTGAGGTGTCTAGTTTTATTTTTATAATATCATGCACTTGAGAAAAGATGCCTTTCAGATCATCTAGTGTAGTTTCTGTCGGCATATGAAAATTAAGCAAGGATTGGTTTGCTGGGTACAAAGTAGAGTTTCAGGCAAACTGATGAGCAAGCATGTTAGCTTTCTCGGTTGCTGTGCAAACAACTTCATGATTGTTGGATAGTGGGGGAATTGTTTATTGCCCATTATTTACATCACCGTTGTAGATTTTCCAGAAATCACGAGTTTCTAGTTCCTGCACTTCGATCCGTTCTCTGGTGTTTCGGTATATTCTCTCTTAGCTGTCGTTACTTCTTTCTTACAAGTTCTTCTAGCTTCTAAAAACTGTAGTCTCTTTGTACTGAAATTATGCCGGATAAATCTGCGGTACGTATGTGGCCTCGGAGTAATTGTAACTGCGCAATCGAAGTAAACCATTGGGCTTTGCTATAGAACTTTCGTGTGGGAACAGGTGCTTCAATTGCCGTTTTGAAACATCGGTGGATTCATTTGCGTACATTTCAGCAGGAAGAGCAATGATATGTACCCATGGACATCTCTTATATAATCTCTAATGGCTTCCTGGTCAGCCTTATCGTATTACTTTTTCGTTTTGAGCAATGTCACTTAAATTTGGGGTCTATCATTATCACCGCATGATATTCTCGAGGGGGGCAATAGACATTTGTTACACAATCATCAGGAACTGTTGTTAGAGCCAGAAGTAAGGCTAGCTCCTCTTGATGATCTGAGAGTCTGATCGGGAATGTTACTGTCTGTGTCAAAGAATGGGATATAGAATAGTTAAAGATGATGCTACCAGTTGCGTCTATGTTGGTAGAGAAGCACAGCCAATTGTTGTGGTGGGCGTAAAAGTCACCAAATTCCCTTGACTAGAGAAACAAACCTAGAAACAGATGATCAAGCCTTTATGGGCTTTAGACTAAACATGCAACACAATATTAGCTACTATTATTTTCTCTACCGCTCTCCCTCGACTCAGGACTGCTCCATAATAAACAAAGTATCTGACAGCATAGACACGGCACTGTCCCTCGACACTAGCGCACAAATACATGTATTTGGTGACTTTAATGTCCACCACAAAAACTGGCTCGGATTCTCTACTTACACAGATGCAGCGAGCAGCACAACTCATATCTTCACTATATCTCACTCCCTATCACAAATTGTTACGTTTCCAACCCGTTTCCCTGACCAGGAAGAACAACACGCATCACTTTGACCACAGTTCCCGATGATTGCATAACGAAGGCCCACAGCCCACTCGGGAACGCTGATCATGCAGTGATAATAGTTGAAATCGCCCTTAACTCTAGAGCCAAAACTGAAGAGCCAGTGCTCAAAACAACGAGATATTATAAAAAGGCTGACTGGGAAGCCATCAGGGAACTAATTAGAAATGCCCCATGGAGAAATATTTTCTCTCTCCCTGCTGAATAATGTGCAAACGAGACCACTGACTGGTTCAAAACTGCAATCAAAGCGCATGTTCCCATGCGGAAATTCTATAGTAAGCCCCACTCTCCCCAATGGTTGTGACTTGTGCAACTGCCATCGCTCAAAGGCAGCATACATACCGTAGGTTTAACCGACATAAGTCCAGTTCAAACAAACTGAAGTATATAGAAGCTAGAAATAACGTTAAGAAAGAAATAGCGACAGCTAAGAGAGAATTTACGGAAACAACTAAAAAGCGCATCGAAGCACAAAAACTAGGAACTCGAGACTTCTGGAAAATCTACAACAGTGTAGTAAATAATGGGCAATCCACAATTCCCCCACTAACCAAAAATCACGAAGTTGTCTCCTCAGCAACCGACAAGGCTAACATGCTTGCCAGTCGGTTTGCCTCAAACTCCACACTGGTTCCTTCCAACCACCCACTACCTGACTTTCCCATGCGGACAGACGCCACGCTAGACGATCTGAAAACCACCCCTGCTATGGTGCATGCTATCATAAAAAACCTTGACACTTCAAAAGCATGTGGACCCGATCTTATCCCGGCTGTACTATTAAAAAAGTGCTCAGCCGAAGTAGCTCCAGTTCTCTCCAAACTCTACAACAAATGCCTTAATGAAGCTTGCTATCCGGGCTGTTAGATAACTGCTTCTGTTGTACCACTATTCAAGAATTCTGGCGAAAGGACAGACCCATCAAATTATCGCCCCATTAGCCTCCTCCCACTTTTTGCCAAAATATTTGAGACCATAATTAACCATGCTCTAGTCCATCATCTTACAGAAGCTAAACTACTGACTGACAAACAATATGGATTTAGACAAGCCCGTTCCACAGCAGACATCCTAACTGTGATCTCTGAACGTATATACCATTCACTGGACAAAGCTGGGGAGGGCAGAGCTGTAGCTCTAGATATATCTAAGGCTTTTGACAGGGTATGGCATGAGGGTCTCCTCAGGAAAATCAGATCATACGGTATCACTGGTAGAATACTTAACATAATTAAATACTTCTTGGACAAGAGAAAAATCCAGGTTGTCCTCGACGGTCGTACATCTAAACGATATGATATAAATGCGGGGGTGCCCCAGGGTTCTATCCTTGGACCTCTATTGTTCCTGATATTCATAAATGACCTCCCCGACAAAATTGCCTCTGAGATTGGTATATATGCTGATGACACTACACTCTATGGCAGGCACGACAGGAAGACAAATGAACACATTTCTAAAGAAATGGCAGAAACACTAGAAGAAGACCTCCAATCTGTAGTGGAATGGGGACAAAAGTGGTTGGTCGCGTTCAATGCTGCAAAGACTAAACTAGTTTCATTCAATAATTACAAGAAACCCTCTCTACCACCCATAGCAATGGCCAGCGACTCTTTATCTGAGAGTCCATCTTTCAAACTCCTTGGCCTAACGTTCACAGGAAACATGAGTTGGAACAATTACATTGAAGGCATTGCCAGGGCCGCTGCAAGAAAGGTGGGCTCTCTCTACCGTGCTAGAAAACTACTAACACCCGGAAGTATCCTGTACCTCTATAAGGCCACCATTCGCCCATGTATGGAGTATTGTTGACACATCTGGGCTGGTGCATCTGCTACTAGTCTCTCGCTCCTTGACAATGTTCAAAAGAGAGTCGCAAACCTGATAGGCCCTGAACTGGCATCTAAGCTTCAGCCTCTGTCCCATCGACGAAATGTTGCATCCCTCTGCCTTTTCTACAAGTATTTTAGTGGTGAATGCTCTGACGAACTGCAATCACTTGTGCCCCCACTACGTGAGCACCATCGACAAACCCGACAGGCTGCTAAATCCCACCCCCACACTGTAGAGATCCCTAGATGTAAAAGATCTTTTTACTCCAATAGTTTCTTCCCTCAGAACCGCTAGACTTTGGAATTCCATTCCAGGTCCCTGCTTCCCCAACAGTACTGACGTGCAGAAGTTCAAGTGTAACGTGAACCGACATCTTGCTGCCCAAATCACTACATAGTACCCCAGTAGATGTTGCCCCGGATAGTAGCCCCCTACACCAAAGTGGCAATTTGCCTTGTTTGGGTTGAAAAATGTAATAAAATTTTTTTTTTTTAAAATTGGGCGCTAGTGTCAAGGGAGTGTGCTATATCCATGGTGTTGGACTGATAAATTAGATTACAGTGTTGGGTCGAAGGAAGGCGATTAAAAAATATAGATTGCTAAAGCTATCTTGTAAAGCTTGTTCAAAGCACACGGAGTCCTGGTCATCTGATTCTAACTTAGATTCCATAGTCATGGGAAGAGTGTTGCGAATATAGGCTGTGTATGTGTCTATCAGAGTCCCTACGACAAAGAGGAAGATAACCAGACATGCTAAAGACGTTAGAGGGGATGGAGGAACACAATTTAGTTTCACTTAGTGCTAATTCAGACGCATTACTACACACATCTTGCAAGTTTAGATTCTTTTTTTTTCTATCAAGCATATGCCACATTGAAACGTAATACTGTATTACTGACTGTATTACTGATATTGATAATATTGATAATAATTAAATTAATAATAATAATAATAACAACAACAATAATAATACTCATAATATTATTAATAATAATAATGAAATAAATAATAATAATAATAATAACAACGATAATAATAATATTGATAATGTTAATAATAATAATGAAATTAATAATAATGATAATAATAATAGTATTGATAATATTGATAATAATAATGAAATTAATACTACAAATTACAATAATAATAATAATATTGATAATAATGATAATAATGTAATTAATAATAATAACAATAACAATAATAATATTGATAATATTGATAATAATAATGAAATTAACAATAATAATAATTATAATAATAATATGGATAATAATGAAAATAATAATGAAATTAATAAGTATGATGATAATAATAACAATAATAATATTGATAATATTGATAATAATAGTGAAATTAATAATAATATTGATAATATTTATAATAATGATGAAATTAATAAAAATAATATTGATAATATTGATAATATTAATGAAATTAATAATAAGAATATTGATAATATTTATAATATTAATAATCACATTAATAATAATATTGATAATATTGATAATAATAATGATATAAATAATAATAATAATAATAATAATAATAATAATAATAATACTGTTCCCAATCACCACTAATTTATTTAAAGACAGGTAAATTCCTTCGTTCTGGAAACGCCGCATTTAAACTCATTTGCTCTATCTAAAATTTAGCTTACTTTAGGATTATTACTAGTGTTGGGACGATTAATCGGAATCGAACTCGGGAATCGGAAAAATTGACAAAATTTGGGGTATCGGAATCTGTATCGGAATCGGAAAAATTGATGCCTATTTTCCGATGCCAAAACGATTCTTTTAATTGTCTTTTTTATTTTATTTTGAGTAAATAAAAATCTTCCATTCCTGGTAATAATGATGTAATAATAGATATTTATTTATTTTAAATTATCAGTAAAGCTAAAATCGCTAGATAATCCTCCACGAGTGTATTTTGACGTTTAGGAAAATTGCTTCATATTAAATGTTTTTTTACGAAAATCGGCGAAATAACAATCTTATAGTTGATAATAAAGAACTGGAATCGGTAATTGTATCGTGAATTTAGCACGGAACCGGTAATTTTATTGGAATCTGGAAAAATATGAGAATTGTCCCATCACCAATTATTATATACCGATTTCTAAATGTAAAATTGTAATAACGTTTATATTATATAGTCTGAAGGATATCGAGCGAAAGCAACACATTGAAACGACGTTGTTTTCTTTCTAAAGAAAACCTCGCCCCCCACCGCCTCCGACCTTGGCTTCTTTATACCCTTTACCTTAGTGGTAAAGTTTTGTAGACATTTTGGAATAGTTCCATTATCTTATCTTCCACGGTTAAGTTTACGTAAGAATACACTGTTAGACTTTTATGTAAATTCTCTAAGCATTTTATTTGGCACTCTCATACGCACTTATACATACATATATTGAAACACACACGCATATATAGATAATATTTTCAACGAATATAATTACTTTTTTTTAACTATAAATAATTATAAATATGATTTTTATATCGATACGCAGTAGTTTTTCACGCTTATGGAGGAAACAATTACTGTTGATCATGGGATTTAAACTGAGACAACAAAGCAACCAGGAATTCATCTCCAAAATTTAATGAATTAAAATCCTTATGGAAGCGGAGTTGTCATAATCAAGCGTTTTTTTTTGTTTTTTTTTTACATAGGCATCACCACATTATCAAGGCCAAGAGGCCACTAAAGGATAAGGGTTAAAGAGTGTACAGTAGAAATTGGACAATATAGTAATCATTAGTAATGAAAATTTGGTAAATTTGATAACTTATATGGAACGGCTCATCAAGAACTTATTTACTTTAGACTTGAACACAACCATATTGTAGTCAGCCAGAAAGCAGGAAAACGGAAGACAATTCCACAGGCGTGCAGTTCTAAGAAAGAAGCTTTGTTCATGGAATCTACGTTTAGGTTTAGGCACAGATAAAGAGTGGGGGGAATTATTGATAGTGTTTGCAGCTAGACGAGTGTTTCTTGTGAAAGTTAGGCGAGGGGGGACCATAGACTGAAGCTCAGTCGAACACTTTCCATGAAAATAACGTTAAAGCAGAGACAAACTCGCAACATCTCTTCTCTGAGATAGAGGTTGCAGGGAAGAGAAAAGGACATCTCCTACGAGGCTACGATGTCTATTTTGAACTCTATCAAGGCAGGACAAGTCCTTTCTAGCAGCTCCTGCCCAGATGTGCCCTTGGACGTAACTGGCTCTTATATAGATAGAGAATTTCACCAGCAGTGAGATATCTACTGGATCGATAGAAAGATCCAACCATTTTTCCAGCGGCCTTGGCAACAGATTTGATGTACGTGTTCCATTTAAGATCAGGAGTAATGGTCAAGCCCAGAAGCTTGGCAAAACTTGAGGCCTCCTGAAGACGAGAGCCAATCATTTCAATTGATGTCAGATGTGGATCAGAATGTTGATGATGTAAAGAGAGAAGCTTGGTTTTAGATGCATTAAAAGTAACCAGCCACTCCTTTCCCCATTGTACTACGTGCTCAAAATCAGAGGAGAGAGAATTGGAGAGAACTTGGTCGTTTACTGTCTTAGATGTGCTACCATAAATGGTAGTGTCGTCAGCATAAATGTCTACAAATGATGTAAGGATGTGATTTGGAAGATCATTAATGTAGATCAGGAAAAGAGTTGGGCCCAGGATGGACCCCTGAGTGACACCGGTATTAATACTGTGAGCTTCTGATTTTTGCCCCTCAACTCCTACTCTTATGAACCTATCAGAAAGAAATGATTTAATAATTGAGAAGACATTTCCAGCTATACCATAGCTACAGATCTTATGAAGTAAACCTTTATGTCATACCCTATCAAAGGCCTTAGATATGTCAAGAGCAATTGCCCTAGAAAATTTGCCTCTGTCGAGAGGTTTGCTAATCCTATGAGATATAACTGTAAGCATATCTGTTGTTGATCTAGCAGAACGGAAACCATATTGAGTGTCACTAAGAAGGTTATTTTTGTTGAGATGGTTGATTACTTCTGTACTTAACACAGATTCCAGCAACTTACTCGTGACGCACAGTAGACTTATTGGCCTGTACTGAGAGGGGGATGAGCGATCACCTGAATTCTTAAATACAGGGCATACTGATGAAATTTTCCAGAGAGATGGGAAACTATTCTCCTTAAGACAACGTTTATGCTCGTCTGAACTCCAATCTCTGGTCCCCCCTCGCCAATCTTTCACGAAAAACACCCGTCTAGCTGAATCCACTGTGAAAAATTTCCCCCACTCTATATCTGTGCCTAAATCAAAACGCGGATTCCATGAACAAAGCTTCTTTCGTAGAACTGCACGCCTGTGGAACTCTGTTCCGTCTGCCTGCTTCCCTCCGGACTACAACTTGAATGTCTTCAAGTCCAATGTTAACAATTTCCTTATGAACCGCCCCCTTAAGTAAACACTTCAGCAAATCTCCTCACTAACTTAATGTACTTGCAATAACCCTTATCCCTGAGTGGCTTCCAGGCCTTGATAAGTGGTGATCACTGTGTAAAAAAACAAATGGGCGCTAGTTCAGGTTGAAGTTTTTTGAGTACTATAATTGGAATACCGTCAGGGCCAGTTGCTTTACTGGAATCAAGGTTTTTGATTAGCTTGGCATCATCACGTACAGATATACGTATATCACATAGCGTGTTTTCTAATACAGGAGGAAATATTGGGAGATGGCGGCCTTGGTCGCAAAGGGTAGAATTAGCTGCAAAGTTCTTGACAAAGAGTTTGGCTTTGTCTGATGCTGACGAGATTACCTAAGGTCCATTGATAATAGTTGGGATGGAGCACACGCTTCTGTTCAGGATTCTGTTTGCTATTTGCCAAAACTGGTGGGAACCAAGCCGCTGCTCAGCTACTTTGGACTTAACGGATTGAGCATAAAACTCTCTATCGTTCTTTATTACTTTCTTACAATGGTTGCTGGCAGTCCTGAAAGCGGCTTTAGCTTCCATACATCTATTACGTTGGGAGCAGTGAAAAAAGTGATTTCTGTGCGCAATGGCAGCAGCACATTCTGGAGAGAACCATGGCTGGCTGTTAGGTTTTTGCTGAAACTTTTTCGAGGGTATGAAACGGTCTATACCTACAATTAACCATTCCGTCAGGTCTGATACTATAGAGGACACATCCTTTTTAAACATGGAATGCAGATGTAGATCAGATATAAATGTACGGAAGCTATCCCAGTCAGCCTTAGTGTATCGATATACTGTACGATGGAGAGGTACGTCTGGGGACTTATTACATTTCATTTTTATCTTAATTGATACAACAGAGTGGTCGGAAGATCCAAGAGGCGACAGAACAGAAACTGAACAGTGTGAGTGTATTTGACAGAAATGAAAATTGGGTTGATGGATATATTTTGATTGGCCGCTTTTCCCTCGATTCACTAAATAAAGGTCACATCTAATCTACTTAAAGGGATTCTTGAACTATAATATTTTTCAATAAATGATGTTTTATACATACAGACACATGCATCTAAAAGCAAACTCCTATCTTTACATCATCAACGCTCTGATCCCCATCTGGCATCAATTGAAATGGATGGCTCTCGTCTAGGTGAGCCCCCATGTTTTGACAAGCTTCTGGGTTTGTCCTTTACTCCTGATCCGAAATGGAACACGTACATCAAGTCTGTTGCCAAGGTCGCTGGAAAGATGGTGGGATCCTTCTACCGCTCCAGAAGATATCTCACTACTGATGCAATTCTCTATCTATATAAAAGCCAAGTACGTCCAAGGATGGAATACTGTTTCCACATCTGGGCAGCAGCTGCTAAAAACAGCCTATCTTGCCTTGATAGAGTACAAAATAGACTTCGTGGCTTAGTGGTGGATGCCCTTTTCTCTACCCTGCAACCTCTCTCCCACAGAAGAGACGTTGCGAGCCTATCGTTGTTTTACCGTTATTTCCATAGCAGGTGCTCGTCTGAACTCCAATCTTTGGCACCCCCTCACCAATCTTTCAAGAAAAACACCCGTCTAGCTGAATCCACTGCGAAAAATTTCCTCCACTCTTTATCTGTGCCTAAATCAAAACGTGGATTCCATGAACAAAGCTTCTTTCTTAGAACTGCACGGCTGTGGAACTCTGTTCCGTCTGCCTGCTTTTCACCTGACTACAACTTGGATGACTTCAAGTCCAACGTTAACAAATTCCTAATGAACCGCCCCCTTAAGTAAACGTTTCATCAAATCTCCACACTAACCTACTGTACTTGCAGTAACCCTTATCCCTGAGTGGCTTCCGGGCCTTGATAAGTGGTGACCACCGTGTAAAAAAAGACACTAGTTTTCCGTGCTTACGCAATGATCTGTGCAGGAAGCAATACTTGTTATTTGTCGTAATATATATATATATATATATATATATATATATATATTTATATATTTGTACAAGAAAATCAATTTAAACACTGTAATTTAAAACACTTCATATCTCGAGAAGATATACAAGTTGAAAAAATAACATTTTATTTAATCCATGGAGTTTCAAAAATAGCCGCCATCCACGGATAAAAGTAGTTCGTAAAATAATATTGACAGGCATGCTATAAATTTGCTGGTTAGCACTTAAATTGAAAACAACAAATTATGAGAGAAGTCATATTTGTATAAAAGTTGATAATTATACAGAAATGCATAGGTTTAAAGAATATTCCAAATGAAGTTCCGGCTCGGCGAAGAAAAAAGTTAAAAAATTGTAAATCTAAAGAAAATATTGATTAGTTAGATATGTAAATTCAAGGGAAATAGTTCAAAAAGTAAAAGTAAAAATGCGAAAATGGGTTCATTTTTCAACAGATTTTTTTCAGTGGAAAACTTTCGCAGTGAAAAAGTTACAATTAGACTCACTACGAATGAGAAAAAGACTTAAGTTTAAAATAAATTATGCTAAATACTAAAAGCCGGAAAAATAATAGGTTAAAGAAGGGCCATGCGTTCTACTTTTAGAACACATAAAACTAGATGCTAAGCGTAAGATATCAAAATGACATAAAATTATAGCGTTTAACTTGATATTTTAAAAATATCTCCCCTCTCTCTTTCTATATATATATATATATATATATATATATATATATATATATATATATATATATATATAAGAGCAAACAGTTAATAAAACATGTTAAAAACACTTTGAAAAAGAATTAAAACATATTTAATCTGAAAAGGAAACAGTTGATAAGTGGATAGTCCTTAATCCGCGGAGTTTCGAAGAAATACTTTCCTTCTCATAAGAGGGTAGGAATAAGCAAAATGCGGGATCGGATTTTGCATACAAAAGTATTTGATGAAACAACAAGTAAGTCAAAGATCTTACTTGATAACAAAAAAAGTGAAGCAGAGGGAATATGGCGAAGAAAACGCTCATTACACGTGAATAGATAGTCTGGTGAAAGGTAAATTATCCAATGACGGTTAAATCCAAAAATATAAATCAAAGAAAGTTAATTGAATTTCCATTCGCACGAGTAAAATTCAAGGAAATCACGTAATTGGAAGATAGTCAAAAATAAACCAAAAGGCCTACATCCATGGAATAATTCACAAATATGTACAAGGAAAAGGGAAAAAATTCCAATAATATTAATAAAAGAAAAATAAGATATGCTTTTCACACGGCTGCCGAGACATAATGTAAATAAGTAAGATCAGTGAAGAAGAAGAGAAGAAAAATTAAATGGTTATTGAATTAAATATAAAATAGAAAATCAAATAGAAAAGATTATTTAATTGTAATTTATACATATATATATATATATATATATATATAAAAAAGGCACCTTTATATGTATACATTATTATTATAGTCACACAGGCTGTCATCAAAGATATATATTACACACACACACACACAAACACACACACAGACACACACACACACACACACACACACACACACACACACACACACACACACACACACATATATATATATATATATATATATATATATATATATATATATATATAAGACACCTTCAGTCTTTGACAAACTATGGATATCAACCGTAGGGGTGCCTGCGCGTGAAATTTTTGTGGCAGGATGTGCGCAATCTTCAACCGCACTTCTCCTGAGTCGACATGATTAAATACTAATGGCATTAGTAGAGTGTATGTTCCGGATGACTGGAAAAATGCTGAGATAAGCGGAGAGCACACATAGCCCAGAATTCGCAAATGGTCACCTATCTGGTTCTAACCAGGCTAAAGTTATAAAGTAAAGTAAAGTATATATATATATATATATATATATATATATATATATATATATATATATATATATATATATATGTGTGTGTGTGTGTGTGTGTGTGTGTGTGTGTGTGTGTGTGTGTGCGCGCGCCCTGGCATTATGATTTCTAGGATAAATTTAGTGTCATTACTGCTTTTACTATTGTTAATATTTTTATTTTGTTTATATATGATTGATTAGAGGCTTTTCATACAAAACTAAGTTTAATTTTATTCCTATTAACTACCATGGGTGCCCGGCGTTGCACGGGTGTTTGGAGGTGTGTGTTGAGCAAAAAAAAAAAAGTGGTAGCAGGAAGGCAGGCTCGAACCCGTAAAGCGAAGGAGCAAAAGAACGGGGAAAAACGTGACGTCGTTGCTGTTACGACTACCGCCAAACCGGAAGTGACGTGGGATTAAATTAAAATAAAATAATGATAATAATAATAATAATAATAATAATAATAATAATAATAAGGATCAGGAGCTTTGAACACAGTTAAAGGCATTTTTAGCAAAGTGTGAACGGGGGAAAACAAGAACAGAACAACCGGACCCGACAAAACGCTACTGGAGTCAGATATGGAATGAGTGGCAACATTATAATAGCAATGCGGCTGAAAACATGAAAGAAGACTCACAGTAAATCGAAAGAGAATGAAACTAGCAAGGATATACCCCAGACTACCCTACGAAAAATGGCAAACTGAAGAGAACCAGTATATGACGGAATATATGCATATTGGTTTAAAAATTCCCAAGTCTTCATGAAAGGCTAATTAAGAACTTGATAAGATGTATCCAAGAACCACATGACCCAGAATTGATTATCGAAGGCAAAACCAAATTGGACAAAAAGATACAGAAAAGTGAACCACCTCCAGCAACTACAGGCCTATACATGTTTACCTACCATGGGGAAAATACTAAGAGCACAATTGGGGGAACAAAATCATCATTCACTTCATAATCGCGATTTAATTCCTGAGGAACAGAAAGTATGTCAAAAAGGAAAAAGAGAAACACATGACAAGGAGAAAAAGAGAAAAAAAGAACTTAGCTATGGCATGGATTGTCTACAAGAAGGCGTATAACAGGATCCCGCAAGCATGGATAATAGAATAACTGACACTCTACAAATGATCATAGAAAATGCAATGAGAACATGGAGACTTGAACTAACAGGTCCAAATACAAAGAGGTATCTTTCAAGTTGTTCCCTATCACTACTAATAGTCATCATAACCATGATGCCCCTTAACAATGTACTAAGGAAATGCAAGCCGGATAAAATTCAGTAACGCAAATGAAAAAAATGAACCATCTAATATACATGGATAACCTAAAACTGTTTGAAAAAAAAAGAAATATAGACTCTAATAATCACAACAAGAATCCTCAGTAAGGATATCTGAATCGAATTCGGTATGGAAAAGTGCGCATTGCTTATCATAAGAAGGAAAAACATATAATCAACGGAAAGGGATGGAAATACCCAGCAAAACAGAGATGAACATGAGAGCTACAAATATTTTAGAGTTCTGGAAAGCAACAGAAATGAGCGACACAATTGAAAAGCAATACCACTGGACAACAACAACAAAAAAATAAACAACCTTGAAACTATACTATAATTAAAGTGCCACTAGTAAGATACTTCGCGCCGTTTATAGTTTAGTAAAAAAAACAAAAAAAAACTGCGGCATCTCAACAGGAAGACTAGGAAACTCATCACTATGCACAATGCACTACACTCAAAAGATGATACTGACCGACTCTATGTAAAACTGAAGAGGGGGATAATTTGTAGTGAAGACTGTGGAAATAACACAAAAGAAATTGGAAAAATACATCATGCAGAACGCCCAAAGGATATTTACCGCAGCAAGAGACACTGAAAAAAACAAAACAAACGAGACAGAAAAAGAAGAGACCAGGGAAAATAGGAAAAGAAAAATTGGAAAAGAAACAGTTACTCGGACGATTCAGAACGATGATAAAAAGATAATACTAACGAAATCACACGGACATAACTAAAAAAAAAAGAAGAAAACCTATACAGAGAAACTAACTCCCTAAATCAGCCACACTAGATAACGAATTAGAACCACCCTCATCAAAGCAATAATCGACAACACACAGAAGACAGAAAATACACGCTTTGTGGACAAAGAGGCGAAACAATAAACCACATAATAATAAACGAATGTAGCAAACTAGCACAAAACAAATACGAAATATACACTATTAAGTAGAGAAAGCAGTACACTAGAAATTACGCAGACGACTGCACCTTGAACATCCAGACAAATGGCACAAGCACAAACCACTAGCAGTACTTGAAAATGAAAGTCACGTAATCCTGTAGGAAATTAATATAAAACGGATTAACCCATCCAAGCAAGAAGACCAAATGTCAGAATGAGAAAAAATCCTACCAGATTGTATATTTTGCCGTTTCAGCAGACCATAGAACGAAATCAAGTAGACAGAGAAGCGAAACAAATACATGGAACTGGCCAGAGAGCTCAAAGTATCTGGAAGAAGAAGAAAGTAAAGAAAACACAACTTGTGGACGAGCACTAGGAACAATACCGAAAAATATTGAAATAAAACAATAGGAGCGATTGAAATCATAAGGATTACCGAGAAGTTACAACGGATAACAATAATAAAAACGGCTGAAATATTAAGGAAAGCACTTGAATCGAGAGATTAACACACATTAGCTATAGGCACAAGCGTGACATACAGAAACTGCTACATGTATAAAATACATATGCACATCGCATATGACTATGAATACTGAAAATGTATAGTTGTAATTTAACCATTAGCGCTTCTGCCTCTCCCCCTGTTTTGTGGTGATGCCGCAAACTCACGCCACAACAAATAAGGGTCAAAGAGGATAGAAAGAGCGAGGAATGAAAACGCTAGCCAAACCTTCACTTGTTGAGTGCAAATGAAGACTGGAAGTCTTTAAAAGTTTATTGTCATTCAAATTCCACTGAAGATTAATGGCCGCTGCCAATAAGAAATCAATGATAAACGGTTGTTACGATAACGCAAATTTATCTGCATAGGGTATCGAAAGAGGTCGGATATACTGGAAATCTAGGGAGACTTGTCATCAATCAAACTCCAGAGAACATCACAAGTTGTACTCAAAAAGAAATCTTTGATTATGGCTTGTGTAACTACTCTTAGTGAGTAAATAATAATAATGGTTGTCGGTCCATTTCTTTTCCTAAAACAAATCTACTTCATTTATTTTATTACTTAAAATAACAAAAAGAATACTCGTATAGATTTAATTTAATATTGGTTCTGTTTTAAGTCGCATAAAAATCAGATAGGTCGCAGAATGGCCAGAATGGAGTCAACTCAATAACGAAGTTGCAAGAAGAAAAAACAAAAACAACCTTTTTCGCTACCGTTTAACGTAGTACTGTTAATTGTCAATCAGGTGACGAAATGACAACTTGGGCGCAACTCTACTATATTTAGGAAATTCTTATATCAATTGAACGCCTCATTTTGCAATTTTTAAATAAATGTTTTTCGTCTTCGGTATTATCACATCCGCAGTCGCCTTTCCATTTTCTCTATGAAGAACGTATTTTAGTGTATCAATTTAGTTTAAATCAGAGACACAGAAGCAAAGGAATTTTCACTCCACCCAGAATTAAATTTAATTAATGTTGTTTAGCAATATTAGCAAACTAGTAGAGATTCTAAGATAGTATGGACGGGTTTTGCCAAAGTAATATTACTATTAAAATTACTTGAGAAACACCTTAATATTTGTTGCTAACATACATTAAAATGTAAATGATATTAGCTAAAGCGTCTATTTTTAGCAGTAGGTGTTAATTAAAGAATTATTAAAATATTAATTATCATTTGGATTGTTAAGTCTATTGATTTTGAATAATATTCGATTTTTAATAATATATGCATAGGCTGATATAATCTCGTATCTACTTCAAGTTTATCATCTAGGAGTCAGGGAATTGTATAGAATATGGCAAGAAACTCTTTTATTTACTTAATATGCTCGTGTTCCATCAGGCATGGTTAAATAATGGTTTGAATTAATTAACAATAACATTCATAGTATCGCCCCCAAAGCGATAATTGAACTTTCAAACTGCAGACGACTGATTGAAAATTGATAATTACTTTACATTTTATTCATTACCTAGCAGGTTCGTAGATTAAATAAAGTTTTCTGTTCGAAATTCCGTACAGATGCCCGAGTTCGACGGATAGATTACGGAGTTCGACAAGATTCATTGAAAAAGGTCGGACATTACATCGGTCGAAATTCTGTGACAATAATATCCAAGATAAGAACAGTGGCGTTTATAATTCAGATAATATAAATTTTCAATACTCATCTAAATATTTCTGAAACTAATTCTAATAGCGATTTTACTTTGGTAAACCGCGTCACTATTATCTTATAATCTCGAAAAAAAAAACTGGTGCTGTAACTGTTGTTTTTTCATTGTTTTCATATATTTAATAGAATTACATTCATACTTTTATTTAACTAATGCGTTTCACATATATTCATTTCATCGTTTTAGATTTTAGAGGAAGGTTTCACGTAAACAAACGATTGTTAGTCCGATCATAAGATGTTTCGTTGTGCCCATAATTTAGACGAAGACGACAAATGATGAAAATGCGAGGGGAAGTTAACTTTCCACAAAATATCCTTGAAAGAATTATATTAAGTATAATATTAGTTGTATTTTCCCCGTTCTTGTCTGGAAACGAGAATATTGGAGAGTAACTCTCGCGTCCCTCGTTTTGTTTCTCAGTTCTCGTGTTTTCGATTGTTACTGACAAAAGATTGAAAATGCTGTCCTCCTGATCGGCAGTTTCGCATGTGAGATAACTGGAGAGAACCCTTTTAGGGTATTCGTTTTATTCAATTTCTATTCCAACTCACGTTGCCATGTCACTAATAAGAGTGCTGGAGGTAAACATTTTAATTAGGCTAACGTTATGCACCTCATAGTCAGGGACCCATATCTTTGTATAACTACCAAAGGAAGTTGTCCTATCAGCAGGTGAAAAGTATCGGTATTTCTTTATTGCCATTTGGTAAATTGAGTCTTGATCATACAGTAGTTTCTAGTGGGGGTCTCTCGATGCTATACTAGTGGGGACTGCTATGGCTATTTTCTCGCCATTGTCAACAAAACACACTTTCTATCTCCTTTACTTTCTACCAATCATTTCTGCTAACCTTTTCCTTAAAACCTTCCAACCTTACCATGTATAGAAAAAACACCTTCTAAATGCAAAAACCCAGTCCGCAAACTTCTGTCGTAGATCCCCACTACCAATTCTCATTCTCCAACATTTACGTTCCAGCCTTCCAGAGACTTACATCAAATTACGAGAGATCAAACAAGACTTGTTCGTGTGCGAAACTGACATTCGCACAACGGGTTCCTTTAACAATTTCTCGATTAAAAAGTTAATCTAAATCTCCAAAACTGAACCCCAAAATCGCTATAAAATTGGAATATCGACCTACATTACAGATTTCATCGCTTGTGGCAAAGACATCTCCAAATAAGTAACGTTACTTGCCTACATATTCTCCCGAATAGCACCGCTTTCATATTTACCTTGACCGTTGCCACAACAATGAAGTATCGCAGAGAAAATTGAGCATCTCCTGTATGTCCATTCCATTGCCAACATTAACGTATGCGGAGAATTTAACGTTCACAACATTAAATGGCTGGTTCACTTAAACAAAGCAGATGAATGCAGATTCCGTTGCCTATGATCGGACCCAATTTATTGACGAACTCCATCACATTTTCTATACTAATGGTCAATTTGCAAACTTTATAGATCTTTTGCTGACAACTTGTTCTGAACTGTGCTCATCCTCCGTTCTTTCTCCGCTAGAATCCACCGACAATTTGATTCTCCCAGTTAAGATTAAAACAAAGTGTAACAAGATGCCCTTCCCCATTACAGTGGGTATTGCTTCTCGATGACCAATTAGGATAGTTTCCGTCCATTTATATCTAAAATGTCACTATGCTCCATATTCCAAAAGGACGTGTCTTCTATAGCATCAAATTTAACAAATTGAGTAACAGTTGTAATTGACAATTATATAGTTTCCAAAAAAAAACAAACTGAAATTAAATGACTAACCGTGCCATTGCACACACAAATCATTACTTTTGAACAGTAGGTGCTCTACAGTGCAATATAAACTACAATATATTTTGAACTAAGTCACTGCGGGGAGGCATGTTAAGCTTCCCTTCGGTGCACTGGATGGTTCCCAAAGTAGAACTGGCAATCAATCAATTTGATTAAAAAATAGGCAATTTCACCGATTTCGATGACAATTAAAAATGGAGTTGTGACACATTCATCGATTATCATTCGATCGGAGTAAGGTCGAGCCTCCATCCTAGTAATATATAAATAAAGTTTTTTTAAATAAAATCTATCAATAAAATATTTTAAATTCTGGCGTTTCGAGAAGTTAGTGCGAAAATAGAAACACATGAGTGTTCGCAAAGGGGAAAAATTATAGAGTACACATTACCAAAATATTAGTTTTTACGATGTTATTCCCGGAGTTCGAAGGTCACGTAAATTTAAAATGTTTATAAACCGAAAGCAAATCGTATTCGGCATTAATTTGATAAGATTAAAAAAAAAATGTTCAAATGAATCAAGGCGAAAGTCCATTCTTATTTTAGAGTGTTTTTACAACATTTCACAAATATATATCTTCATATCCCGGTAAAGTACGAAATTGACAACAAAGTAGATTTAATTCTCAAATTATTAATTAACTTAGACTAATTATTAAAACATAGCCTACACAAAAAACATCTTAAATGGGTAATCAAAGTAAGATATTGTTTTAGTAATTTTTATCTCAAAGTTACTCGTAAACAAATTTCCACTTTTTTGTAATATGTAAAGGTAAGTATTCGCTCAACACAAACGAAATAACATTAATTCCATTTTTAAATGATCTCCTTTATTCATTACTGGTTATAAATAAAGCCATAGTTCTGTGTCAACAATTTAAATACATACAGGAAATAAATCACCATAATATTTTGCAAAAATCTTATGAAAATACATTGATTTCTAATTGGCAGAGTGTTGATTCGAGACAGTTGTCATACAAACTGAAATACATCCTGAAATCATTCTGACAACCTAGGATCTGTACCAACAGAACATTCTTTGTCGGGATGATTTATGGTTCGTCTTTATCCTGGAAGGTAAACTATCCCAAGCTCACCGCCTCATTCGAGTATTCAAGTATTGATTAATTACCATACAAGTCTCACGAGGAATGCCGATGAGTTCATTCTCAATTTTTGTTTATATATCAGCCAGAGTATTCTGGGTGAGGCTGGCTTTGCCTCTCCCCGTGACAATTACTTTGTGGTTAAACTTGCTGAGATTGAATGCGTGTAAATAATTTCAATTTTCGATTTGAATTTGAGTGGAGACGAAGTAGTTCAGATACAAAGACAGGCATGCCATTCTCATCATTTCTATTCTCGTCCTGTTAGACGTATACATAAAACAAATAATGTATTTGCCGTAGTCGAGAACGATCCACTATCTTTTATTTTATAGCTTACTACATAAAAACGTAGGGGAAGATGTCACTCCTTTCTCTGAATTGCTCAATTCACCATTAATCGTTAGCTTATATGGCTGAATATTTAGCAAGGCGAGACCAAGTCCTACTGCGAGAATCGAACTCTGATCGCCAGGCCGGTTAGAAACTATTCAACTATTATGCAATATAGCTATTAGATATTATAATTGTACTTACACAGTTAAATTATTACATTATCAAAACACCGTTCTGTCCAGTAAATAATAAGCTGACGGTTAATTCGGTAATTTAAAAAACAAAACAAAACGGGTGCTTATAGTTTCGCTTTGAAAGACACAGTCATAAATAAGGTATTAGAATAGGACGTGTTTAACAGTAGAGCTACACACCGTACCCGGCGTGAGTATGTAAATAAGTATTTAAAAAAATAGTACCAGAAACAAAACATGTAAGAAAAAAGAAAAAAAAGAAAAGCGGGTAATGGGGGGAATCGTTGTGTTCGGCTGGTGACAATATATGTACGCAAGAACATCTGCGCGAGAGGATAAAATCTCGCTTGGCAGTGAGTGCGCTAGCGATAACGAATAGTACAAGCTGTGAACAGATGAGCTGCGTGGGGTCGAGCAGGTCGGGTGGGTCCATTTTAATGGGTCCAAAATACATTTATCAGTTGAGCGACGAATCGTAGAACCAAGAACACATACACACCCGCACACACATAAACGCGCATATATTTCTATAGACATTCTTACTAATACATGCCAGATGCCTAAATGTTATTGTCGCGTTGAACATATACTTTTATACATGCAAATAAAATTTATATTCATGTATATATTCTTATGAGAACACATAAATAACTACAGATAATCTCGAGTTTGAAACAAAAATGTTTCCAAAAATGTACAAGATTATAACGTTCTTATGTATTGTAATATACGTAGACACTTTACATGTCTTCTTTAGAAATCGAACACGTATAAAATATGTATCCAAGTAATGATATATATATATATATATATATATATATATATATATATATATAGTAAGTTATGAATATATATATATGTGTGTGTATAGTCAGTTATGAAAATATACATGGCAATTAAGCCATATAGAATATTCCACGTTTGATTTTCGTGACAATTAGTCAGGCTTACTTACTTACGTAAGTCTGACGAATTCTCACGAGAATGAAACGCGGAATATTCTATGTAGCTTAATTGCCATATATAAGTTCATAACTAACTACGTAGCTTTACCTATGTATTGAGCACTGTTGAAGTACATACTGAAAATTTACACATGAAATTATATCTTCGTATATTAATGTATGTTATTAAATAAGGTCATCACACACACACACACGCACACACACACACACATATATATATATATATATATATATATGAACAAATGATTAATAAAACATGTTAAAAGACATCTTGAAAAAGAGTTAAAAACATATTTAATTTTAAAAAAGGAAGCACAAGATAAGTGGATAGTCCTTAATCCGCGGAGTTTCGAAGAAATACACTCCTTCTCATAATAGGGGCAAGAATTAGCAAAATGCAGGATCGGATTTTGCATATAAAAGTATTTAATGAAACTACAAGTAAGTCACAGATCTTACTTGGTTAAAAAAAGGGTGAGGTAAGGGGAACAGGAGGCAAAAGAAAAATGATAAAAAGATTTCACATGAATGGATAGTCCGGTGAAGGGTAAAAATTCAAAAATGGTAAATCCAAAACGGTCGAATTTAAAATTTCAATTGGTAAATTCCAAATCGTCCAAAATAATCCAAAAGGCAGAGTTCCTTGGAAAAAAGCGCAAATAGAATGAATTCCAAATCATTAAAAGAAAAGCACTGGAGATAAAATTTAAAACACGTCTGTCAAGGCTGGATGAATTTAAAAAAAAATTGAATTAATTAAAAAAAACAAACATATATATATATGTGTGTTTGTTTTTTTTAATTAATTCAATTATTTACGACAGTGCATAGCGGTATATATATATGATTTTTAAAATATAAATATATACCGCTCCCCATGTGGGGATACCAAATTGGTTAAAAACGAAAATTATTCCCAACTCGCATTTAGGTCAAAATGCACTGTCGTAAATAATTGAATTCATTCAAAACATATCGCTAAAACCAAACAAAACAAACCTCTAAGTAAATCGCGATATATCCAGACAGTCGTGCGAGATGGGTCACCGGTAAGAGGTTTAGGCTCATTACCGTGGGGTCCCGATTTCGAATCTCACTAGATTCAGTCACTCTGATGAGTCGTAGACGACGAAACACGCGTCAGTGGATAATTATATATATATATATATATATATATATATATATATATATTGCGAGAATCGAACTGCGATCTCAGGCCAATTAGAAACCACACACACACACACACACACACACACACACATATATATATATATATATATATATATATATATAGTAAGATTAAAGAGAATTCTGCAGTATGCTCGATTATTAAGAAGAAATAAAAAATAAGAGCGTAATCTTTATGTATACAGAACTTCAGAAAACTGTTGAATATTTCTTTGACTACTGTAAGGTGGTTTACTTAAGGTGTTTACTTTGGGCTTGGCATTGGTTAATTTCATCTTGCCACTTTTATATAAAGTTTAACGAAAATCCTCGTTCACTTCTATATTCATAATTGCTATGCTGATTCTTATCTCTCTCGACAAGATCTGCATGAATTTATCTGGACCATGTCGCAACATTTTGGAGCTTGTTGATGAATTTAATTATAGGAATACAGTCTTAAAGCCTGCTGCGACCATTTCTGCTAATCTTTGTTTTCACAATGTTTCGTCGCAATTCTCCAGATGACATGCAATAGCTTTCGAAGATTTTACAGATTTGAGCTGCAGTCGTTTATCTTGTTCAGTTCTTAAACCTTCCAATAATACATATAAACAAGTTAACACAATTTTGAAATAAAGAATATTTTTACCTTTACCCTTTCTCACCTCAGACAAGACAAATTGTCACTTGGATATAAGAAGCTCCTATTTGGTGGTCGCTGAATAGAGAAATCTCTGTTCACATTAAATTTAAACTTCTGCACGTTAATACAGAGATGAAAACAACAAAAAAAAACAATGTATAAATGTTTCATTGAACGGAAACACATGTAAACATTTCTTTATACCTGTTGCTATTTTTTTTTCGAAACTTTAGTTTACGTTTAAATTATTCTACAAAACATGATTTTAAATACGATCCGGTTGACGTAACTTCCGAACTTCTTAAAGTGTATCATGTCACAATCAGGAATGTTTCTGTCGAGCTCGGGAATCTGCACGGCATTTCGAACAGAACCTATTATTTATTTCATGGAGGTAGCATGCACCCGTCCTCTTAGCCATGACTGGATATAGGTCCTAAGTAATTCGCAATTGTATTTTTCAGTCGCCCACACTGATTATTGCAACTGCAACTTTCAGGAGCATATCACGTTTCAATTGGATTTTTCCAAGGACTGTAAACATTGCGCTAAGGATAATAATTCTAGTACGAATTTTAGCAGGATTCAAGCTACTTTATTTCTGGGTGTAAATATCATACAGTCCTGGTCCAAATCATAAGATCAATGCGGAAATCATGATTTTCTAATCATTATATCACTCTGACAGGCGTTAAGAAATTTAAACATAAATGTTTAAATTTCAAAGCCATTTGTCGGGGTTAAGGTTGACTGAAATGATTTGTTTCTTGCTAATGTAGTCGGAGATGACTGCGTTGTCGGGTCCGAATCTCCCGACCAGCAGTAATCGTGTCACCCCTGCATTGATGATTATCGAAAGGATGAAACTCTAGTCTCCGTAGGTATTTGAAAAATTATTATAGCAAATAATTATATATACATATATATATATACATATATATATATGCTCGTACATATATATATATATATATATATATATATATGCATATATATATATATGTATATGTATATATACATATATATATACATACATATATGTATATACACACATATATACATATATATACATATATATATGCATATATATACATATATATACATATATGCATAATAAGTTATAAAATGTATATGGCGATTACTAACTAGCTCTACCTACGCATTGAGCACCTTTGAAGTACCTATTTACTATGCCTCCCCACGGGACAGAGTTAGACACTAGGGTCGTTTTTTAACGTGGAGAAAAGGTACAAAAATAAAAATTGTCTCAGTCGTGAAGGATTTCTCCTCCACCGAAAGAGAACAAGAAATGGAAGTGCAGCATCTGAAGAACAGATGGTATTTATTTGCTCCCCCACCGAGCAAATTAGGCACAAGGCCGATTTTTAATGTGAGGAGTGAAGGGAGGGGAAAGGGAAAAAGGGGACCAGCTCCCGAGAGGTGGGAAATGGGAGCTGGTTAATGGTCAGGCATGTGGGGTTGCCCCCACATCTGGTCTTTGCTTGCAGTATCTGCCGGACAGATACTACACTTTGATCTTGACCCGAAGGCCAAGGATAGTAAATACTTAAAGTTTACGCATAAATGTATACTTTCGTATATTAATTTATTTGAGTAAATTAAGTAATCATATATACATATATATATATATATGCATATATGTACATATATATATATATATATATATATATATATATATATATATATATATATATATATATATATACAGTGATGATCATATTTATTGGCACGGTAAAATAAAAGTTAAATTTTGTCTAATAAATTCTAAAAAAGGGATTAAATTAAAGAAAATAACAAAGTATATTATGTATTTTTAACTGGCCTTTCCGATGCAGCAATCGGATTTTAGAAAAAATAAATAACAAAGGAACAACAAACATAATTGCAAAAATATATATATATATATAGCCATATATATATATATATATATATATATATATGTATATAGCCATACCGGATATTCCAATCTCTGTTCGTATTGCGGCTTTTCGTTGTTCTTCTCACCTTAGGTTTTATGAATGACATGTTTCACTTTTGTATAGTTTTCCTATATTTATTTCTCATACAAATTTAGGTAAAAACTATAGACAGAGAATATACAGTAAGATGGCACACATAATCGATGACGATCAATTACTAATTATAGTATAGAAGTGAACACGATATTTTTATCTGATAGCTGCCCCCCTCGATCCGCGGCTTTGGAAATTTCATGTGTCCACGAATCTACTAGCAAGCATAAATTTAGATATACTCTGAAAAAAATTGTTGTTGGCAACTTAATAATCAAAGATTACCCATGATCTCGTTTGAAAATTTGTCCTGTGTGAATCTTTTAAAAATGTAAGCTTTGTTCTCTATTCTTTACAATGGTTCTAATTAAAATGTTTATTAGTTTTATTTCCGTTTTGTTTGCTTAGTTTATTCTACTTTATAAATAGCCTCCATCACTTCATAACACAAGCACTATTTACTTGTGCAGCTCTTTTCTCTGACTTCCTTTATATCTTGTACCTTTCTCTCTAATCTTAATTCCTTGTTTATTTCTTATGTCGTTATTTTGTTCTCTTTCATTCCCCCGCTTCCATTTCGTTTTTGATTTGTTTTTTTTTTCATTGTTTACCTAAAATGTTTCTTTAATTTCCATTTCGTAATTTTTTTCTTTTCCGCTCGTCACATCCACTTCCGTTGTTCACTCCTTCACCAATTTTACTTTTTCTTTATCTTTTGTTACTTTTATTGATTAATCCTCCCCGTTTTTTATTGTCGTTCTTTTACTTATATTTCCCCTTTTAACATATTTTTCTAACGATTTTATTTATAGCTTTTTCCCACTGATCATTGTTATTCGATTTCCACTTTCCTTCTTACGTTTTTCATTTTGTCTTCGTTCATCACTTTTTTCATGAGTTTTGTTTTTTACTCATTTTTTGTTTACTCGTTTTTACTTATTTTATGTTTACTCCTTTTTTATTCATTTTATGTTTACTCATTTTTTATTCATTTTATGTTTACTCATTTTTACTGCTTTTATGTTTACTCATTTTTTACACATTTTTTGTTTACTCATTTTATGTATAGTCATTTTATGTTAACTCATTTTTTACTCATTCCATGTTTACTCATTTTTTACTCAGTTAATGTTTACTGATATTTATTCATTATATGTTTAGTCATTTTTTTATCATTTTATGTTTACTCATTTTTTACTCAGTTTATGTTTACTCATTTTTTACTCATTTTATGTTTACTCATTTTTTACTCATTTTATGTTTACTCATTTTTTACTCATTTTATGTTTACTCATTTTATGTGTACACATTTTATGTTTACTCATTTTTGACTCATTTTATGTTTACTCATATTTTGACTCATTTTATGTTTACTCATTTTTACTCATTTTATGTTTAGTCATTTTTACTCATTTTAAGTTTACTCATTTTTACTCATTTTATGTTTACTCATTTTATCCATTTTATGTTTACTCATTTTTTACTAATTTTATGTTTACTCATTTTTTTTATTCATTTTACGTTTACTCATTTTTACTCATTTTATGTTTACTAATTTTTTATTCATTTTATGTTTACTTGGTTTTTATTCACTTCATGTTTACTCATTTTTTTACTAATTTTATGTTTACTCATTGTTTACTCATTTTATGTTAACTCATTTTTTTACTCATTTTATGTTTAGTCATTTTTGCTCATTTTATGTTTACTCATTTCTTTACTCATTTTATGTTAACTCATTTTTTACTAATTTAATGTTTACTCAATTTTAATTCATTTTATGTTTATTAATGTTTTACTCATTTCATCTTTACTCATTTTTTGTTCATTATGTTTACTCATTTTTTACTCATTTATGTTTACTCATTTCTACTCATTTTATGTTTACTCATTTTTTATTCATTTTATGTTTACTCATTTTTTTACTCATTTTATCTTTACTCATTTTTTACTCATTCTATGTTTACTCATTTTATGTTTATTCTTTTTTGTTTACTCATTTTTACTCATTTTATGTTTACTCATTTTTATTCATTTTATGTTTACTCATTTTTATTCATTTTACTTTACTCATTTTTTACTCATTTTTGTTTACTCATTTTTTACTCACTTTATGTTTACTCATTTTTGACTCATTTTACGTTTACTCATTTTAATTCATTTTATCTATACTCAATTTTTTACTCATTTTTGTTTACTCATTTTGTACTCATTTTATGGGTACTCATTTTTACTCATTTTATATTTACTCATTTTTTACTCATTTTATGTTTACACATTTTTTACTCATTTTATGTTTACTCATTTTTACTCATTTTATATTTACTCATTGCTTACTCATTTTATGTTTACTCATTTTATATTTACTCATTTTTTACTCATTTTATATTTACTCATTGTTTACTCATTTCAGGTTTACTCATTTTATGTTTACTCATTGTTTACTCATTTATGCTTACTAATTGTTTACTCATTTTATGTTTACTCATTTGTTACTCATTTTATATGTACTCATTTTTTACTCATTTTATGTTTACTCATTGTTTACTCATTTTATGGCTACTCATTTTTACTCATTTTATATTTACTCATCGGTTACTCATTTTATGGTTACTCATTGTTTACCTATTTTATGTTTACTCATTGGTTACTCATTTCATGTTTACTCATTTTATTACTCATTGTTTACCTATTTTACGTTTTTACTCATTTTATATTTACTCATGTTTACTTATTTTATGTTTACGCATTGTTTACTCATTTTATGTTTACACATTGTTTACTCGTTTTATGTTTACGCATTGTTTACTCATTTTATGTTTACTCATTTTTTTATTCATTTTATGTTTACTCATTTTTTACTCATTTTATGTTTACTAATTGTTTACTCATTTTATGTTTACTAACTGTTTACTCATTTTATGTTTACTCATTGTTTACTCATTTTATGGTTACACATTGTTTACTCGTTTTATGTTTACGCATTGTTTACTCATTTTATGTTTACGCATTGTTTATTCATTTTATGTTTACTAATTGTTATTCATTTTATGTTTACTCATTGTTTACTCATTTTATGTTTACTCATTGTTTACTCATTTTATGTTTACTCATTTTATGTTTACTCATTGTTTACTCATTTTATGTTTACTCATTGTTTATTCATTTTATGTTTACTCATTGTTTATTCATTTTATGTTTACTCATTTTATGTTTACTAATTGTTTATTCATTTTATGTTTACTCATTGTTTATTCATTTTATGTTTACTCATTGTTTATTCATTTATGTTTACTCATTGGTTACTCATTTTATGTTTACTCATTGGTTACTCATTTTATGTTTACTTTTGTATTTTCTTCTTCTGTTTTAATTTCAGTGTCTTCTTTACCCGTTTCTCCTTTCTTCTTATTTGTAAGTTTCCATTTACTTTCTCATCATTTTTTTCTTTTATTTTTTTTTTTATTACATTTTCACCCCCAACACGGCACAGTGCCACTTTTATACAGGGGCTACTATCACGGACATAGGTTGAAGGGATACTATGTAGATAGTTGAGCAGCAAGATGTCTGTTCACATTACACTTCAACTTCTGCATGTCAGGACATTTGGGGAAGGAGAAACCCGGAATAGAATTCCAAAGTATAAAAGTTCTGAGGAACGAACTATTGAGTTAAAAGGCTTTTTTTTTACATCTAGGGATCTTTACTGTGTGGAGGGGTGGGATTTTGCTGCTTGGTTTGTCTGGGATAGGGTTAGGATTATTCGGGGGTATTTCCGTCGAGGGAATACAAAGGTTTGTAGTTCGTCGGAGCATCCACCATTAAATACTTATAAAACAGGCAGAGTGATGTAACATTTCGTCGATAAGACTGAGATTTAAGCTTAGATGACAGTTCAGGATCTATCAGGTTGGTGACTCTTTGGAACCCTGTCCAGGAGTTACAGAATAGTAGCAGATGCACCTACATGTGACAACAGTACTCCATACATGGGAAAATGGTGACCTTGTAGATGTACAGGATACTTTCAGGCGTAAGTAACTTTCTAGCATGGTAGAGAGAACTCTTCTTCGCAGCAGCTTCTGCCATGCTCTCGATGTCTCTGTTCCAACTCATGTTCCCTGTGAACGTTAAGCCGAGGAGTTTGCACGAAGTACTGTCGGTTAATGTATCTGTAGACATACTTATCAGTGGTAAAGAAGGTTTCTTGTAATTATTTAAGGAATCAAGAGTAGTCTTGACAGCATTGAACGTTTTCATCGATTTTTGCTTGACCCCATTTCACTACAGACTGGATGACTTCCTCTAGGGCTTGCGCCATTGCCTTGGATTTGTGTTCATTTGTTTTGCGATATATTTGTTATTATAGAGTGTGGTGTCGTCAGAAAATATACCTATATCAGAGACTATTTTAACAGGGAGGTAATTTATGCATATCAGAAATAATAAAAGTCAAATATCAACCCCCTGACGTATTTATATCATATTGTTTAGACGTAATATCATCGAGGACAATCTGGATTCTTCTTTTACTTATGAAGAATTAAATTATGTTAAGTGTTTGCCCAGGATCTGATTTTCATAAGAGGACCATTTTGCCATACACTGTCAAAGTGCCATACTCTGTCAAAGATACATCTAGACCTACTGTTCCTCCCTCCTGGGCTTGCCTAAATTCATATTGATGATCAGACAGAAGTTTAGCAAATGTAAGGTGGTGGACTTGAGCTTGATTAATTATGGACTCAAATATTTTGATAAAAAGAGGGAGGAGGCTAATGGGGTGATAATTTAATGGGTCAGTTCTTTTGTCAGAATTATTTTAAACTGGTATCACAGGGGCAGTTTTCACACATCCAGGAAAATATTATTCGTTAAGGCATTCGATGAAGAGTTTGGAGAGAACTGGGAAAACTTCATCATATCATTTTTTAATTGTACAGATATAGAGTGAGATTTTTCCTTTTTTATTTTTATATCATCTCTTTCTTTAGTTTCTTTTTTTAATTCATTACGTTTAACTTTTCTCTCAATTCGCCTTCGCATTTTTGCCTTATTTCGTTTAACTTTTTTCTTTTTCTTACTTTACTTGTTACTTTTTTTGCGTCCTGTTTCTTTATTTTGCACTTCATTTCTTTGCATTTCAGTTATTTCCCTTCATTTTGTTGTTTTTTGTCTTTATAATTGTTTACAGTTTCTTTTTTACCTTTAGTTTTCTCTTCAATTTTTTATATTCCCTTTTTCCTTCTTTTTATGCGTTCCTAGTGTCATTACCATATATCCCCTCTCTACTTTTTGATATTCATTCGCATATTTCATCTCGCTTTTTTACATTGTATAATATTCTACAGAGTTTCCCTAAACTTAAAACATTTTTCTCCTTCTTCGATTTCGCTATTTTCATATAATCTTTTCTGTCCTTCCATTTTCTTTCCTTCTTTGTATTCCGTCGTTATACTCACTTTCCCATTTTAATCCCACACAACGCACACACACCAACCCATACCCTTCACATCAAGCTTCCAATCCTATACTGCTTGCTGATATTACAGATTATAATATTAAAGTGCAGATATGATCAATTGTATCGCTAATGCAGTCACCAATATCAAGAGCTACTTGCATTTGATTTGACAAGCTGAATCCCGGGCGACCAGTGATTCGTAAACACAAAGTTCACCATATCTCTGACCTCATGCGTGGCTAGAAGAAGGCGTGCAAAGAGTGCGACTTAGGGCGACTTTACAACAAACAGTGTAGTTAGGCCGACCAAAGCATTGGTGTCCAGATCACACAGTTGCTTCAAAGTCGACTGAATATTGCTAGGGCTAATTTCTAATGAAGGCAACGATCGGCCATCGGGTTATTTGCATACGTTGAAATAGAAGCATATTTCCTCACTGGACTTATTGAATAGAACAACGGAATGAAAGAGTCGTGGTTGTTAAAGGATCGGTTTATAATATCAGGAGACAGAGTTAAAATTTCGTTATAGTTATTGCATCCATTTCCCTCATAATATTCAGTAAATATGGTATGCAATGAATATTATATAATACACTAGCAGGGGTGCCCGGCGTTGCTCGGGTGTTTGGAGGTGTATGCTGTGCAAAAAAAGCAAAAAAAACAAACAAAAAAAATGGTTAATTTTTTAAAACTTTGACCCCTATTATGACCCCTTAAATTTTATTGTTTCGGGCTCAAATCACTTTATTAAGTTAGATCCATGTTCAAGGAACCTATATCTAAAATTTCAAGTGTCTAGACCCAAAATTGTCGGAGGAGTTTGGTAGAGTTCTTAAAGGTCAAATCGTTGAAATTTGACCCCTTAACAGCCAAATTTCTAGCTGACACCCGTCACATCGATTTTCCCAAATCTCAGTACCCGGTATTTCAAATTTCGAATCTATAGACTAAAAATTGACAGAGTTATTGCGTAGGGAAATGTACACAGACACACAGACACACAGACACACAGACAGACAGATAGACAGACAGACACGTTCACTTTTATAGATATATAGATTATTATGAATACTATAAGTGATTATCAAATAATTAAGATGACTTGATTGCAACTAGAAGCACTCAATTGAAAAAAGAATAATTTCCTCGCATATTAATTTAATGTTTTGCACAGATCAAAAGTTTGATAGTTTAATTATATAATCGGCTGGAAATAGTTTAATTACTCAACCGATATTATGTAAGATTTTAAAAATCTGAATCAATCAGGATTTTTCTCAATAATATTATTTTGTTTCATAGGGTTTTATTAGTTTTTTTTTAAGCAGTAGATATCGTTTTCCGGAAATGAATTAACTCCAATATAATTCACTAAACAATGAGAATAGGTCATAATTTTGAAGATTTATTATTAAAATATATGAAATATACCCATATGTAAGGACCCTTTATCACGACTCATTATAAACTCTAACGCAATTAAACAATGTACATCCATAGCCTTGGACCCCTATGGGGCATAGGCCATCTACAACTTTGTAGATGCTTTTGAGGGTGCTGGCCCTATGCCCAACCTTTCCAGAAGGTACATACAGCGCCTAGCCTTCCCAAATGATCACCTATCTGCTACTGGCCAGGCTCAACGTTTCTTAACTTCGGTGATCTGCCGAGAACCGGTGTATTAACGTGAATGCGCCGTACTAATTCAACAATGTAACGGCTTCTAAAATTCATATCCTGTGATAGGCAACCGTATATTATCAGAACAAACCTTCAATTTAGATCCAAGTTAGCTAAACACCCAGTTACTTGCATAAACGCATCGAACGTTTAAAATTCTAACAAATAATATTTGTTCGAGAAAATAGATAAACTGGGTCTTTTAAAAAGGATATCGGACCTTTTCTAAATTCTAACCGCTGTTTGAAGTAAGAAACATATCACTCATTTCATGTCATAAAGGCATTGCATATTTTAAATTCCAACAACTGTTTCTTTGGAGCAAAAACATATTTCTTACATGACAAAGGAAACATCTTTTACAAATATAGTTCAATTGTATTACATTTCTTTGGAATCAATTATCTTCAGGAAGTCTTGAAATTAAATGCAACATTAATGAATATATAAATAATTTTTCCTTCACATTAGGATATTATTTACACATATTTTCAAGATGAACACACGCACACACAAATACACACACAAATACACACACACACACACACACATATATATATATATATATATATATATATATATATATATATATATATATATATATATACCCCAGTATGAAGAGTCCCCTCTATCCCCGAACTAAATGTTTGTGTACCTTTATTAAATAGATAACCCATTCTATATTCACCACTATATAGTTTTTGTGACTTCATTTTCCACTCTTATATATATTTGGGGTGGAGAGGGCTCCCATAAGCCGTGGTGAAGGCAACCTTTCTAGGAGAAGCAAATCTCTGATTTAAAAAATCATAAAGCGGAAGACCATTACCCGCATTAAGCTGGTCTGCAGTTTAATTTGTTGCTGGCTATCTTGCTCTTGCTTGTTGCTGGATCTCAACATTTTGAAACAAAAGATAGACCTAGCTGTCGTACAAAGCTAAGACTCTGTAACATCATCTTTGTATAGATACTCCCTCAGGCATTTGGGCTCATGGATTTTAAATGTCTGAGGGAGTGGCACTCGTCTGACAAGACGTTGCAATCATCATATATATTTATATATATATATAGTAATTTATAAAATATATATGGCGATTAAGCTACACTGAATATTTCGCGTTTCATCCCCTCTAGGACTCTTAACCATGAAGAGTCCTAGGGTGGATGAAACGCGGAATATTCAGTGTAGCTTAATCGCCATCTATATTTTATAAATTACTAACTAGCTCTACCTACGTATTGAGCATTTTTAAAGTAAATACTTAAAGTTTACGCAGAAATCTATACTTTCGTGTATTAATTCTATGTGAGTAAATTAAGTAGTTATATATATATATATATATATATATATATATATATATATATATATAGTAAGTTATAAAATATATATGGCGATTAAGCTACACAGAATATTCCGCGTTTCATCCACTCTAAGATTCTTCAGACTTATGAATATTCTGTGTAGCTTAATCGCCATATATATTTTATAACTTACTAACTAGCTCTACCTACGTACTGAGAAATGTTGAAGTAAATACTTTAAGTTTACGCATGAATTTATACTTTCGTATATTAATTTATGTAAGTAAATGAAGTAGTTATATATATATATATAGTATGCAATGAATATTATATAATATATTATTATGAATACTATAAGTGATTATCAAATAATTAAGATGACTTGATTGCAACTAGAAGCACTCAATTGAAAAAGAATAATTTCCTCGCATATTAATATAAATTATATATATATATATATTAATATAAATTATATATATATATATATATATATATATATATATATATATATATATATATAGTGGATATATTGTCTGAGAAAGATGGATAAATATATAGGTTTATTAATTACAAGCATGGGTGCCCGGCGTTGCCCAGGTGTTTGGAGGTGTGTGTTGAAAAAAAAGAATGTGGTAGTAGGAAGCCAAGATTGAACCCGTACCGCGAAGGAGGAAAGATATGAAAAAAAACGTGACGTCCTCGCTGTTATGACCACTGCCAAATTGGAAGTGACGTAGGTTTAAATTAAGAGTGGTGACTTTTGAAAATATCGGCGAAAAAAGCGACCCCCCTGTAGAAAAGTGCCAAGTTGAGGTTTAAGAAATTAATGTTTTTAGCCAATTCTTCGGTATTTGTTGTCTGAAGGATCGCGCTTCAAAACGCTACTGCTCATGTGAAAATCCATCGCCTTTGTCGAAAGTTTTAGCCAGGCATGCAAACATACATACACACATTTATATATTGGTAGCTCAAATGTTCGACCCAAGCCGATTAAAACGATTGCCCCATCTCTGAATACCCTTTATGTAAAATTTCAAATGTTTAGACCAGAAATTGTCTGAGTAATTTGGTAGAGACCGCAGAAGTCATTTTTTTTTTAACTTGGACCCCTATTATATCTCGTAAGTTAACCTGTAAGGTGTACAATATTAAGAAAGGGATAGAGTTCAGTCTATCAACCAGTGGTCAGTGTAGTTTTACAATATATCTTGTGAAATAGATAACACAAAGATTATCGACATGCCGTATTTAAACAAAGCATATTATCGCTGGAATTCACGCTGATCTTACGAACTGTAATTTTTATATTTTTAAAGTATATTTTTAGCTTTACATATTCTTTTGAAAATGTCCTAGGTGTATCGTCCCTCCCCTCTCTACAAGAAGAAGTGTTCTCGCGTCTTTGGTTACAACATGCTCGCGTATAGCATGGTCGTATTTGTCATCTTGAAAATTGTAGTAAGCTTCATTTATCGTTTTTCTACAAACGACACGATCTTCAGCTTGTTTTCCCCAACTGATCTTCAAAATTCGAATTTCTTTACGTTGCATGGACACATTTTCCTGCTATTTTGTATTGGTTTAGAATCTTCCTTACCCATAGGGTTGTTATGCGAGTATTCTATCATTTGCCACCTCTTTCATATATATATATATATATATATATATATATATATATATATATATATATATATATATATATATATAATGAATGAAACGCGGAATATTCAGTGTAGCTTAATAGGCATATATATTTGATAAATTACTAACTAGCTCTACCTAGGTATTGGGCACTTTTGAAGTAAATACTTAAAGTTTACGCATAAATCTATACTTTCGTATATTAATTTTATGTGAGTAAATTAAGTAGTTACAGTGATGATCATATTTATTGGCACGGTAAAATAAAAGTTAAATTTTGTCTAATAAATTCTAAAAAAGGGATTAAATTAAAGAAAATAACAAAGTATATTATGTATTTTTAACTGGCCTTTCCGATGCAGCAATCGGATTTTAGAAAAAAATAAATAACAAAGGAACAACAAACATAATTGCAAAAAACCCTTGTTCAAAATTATTGGCACGGCTTTGTTTTTCTTTTAGTATCAGTATAATATCAATCAATTTCCGGTTTACGTGCTTTCTGAACATTTTTATAGCCATATTATGCTTGTTTAACGCTAATTCAATGAATAATATTTTTTCAGATAATTTTTAGATAGCGATTTATTTAAACTATTATAAGTGACTAAATTATAATTTTCAATCGCCATGGTTAAAACTAAGGAACACAGCGAAGACGTCAGGAAGCTTGTTGTAGCATGCCATACCAATGGGGAGGGCTATGATAAGATTTCAAAGAAGCTAAACCTTCCCAAATCCACTGTTAGAGCCATAATAAACAAGTTCAAATCGCAAGGCCACGTTATGAGTTTAGAGGGTAGAGGGAGAAAAAGGATTCTTTCCCCAAGAGATGAACGGAAAATTGTTCGACAAGTAAAACAAAACCCAAGGATCTCTGTTGGGGAGATTGTTGATGAACAGAGCACCTCTGGAGTGAATGTATCTCGACATACAGTTGGTAGAGTTTCGAAGAGAGCTGGTTTAAAAGCATGTCGTCCGAGAAAGACTCCCTTATTGAAGCCTATGCACCTGAAAGCAAGGCTAGCCTTTGCAAAACGTCATATTGATAAAGATGTTGCATTCTGGAAACGTGTTCTATGGACTGACGAAACGAAAATAGAGTTATTTGGCCATAATAAAGTGTCTTATATTTACAGAAAATCTGGCGAAGCTTTCCTGCCTAAGAACACCATACCCACAGTGAAGCACGGTGGAGGCAGTTTGATGTTTTGGGGATCCTTTGCTGCCTCTGGACCAGGGCGACTTGTTAAGGTCACAGGTAGCATAAAAAAGGAAGATTATGTTAAAATATTGGATGAAAACCTGAAAGACTCTGCTAAAGAGCTCTCACTTGGTCGTCGTTGGTGGTTCATGCAAGATAATGACCCAAAGCATTCGGCTAAACTGACTAAGAAATGGCTTGAGGACAATCATATTAATGTTTTGGAGTGGCCATCACAAAGCCCAGACCTTAATCCAATTGCAAATTTATGGAGAACATTAAAATTGAGGGTAATGCAAAGGAAGCCTAAGAATCTTATTCAATTGGAGGATTATTGTCAGGAAGAGTGGGCTAAAATTACTACTGAAGAGTGCAACAACTTGGTTGTAAACTATGAAAAGCGACTGAGGAAGGTAATCAAGGCCAAAGGCTATACAATGTATTATTAAATAAATCGTGCCAATAATTTTGAACAAGGGTTTTTTGCAATTATGGTTGTTGTTCCTTTGTTATTTATTTTTTCTAAAATCCGATTGCTGCATCGGAAAGGCCAGTTAAAAATACATAATATACTTTGTTATTTTCTTTAATTTAATCCCTTTTTTAGAATTTATTAGACAAAATTTAACTTTTATTTTACCGTGCCAATAAATATGATCATCACTGTATATATATGTATATATATATATATATATATATATATATATATATATATATATATATATATATATATATATTTGTCTTTACATAAGCAGTAGCTTGTTACAACAATCATTTCTCTTTGATAGGCTATAAGAGTAGTGGTCGATGGACAAAAATCAGAGGCCTGCAGTGTTAATGCCGAAGTCCCCCAGGGATCCACACTGGGCCAAACTCTCTTCCTGATCTACATCAATGATCTCCATAAACACATACTTAAATCATTCGTCGACATCTATGCTGATGACACGACTATCTACGGCAACACATCAAAGGCTGTAAATGACAAAGTTCTCTCAGATTCTCTCTCATCTGATCTCGAGCGCGTGCTTCAGTGGGGGAAAACGTGGCTGGTTACCTTTAATGCATCTAAAATCCAGCTCATATCTTTACATCATCAACGCTCTGATCCCCATCTGGCATCAATTGGAATGGATGGCTCTCGTCTAGGAGAAGCCCCATATTTTTACAAGCGTCTATAAATTGCTTACTCCTGATCTGAAATGGAACACGTACATCAAGTCTGTTGCCAAGGCCGCTGGAAAGATGGTGATATCCTTCTACCACTCCAGAAGATATCTTACTACTGATGCAATTTTCTATCTATATAAAAGCCAAGTATGTCCAAGGATTGAATACTGCTGCCATAGCTGGGTAGGAGCTGCTAAAAACAGCCTATCCTGCCTTGACAGAGTACAAAATAAACTTCGTGGCTTAGTGCGGGATGCCCTTTTCTCTTCTCTGCAACCTCTCTTCCACAGAAGAGACGTTTCGAGCCTATCCTTGTTTTATCGTTATTTCCATGGTAGGTGCTCCTCTAACGTGAACAGCACAAAGAGTAACTGGTACAACCTTTCTAATTAAATTGATTTTTGGCAGCCATTCGGTGACAAAATAACATAGCCTTAGCCCTTGCTGCATGCGAAATACCTGCGACCTTGCTACAAAGTAGAAGAACTACTTATTCTCCTTTGAAACTATTATTAAACATTTAATTTTTCAAAAATCTCATGTTCAACATCTCCAAAACATCCAGCATGAGGTAAAATATTGTAGAAACGCAAACTTATTGTTTGGGATGAATGCACAACGCCACGCAAAAAAATAACTTGAGGATCTTTGTCGATCGTTGCATGATTTGACTGGCAATGTCAGACCATTTGGGAATGCAGTAATATTGCTTGCAAGAGATTTCAGACAAATGTTACTTTTAATTCCTCAATCAACACCAGCAGATAAAATAAATGCTTGCCTCAAATACTCTACTTTTTGGAGTCATGTGAAAACATTAAACTTAACTCAAAATATGTCAAGTTGTAGACTGCTCGATCCTCACAGAAACGTTTGCAAATTGGGTACGAAATAATGCCAGCTGATCCGAGTTAAGGTAGATTCTTTCATTCTTTACTTCTGTAATTTTATTACAACAAAAAAAGATTGCTTAAAAAGGGGTTTCCAGATATTCAAATGAATTATACGAATTCCACTTGACTGAGTGAACGAGCTATTCTTGCAACTCAATACACAGACGTTTATGAACTTAAACAAATACACACACATCCAACGTAAAATTCCAAGTGAGATAGTCACATACAAATCCATCGACATTGTTGTGGAAGCAGATAAAGTGAATAATTATCCAACAGCTAGAGTTGCCAGGGATGCCACCGCATGTACTGCAACTGAAAATTGGCGTACTAATTACCATGCTGTGAAATATAAACCAATCCACGCTTTGCAATAGCACATGACTCGCAGTAAAAAAAAAATAACACACGATATCATACAAACAACAATCTTAACAGGACCTTTCAAAGGTGATTATATATTCATTCCACACATTCATATGATTCCACCGGATATCCCATTACGCTTTAGGAAATTGCACTTTCCAATTTTATTGTCGCTTGCAATAACCATCAACAAAGCTCAAAGAACAATCTTTACGTTGTGTGTCCGTGTGCGAAATAGTTTCTACCAAACAACCCTGACAATCTTTGGTATACAGACTTGACAGTTTTTATATAGAGAGGATTTGAGCTCAGAGAGCAGAGTCGATTTGGATATAAGCCTGTATAAAAGCTGCTAAGATGTCAAAAGTAAAAAAAAAACTGGTAGGCGTAATCAAACTAAACGTGTTACTTCTTCGCATAAGCAAATATACATTTATAACTTTGGCATGCTTATGGACTTAGCTCAGATGGTATTGACTAATGCCGGAAATCAATATGTTTTGGGTTTGATTCTAATTTTACATGAATAAAGTATCATATTTAAGCGTATTTTACGACCGGTTATTGCCAGGCGGCCTGCTAGCATATATATATATATATATATATATATATATATATATATATATATATATATATATAACTTTCTCTGTGTTTGCGGACCGAACTCTACTTAACTATTCTGTTAGATTTTTGATCTTCAGACTTCTAACGATATATTAGAGATTCTAATCGATGTACTTTTAAGCCGGTAAAATAGCTGCGGTGATAGGTATATGGATTAAACAAGTACCGCTGGACATCTATACGTTTTCGTTTCGATTTTAGCTGATGGTCATATATGTTTAACTTCTAAAATCACTATTATATAAAGGAAAATATAATAATCAACAGAGATTTGACTCTATAATACTAAATCGATATGCATAATAGTAAACATATTGATGCATTTATGTGTAATTTACAACCCGACAACACCCAATGGCCTGCTCCAACGATGGAGTACTGTTGCCACATCTCGACAGGAGCTGCTAGAAAGATCTTATGCTGCCTTAACAGAGTTACAAAATAGACTTCGTAGTTTAAGTGGGGATGCCCTTTTTTCTTCCCTGCAACCTCTTTCCCACGGAAAAGACGTTGCGAGCCTGTCTCTGCTTCATCGTTCTTTTCATAGCAGATGCTCAGCTGAGCTTCGATCTATGGTCCACACTCGCCAAACTTTCACGAAAAACACTCGTCTAGCCAAACTTACTATAAATAATTTCCCGCAATCTTTATCTGTACCTAAACCTAAATACAGATCCCATGAACAAAGCTTCTTTATTAGAACTGTGGAACTCTCTTTCGATTGCCTGCTTTCTAGCTGACTACAATCTGTTTGTCTTCAACGTAAACAAGTTCTTGATGAGCCGTCGCGATAAGTAATCCAATGTATAAAATTCCCACTACTTATGTTTACTCCGCTATAATCATATTGACTTATGTATACCCATTAACCTTTATCCCCGAGTGGACCCCGGGCCTTGATAAGTGGTGATTCCTTTATATATATATATATATATATATATATATATATATATATATATACGTACATGTAAATATATGTGTGTATATATTTTATTTATAAGTTATAAGCATACGCATTATTTATGTAAGGACACACTACATTGTATGTATATATGCAAGATGAGACAGATAGCAGTACAATTTGCCATTTTTAAATGAAATGTTAACCGATACAAAATAACAAGAAAAATTTGTATTGGGCGTCATCATGAACAATGTAAAAACGTTTGTATAGAGAAACGCACTTGGGAAGAACAAGATGAAAATCGTGTAGATTGTGCAAAAACGATAAAATAAGGTTGGACATGGCAGATTCAACCATTATAAAGGTGAGCATATTGTAAGTAAAGATGTGAGAACTCGTCTTTTAGAGACGGAGAGGGTAAACGCACGCAGGGGCGCAACTTTCCACATAGAATATGTTAATCACGAGAAACCTATTAGAAAGATGAGATTTACGGTTCATTATAGACAGCGTACGTTACAACGATTATAAGACTTTTTTAAAGTACGGCATATCGATCCTTCATGTGTTGTTTTAACGCGTGGACAATACATCTTGTGAACGAGTAATTTAAAAACATTTTTAATAGAGTCGCCTTTTACTAAATACAGACAGTCACTTGAGAATGAAGAAATTTGTCAGATGGACATAAGGGCAACACCGTGGCGATCGCTAAAACTGGTTAATTCATGCTTAACTTGATTATTTAATATAAAGGCAAATAAAGAATTTCTTTACATTGTATTGTAAAACGACTGGAAAGACGTTCGGCGATATTATGTTCGACAGACGGGACGTTCTAGAATGGAAACTCTCTTCATGTGAACTTTTTTTCCATTTTAGTTATACAAAAAAGAAGGGTTAATTAGCGACGAGTTATGGTGTGAATATTTTATAAAGTAAAGCTCGGTCTAGCACCTAAACATAAATATAGAGCAAAAAGAGGATAGAACTTCGATGCTTAAAACCTACAATCATGTGTTCATTGCGTCATTGTTTATCATGATTATTCGAATATCGATTGTCAGGTTAACGAAAAATAAAAACAAAGGGGAAACATAACTGCAAGTAATTTCAACAAATTAATAAGTAAAAGAAAAAATATATTATTAATAGGGCTAGGGCAACAACATACTCTTTTCATTGTTTGGACTCTCGAGTGTGTATCCGCTAATATCTTATATGCTTTTATATAGAGTGATGTCGTTCTCGGTTGATTAACTGTGTCTAACTGTGTCGGATATATACTCGAGAGTCAAAACAATGATAAGAATATTCTGCAGAGGGTATCCTTTGTCTTTCGAGACTGAACGGAGGGATCGATGAGAGACACCTTGCCAATATGTTTGTCATACTTTCTCAAAATTACAACCAGAACTTGCCCCCATACTTATCAAACTGTTTAAGCGTTGCCTTAAGGAGAAGTGCTGCCAAACACCCTGGAAAACCTCATCAGTATGCCCTGTATTTAAGAATTCAGGTGATAAGTCACCCCCCTTTCAGTAAAGATCAATACTTCTCCTGTGTGTCATGAGTAAGTTGCTGGAATCCACAATAAATAGAGAAGTAGTCAACCACCTCAGCAGAAATAACCTTCTTAGCGATACGCAATATGGTTTCCGTTCTGCTAGATCTACAACAGATGTGCTAACGGTTATATCTCATAGGATTAGCGAATCTCTCGACATAGGCTTCATTTCTAGGGTAATTGCTCTTGACATATCAAAGGCCTTCGATAAGATTTGGCATAAAGGCCTACTACACAAGATTTCCAGCTACGGTATAACTGGAAATTTTTTCTCGATCATTAAATCATTTCTCTCTGATAAGCTCATAAGAGTAGTGGTTGATGGGCAGAAATCAGAGGCCCACAGTATTAATACTGCTGTCCCTCAAGGGTCCATACTGGGCCCAACTCTCTTCCTGATCTACATCAATGCTCTCCCAAAACACATACTAAACTCCTTCGTTGACATCTATGCTGATGACACGACCATCGATGGCAACACATCAAAGGCCGTAAATGATTATGTTCTCTCTGATTCTCTCTCCTCTGATCTTGAGCGCGTGGTACAGTGTGGAAAGATGTGGCTGGTTACCTTTAATGCATCTAAGACTAAGCTCCTATCTCTATATCATACACGCTCTGATCCCCATCTGGCATCAATTGAAATGGATGGCTCTCGTCTAGTGGCGGCCCCATGTTTTGATAAGCTTCTGGGTTTGACCTTTACTCCTGATCTTAAATGGAACACATACATCAAGTCTGTGGCCAAGCTCGCTGGAAAGATGGTGGGATCCTTCTACCGCTCCAGAAGATATCTCACTACTGATGCAATTCTCTATCTATACAAAAGCCAAGTACGTCCAAAGATGGAGTACTGCGGCTACATCTCGACAGGAACTGCTAAAAACAGCCTATCCTGCCTTGACAGAGTACAAAATAGACTTTGTGGCTCGGTGGGGGGTGCCCTTTTCTCTTCCCTGCAAGCTCTTTCCCACCGAAGAGACGTAGCGAGCTTGTCTTTGTTCTATCGTTATTTCCATGGCAAGTGCTCGTCTGAGCTCCATTCTCTGGTTCCCCCTCGCCAACCTTTTTCAAAAAACACCCGACTAGCTGAAACCACCGTCAATACTTTTCCCCACTCCTTATCTGTGCCTAAATCAAAACGTAGATTCCACGAATAAAGCTTCTTTCTTAGAACTGCACGCCTGTGGAACTCTGTTCCGCTTTTTTTTTTTACATAAGCGTCACCACTTATCAAGGCCGATAGGCCATTCATGGATAAGGGTTAAACAGTGTAGAGTAGTCAAAAGGACAATATAGTAATCGATAGTAATTGAAGTTCGGTAAATTTGTTAACGGCTCATCAGAAACTCGTTCACGTTGGACTTGAAGACAACCATATTATAGACAACTGGAAAGCAGGAAAACGGAAGACAATTCCACAGGCGTGCAGTTCTAAGAAAGAAACTTTGATCATGGAATCTATGTTTAAGAGTGGGGAAAAGTATTGATAATGTTTTCAGCTAGTCTAGTGTTTCTTGTGAAAGTTTGGCGAGGGGGGCCATAGATTGAAGCTCAGTTGAATACTTTCCATGAAAATAACGATAAAGCAGAGACAAACTCACAGCATCTCTTCTGTGAGATAAAGGTTGCAGCGAAGAGAAAAGGACATCTCCCACCTTGCCTGTTTCCCTCCCGACTTCAACCTGAATGTCTTCAAGTCCAACAAAAACAAATTCCTGATGAACTGCCCCCTAAGTAATGACATCTTATCAATTCTCCAATACTATTGCTACACTATCCCATTGAATACTGTACACACAATTACCCTTATCCCCGAGTGGCTATTGGGCCTTGAATAGTGGTGAACTCCATGTAAAAAAATGCCACTACATATGCTACGAGTTTATTTTCTCTATATTATATACGTGTCAATAGGTCTCCTGTGCGTCATGAGTAAGTTGCTGGAATCTGTGTTAAATACAGAAGTAATCAACCATCTCAGCAAAAATAACCTTCTTAGTGACACACAATATGATTTTCGTTCCCCTAGATCTACAGCAGATGTGCTTACAGTTATATCTCATAGGATTAGCGAATCTCTCAATGAAGGCAACCTTTCTAGGGCAATTGCTCTTGACACATCAAAGGCCTTTGATAGGGTATGGCATAAAGGTTTACTTCACAAGATCTCGAGCTATGGTATAGCTGGAAATGTCTTCTCAATTATTAAATCATTTCTTTCTGATAGGTTCATAAGAGTAGTAGTTGATGGGCAAAAATCAGAAGCTCACAGCATTAATGCTGGAGTCCCTCAGTGGTCCATCCTGGGCCCAACTCTTTTCCTGATCTACATTAATGATCTTCCAAAGCACATCCTTAGATCATTTGTAGACATCTATGCTGATGACACTACCATTTATGGTAGCACATCTAAGACAGTAAACGACCAAGTTCTCTTCGATTCTCTCTCCTCTGATCTTGAGAACGTGGTACAATGGGGAAAGGAGTGGCTGGTTACCTTTAATGGATCTAAAATCAAGCTTCTCTATTTACATCATCAACGTTCTGGCGTCAATTGAAACGAATGTCTCTTGTATTGAGGAAGCCTTAAGTTTTGTAAAGCTTCTGGGCTTGACCTTTACACCTGATCTTAAATGGAACTCGTACATCAAATCTGTTGCCGGGGCCGCTGCAAAAATGGTGGGATCCTTCTATCGACCCAGTAGATATCTCACTGCTGATGCAATTCTCTATCTATATAAGAGCCAGGTACGTCCAAGGATGGAATACTGTTACCACATCTGGGCAGGAGCTGCTAGAAAGGATTTGTCCTGCCTTGATATAGTTCAAAATGAACTTTGTAGCCTCGTAGGAGATGTCCTTTTCTCTTCCCTGCAACTCTATCTTACAGAAGAGATGTTGTGAGTTTGCCTCTGCTGTATCGTTAATTTCATGGAAAGTGTTCAGGCTATGGTTTCCTCTAGCCAAACTTTCACAAGAAACACTCGTCTAGCAGAAAACATTATTAATAATCCCCCCACTCTTTATCTGTGCCTAAACCTAAACGTAGATTACACGAACAAAGCTTCTTTCTTAGACCTGCACGCCTGTGGAATTGTCTTCCGTTTTCCTGCTTTTCAGCTGACTACAATATCGTTGTCTTCAAGTCTAATGTAAACAAGTTCTTGATTAGCCATTCTACTTTACCGCATTTCCATTTACTAACGATTACTATATTGTCCAATTACTACTGTACACTGTTTAACCCTTATCATTGAGTGGCCTCTTGGCCTTGATAAATGGTGATTCCTATGTAAAAAAATGTCAGTGTAGAAATTAAAAAGGGAACGTTTATATCACATACGATTCTGGTCGATCTATTTATTATTATATTTTAACTAGGGGGTACTCGGCGTTGCCCGGTTGTTTGGAGGTGGGTGTCTAATATTTTTAATTATGCTGCTTAAATAAAGACCAAATACTCTTCCGGGTGATATCGACAAAATGTCGTATATAGGCGTTTTTACAAGTAGTCTTTCAAAATCAAACTGATATTATCTTTTCTTTTAGTCCTTTGTGATGTGTCATTTCTGTACAAAAAATGCTGCTTCTATAAAGATGGAATTTCAGAGCGTAACAATAAGTGCATGCTAATAACCTGATCCAAAAGGGAATATCCAAAGCAGAGAGAATAAATTAAGCCGAGACAATTGTGAAAGCCACCTGGGCTTGATGATGTTGATAAGAGAAAATAGTAAAGTTCTTATTAGCGTTATTAGAATTCGATAAGATGTTAAATCGTCCATCATTTTAAGATACAAATCGATCGCATAATCCGAGCCAGAAACAAAAAGTCGTTGTGCAAATAAATAAATCAAATTAAAAAAATCGAATTTTGAAAAATCTTCTTACAACAAAGCAGATCCTTGATATTTTGCAGTGGAGTATCAAATCTGTTTTGGTCATTTAATGTCGCAAAACTAAGTCGCTTTAATCCGTTCAATCTATAGGATGAAGTGGACTTGTAGAAACAGAATATTTAAAATATCGGCTCGTGATTCGATAAGATCTTAATATGAATATCTTTCAGTTGATCAGAAATTCAGAATATGTATTCCACCACATATGAAAAACGTTTCAAGATATTGAGCTTAATATAAACACCAAACGCCCTAACTTCCACTCTTCTGCTGCATTTTACGCAGAAACGAAACTTAAAGTCAATTCACTAAAACATTCTCCGAGAACAGTCACCAGATTTGCAAACGAAACAAGAAACTATTAAAACTGTTGAACACAGAAACTTACAGAGCCATAGCACACATATATTAGTAGTGAGAAATGTCGTCGGAAAATTTCATTATTATTTTTTTTTTTACACAGGCATCACCACATTATCAAGGCCAAGAGGCCACTCAAGGATAAGGGTTAAAGAGTGTACAGTAGAAATTGGACAATATAGTAATCATTAGTAATGAAAATTCGGTAAATTTGATAACTTATATGGAACGGCTCATCAAGAACTTGTTTACGTTAGGCTTGAACACAACCATATTGCAGTGAGCCGGAAAGCAGGAAAACGGAAGACAATTCCACAGGCGTGCAGTTCTAAGAAATGAGCTTTGTTAATGGAATCTACGTTTAGGTTTAGGCACAGATAAAGCGTGGAGGGGAATTATTGATAGTGTTTACAGCTAGACGAGTGTTTGTTGTGAAAGTTATTATTATTATTATTATTATTATTATTATTTTATACCTCTAAAACAAGAAAACGTCATAAATTATTTAAAATATTATAAACGAGTGAGAATGAGAGGGGAGAAAAAATGTGTGCGTGTGTGTGAGAGAAAGGAAGAGTGTGTGTGTGTGTGTGTATGTGTGTGTGAGAGGGGTAAATTGAGACAGATGAATTTATGACATTATTTATAACATTTCCAAAAATTTAAGATCAAAAATGATTTGGCATACAATAGTTACTGAGTATTTTCTATGCATATAGTATTAGAGTGTCAAATGCCCTTAGTTCAAACCAGCTCCTCATAAAACTAGAAGCGGTGCTTCTCGCATCCACTTATATCTACACTATATACATGAATATAATTGAAAGTATACAGATTCAAAAGTGACTTGGTGGATAGGTTCGAATGCTTCGATCGACTATGAGTATCACTTTCATGAAAGTCTATACGTAAAAACTTTAATTAAAGTTATATTGTCATGCCAATAAAGTTGAGGGTAATTACACTTCTATTTCTTCTCCCCCTAAACTTTTCCATTTCTAACCTGTAATTATATAAAATCGATGTTGTCTTTCACCTTACTCTTGTATAATGCTGGTTTCCCCCACTTCTGATGAGAAGCATTTACCTTTGAAATGTCATGATATAAAGAGTGTCCCCCCCATTGTTTCTTTTTCACTTATTGTTATTAACCTCATCTTTATTGCAATATATTTATAATTTAACTTTAATATTTACCTGCTGTCGTTTCTGAATCTATAAGAAAATGATTGCGTGTTCTCTAATGTTTTACTCTTTGCTGAGGAAGACTTTTTAATAAAGTTTTCGGAAATATCCATCCACAAAATATTCGTTTCTATACTATAATATATACTCATACACACGGCCACTCATCACATACTTAGACTTCCGGTTTGTGGACTGTCGTGGCTCTTGTGAGCTGCGACGTTGTATGGCTGCGGAAATAATTATATATTCTCTCACATTCTGAAGTTTCTATTGCTAATGCTCGCTAGGTTAGCTAATCATGATAGCATTTGTCTTATGAGTATAATACATCCTAGTTTTGAGAAGTCTGCAAGGGTTATAGCTGGTTGCGATGACAAGGTCCCTTGTTCGGTAAGAAGTAGGTTAATTCTACTGTCGGATTTCGCCGCGGTTTGCTTGATCTGTGTCAGTTAGTTGGTTGTCTTGTGTGTGGCGTGTTTGGTGGAGTGCTCGCCGCATATGCAAGAAACTCGGGTTTCAAATCGCGAGTTCGGATGTGTCAAACTGATGAGCCCAAATGAGGGCGAAACTCGAGACTTTAATTTTCGGTTTGTTGGCTGGCTCCAGTGCGCTGCAACGTTGTCCGGCCGTGGAAATAATTATATTTTCTCTCACATTCTGAAGAATATATATATATATATATATATATATATATATATATATATATATATATACTACTATATATATATAACTACTTCATTTACCCAGATAAAATTAATATACGAAAGTATAGATTTATGCGTAAACTTTAAGTATTTACTTCAAAAGTGCTCAATACGAGTCTAACAAAAAGCGTAGTTTATCAAGCAATAATATTTGCGAGAGAAAACCCGAATAACAAGAAATATTACGTAGGCATGACTTCCTTAGATTTCAAAACCCGATACTATGACCACAAAAGCCATTCAAAAATAAAAAAAAACACCGTATAAAAACAACACTAGCGAATAAATACTGGGAACTCAAAGAAAGCGGACATTCGCCGGTAGTCGAATGGAAAATAATAAGACAGGCTACCACGTGCAGACATTTAGATGACCCATGTAAATTATGCCTCCATGAAAAACTTGCTATCCTGTACTTTAAAGAACCCCAAAATCTATTAAACTGTAGACGAGAAATAGCAAACAATTGTGTTCACAAAATAAAACTTACTGTAGGATAGCGATACGAAATAGCTTTTAAAACTAACAAAAAAATAGAAAACAAACAAATAAATAAATTAAATAAACATGAATATACATAAGCGACTACACACATATATATATATGTGTGTGTGTGGGCGTGTATGTGTGTACACATATGTATATTTATATATAACAAAAAGAGCAGAAATGAGGAAAATCGTCTGCCTTAAACCACTAACCTAGATCCTTTATTCGATAAAATGCATGCCTATTGGCTCATAGGAAGGTGCGCGGTGGATGCTAGAAAGCTGATTGGCTAACTAAAATCCCCAACATATATAAAAGCAAGTAACAACCACAGAATTCGCGCATAAGCCTGACGAATCCTATAGTGGATTAAACGCCGAATATTCAGTGTAGCTTAATCGCCATCTATATTTTATAAATTACTATATATATATATATATATATATATATATATATATATAAATACATACGCACACACAAACACGCACACGCACATATCCCCCATATACATACATATATATATATATATATATATATATATATATATATATATATATATATATGTGTGTGTGTGTGTAAAAATGTAACTTTTGGTTCGTTCGCAATTAATAGTCTAAAAAAACACTGGACGGATGGCTTCCACGTTTTGGTATAATATGTTTACTATACCCATGTATGTTTTTATATATTTCTTTTTAATTATAACATTATACTTAATTTTCCTATAATAAATAGGTGGTTTTCTTTGTACCGATAGGCCATTTTTTATTTAGAGACAATTATTTATTACCGTTTCCCGTCACGTGACCAGTTTTTCCAATTTAGAGGTTTTGCTGCTAGATCTGGAGATTTCCTTTGCAATCTAGCGGGGAATTCTAGAAAATCTTGAGATATTTGGCACCGACACACCCGCAATTTTAGATTAAAAAATAAAGAAAAGCACTTGAAAATACTTTAAAACATAAAATAAACTCATTCATGTAAGTAAAAAAAGTAGCATTTATTGCCTTTGGTAACAATTATTTGTTGATTATTTTTTTTGTTTTTCACATTTTTTTCGGCTAACCATTCTTAAATCTCGCTATAATATCCAAGTACATTTTAGGTGGGGGGTATTCCAACCTCCGAAGTTTAGTTTAAAATACGATCTAAGCACCCCCGCTTAATTTAGAAGTATTTAGTAGAAAATTGTAAAAAGCAAGAAACAACAGCAAAAAAAACTTATACCAATACAGTAGAATTTAATTATCTACCAACTTAAATAATTTTAAGATCCTAAAGCAAATTTTAGTTTTTTTTATTTTTCTAATTTCAAAATATGTTGCACCATTATTGTAATGTTTAATTTGCAGTATATTTCAATTTAACTTTTATTACAAAAAGTTCGAGTTTATGATTTGTTTCTTGTAAAAAAAGACCCTCTCTGAAAAAACAGGTAAATTAACCACACGTGGTCGCTTTCCTATCAAATATTCATCGAAAAATGGTAGGTACAGACAAAATGAATGCCGACGCTCAAAGTGTATAAACATTTTGATCACTCCCTTTACTTCAAGATTCACCAAAAATCAGGAAATTAACCAATTTTAATAAAAATGTCAGTATCTATCAAATAATGATCGCAGAATATAATGAACTAATTTTTTTTTTCTTAACTCTTAGTGAAAATGTTTTATTTTGTTTAAACAAAAAATACCTTTACTAAAGTTATGGTTTTCAGTAGTAAATAAAAAACGCAAGAATTTATTTTTGCTTTTTTTATATAAATAAAGCATCGTAATTTGTAACAATAAAAAATATTTTTTTACAGGAACATTACGAAATAAGCGCCTAAAGTCCGTATTAATGAATTCGATATAACTCGAAGAAAAATGAATTATCAAATACTATTCAGCAAATTAAAGATTCAATTAGATTCCTATTTCAGCCACCTAAATTATTTAGGGTGAAATGAGTTTAGAAATTTATAGCCAAACCTAAATATTTTTTTTTTGCTTAAAAAATAGCATTAAAACAGTAAGTTAGGTAGAATTTGAATAGAATGCTCTGCTTTACGGTTGTTATAAAAATGGAACGGAAATTTGAATTTCGTTCCCTTTTAAATTCGGTACATTTTTACATTACGTCCAACTCATCGTTCACATTTGACACGTAAACTTTTATAGCTTTTCGGGTATGCTGACAAGGTTAGGGGTGTCTATTCCGGAAGCCGTTCTTAACATGGGTAGATTGGAGTGTTTATTCGTTGTAAACCTATAAATGTCGACATTTCCAATGTGAATGGTAAGCTGACTTATGTAAAAAATAGCAAAAAGATAAACCAAACTGACTTTTTCGTTTAAAAATGGAATTATTTCCCTTTCGTTATTAAATTCTTTTTTTTATATTTTGTGTTTTATATACATAAAGTACAATTGTTGAATGTCACTGTTTTGATTATATTCGTTTGGGGGGCACAATTAAAAAATTAAGAAAGATTAAAACGGAGCGAAATTTAAGTTTCCGTTCCATTTTTACAGCAACCGAAAACAGCGCATACTCAGCAAGTTTTATCGTAATTTAAAAGCATAATGTTGAAACACTAAATCAACATTTTATTTATTTTTTTGCATAATTAATGATGGAAGTATTTTTCTGTTTATTTTCTGAACATCTGTTAAAAAAAAAATTGTACATTCTCTTGAAAAAAAGAATAAAACTTTTCTCTACTGTCACCTAACTATTTACAGTGTTCATGTAAAGTATTCATCTGTTCTTTTTATAATAAAAATTCCGTTTTCAAAGAGAAACGTTTACTGCCAAATTTCTTTATAAAAAAAGTGCAATTTTTCCTGAAAAAAAAAACTTTCACCTAACAATTCATGGTAAAAAATTAATATTTTCTTGGGGGAAATATAACAACTTTTATTAATTAAAAAAATTGAAAAAAATAATAAAAGTAAATAAACGAACAAAATGCAATTTTTCTTGAGGAATGTGTTCCATTTTAACAAACGGAGCCACAGCAACGCGTGCCCGGTTACAGCTAGTATATATATATATATATATATATATATATATATATATATATATATATATATATATATATATATATAGAGAGAGAGAGAGAGAGAGAGATAGAGAGAGATATCCATTCTGCCTTTTTACAGAGATATCTTTTTTATACAGAGCATTTTTCGTCGGCACCAACACCAACAGAGTTTAGACCATTGTTGAGATCTCTTAGTCTTTTGTGTCTAGGGTATTTATCTAGTCATATGTAGTTCTTATAGGTCAATGTTCTCATGCGTTGATTTCTCTAACAAAAATTTAGGTTATTGCTGATTGCTAAAAGCACACCTATTACCGAAGAATGCCGACGAAGCTGCTGAGGCAAATTTTTCAGCCCAGTCTACTTCTCTATAAAACACCGATTTTCTAAATCCTTTTTTTCTAATACCAATATCACATCTGTTTGCCTTGTTTTTTGTTCAGGAACACCTAAAAAGTTATTTGAAATTATCATGAAACTATATTAGCTGGTATATTTTAGTTTGAACAGTACGTCAACGTTCAACATCCAGAAATAGGAAATTATACTCAGAAACCACTTGGTGTGTCTTGAAAGTGTTAATGTGTCATGTATATATACATTTTGCGCTTCATAATTTTTATTAGGATTCAACTTTTTTTTATTTTACTTTAATTCACATAATTATTGTCGACGCCATTACGATATTACTTGATAAATTAAATTCAAAATAGATTGCTTGATTTAAAATTCAAAGAATGCAATTCGAAATTGAATTATTACTAACACTAGAAACTGATTAATACAACATTCGTTGTTCAAAAGTTATTTACGAAGTTGTATTAAAAATCATACTATTTTTATTAATCTCTCTCTCCTTCTGTCAATATATATATATATATATATATATATATATATATATATGTGTGTAAATTAATTTTATGTATTGAAAACTAATATTAAAATAATTACATTTCTTTACATAAATTACTTGCATGACTTGATTTCGATATTAAGTTGTAATTGAATTTTAGAGTTATTTCAGATATTTACTATATTTAATTTTATTCTAAATTAAAAGACCTAAAAAGATGAGATAAAACAACATCTACAATACGTGTATTCTAGATTGAAATTCTCGTGTAATTCCGTATGTATATTCAAAAGTATTTGTGCCGATAAACAGCTTATAGCTTTATAGATTCATTGACTGTGGTATGTACATTAAATATGAATTATACATAAGTATAAATGCATTATATATATATATATATATATATATATATATATATATATATATATCAAGAGGGTCATTTCAATAGAGACATACCTTATTTTGTTTTCGACTCCAAAGGCTGAAAGCTTACAAAAGCAAGAGTGATACCAATTAAACGAGCGACCTTTTGTGCCTCTGATTTAAGTTTTCTATATAGTCACCACTATTCTTAATGTATTACTCTCGGCGATAAATGATGGCTGTCTAAGGTGATAGAGAGCACGATTTATCATACGAGGGTTGTTGCAAAAGTGAAGCCTCATATTATTCTTGATTAAAAGTGTTGATGTGCTACTTAAACGAGATTGGTACCCTCAAAACGAGAGAACATATTAGCCTAGAAATTTTTTTATGTTTTCATCGCCATTCTCTATGAATTATTAACAGAAATTCAATAACGTATTTCTACTCTTGACGCCTTTTTATGATATAAGTATATTTTAAGAGTCTTACATTGCCAATATCTTAGACAAAAGTATAAAAGCTTAAGGTCATGAATGCATAAGTTTAATAATCATAACAATACAGGTTGTAACTCCCTCGGTCTATTCGAGCAGATTATAATATATTATTTTTATAAAATAGGAGACTTTATCTTGAAAATACTTCTCGTATATATATATATATATATATATATATATATATATATATATATATATATATATATATATATATATATATATAGAGAGAGAGAGAGAGAGAGAGAGAGAGAGATAAGATATATATATATATATATATATATATTATTCATAGTATTCCGAATTTTATTGGGTTTATATAATTGATTATTCTGTAACTGTTCATATGCCAATAAATTTTAAGTCAGTAATTTTGAAGCTTATATATATATATATATATATATATATATATTATATATATACTTATACACGTGTTTAATATATCTATATACATACATGTTATATATATATATATAGTTTAATATATACCGGGTGAGTCAGGGGAATCGGATTTTTTTTTAATAAATTTAAAAAAACTGAACGGCATCTTTAGAAGGTTTAAAGACTACCTTATTTCCTCCCTATTCCTTACTCAAGGAAGGCAACTAGGGCTTCAAAAAGTTCGTTTACCGTTACTCACTCTGTATATATTGAAAGTTATTTAAAAACTAAAACTATTAAAACATGTTTAAATAAAAAATAAATGTCATTTGTTGAAATTTACTCAATCGATATCATGTATTGCTGAATAGTTTTACTTGCATGAACAAAAATTAGTACCATTATTCTTAAGTATTCTAGGTATTGTTGTAAGATTTATATTTAAATTTTTCACATTAAAATATAGAATTTACAAAACAAAAATGTATTATTTGGAGAAAGAATATAAAGTTCTTCCTTAAATCCATGGATTTTCGATGTACAGCTCATCTCTTCAAAGGAAATATTTTTACAAAATCCTCATTATGGCTAAACATATTGTTTATATTAAACATTTTTTTTTTACAAAGGCATCACCACATTATCAAGGCCCAGAGGCCACTCAAGGATAAGGGTTAAAGAGTGTACAGTAGAAATTTGTCAATATAGTAATCATTAGTAATGAAAATTTGGTAAATTTAATAACTTATATGGAACGGCTCATCAAGAACTTATTTACTTTAGACTTGAACACAACCATATTGTAGTCAGCCGGAAAGCAGGAAAACGGAAGACAATTCCACAGGCGTGCGGTTCTAAGAAAGAAGCTTTGTTCATGGAATCTACGTTTAGGTTTAGGCACAGATAAAGAGTGGGGGAAATTATTGATAGTGTTTATAGCTAGACGAGTGTTTCTTGTGAAAGTTTGGCGAGGGGGGACCATAGATTGAAGCTCAGTTGAACACTTTCCATGAAAATAACGATACATCAGAGACAAACTCGCAACATCTCTTCTGTGAGATAGAGGTTGCAAGGTGGAGAAAAGGACATCTCCTACGAGGCTACGAAGTCTATTTTCAACTCTATCAAGGCAGAACAAGTCCTTTCTAGCAGCTCCTGCCCAGATGTGGCAACAGTATTCCATCCTTGGGCGTACCTGGCTCTTATATAAATAGAGAATAGCATCAGCAGTGAGATATCTACTGGATCGATAGAAAGATCCAACCATTTTTCCAGCGGTCTTGGCAACAGATTTGATATACGTGTTCCATTTAAGATCAGGAGTAATGGTCAAACCCAGAAGCTTGTCAAAACTTGAGGCCTCCTGAAGACGAGAGCCATTCATTTCAATTGATGACAAATGTGGATTAGAATGTTGATGATGTAAAGAGAGAAGCTTGGTTTTAGATGCATTAAAAGTAACCAGCCACTCCTTTCCCCATTGTACTACGTGCTCAAGATCAGAGGAGAGAGAATTGGAGAGAACTTGGTCGTTTACTGTCTTAGATGTGCTACCATAAATGGTAGTGTCGTCAGCATAAATGTCTACAAATGATGTAAGGATATGATTTGGAAGATCATTAATGTAGATCAGGAAAAGAGTTGGGCCCAGGATGGATCCCTGAGGGACACCGGTATTAATACTGTGAGCTTCTGATTTTTGCCCTTCAACTACTACTCTTATGAACCTATCAGAAAGAAATGATTTAATAATTGAGAAGACTTTTCCAGTTATACCATAGCTAGCGATCTTATGAAGTAAACCTTCATGCCATACCCTATCAAAGGCTTTAGATATGTCAAGAGCAATTGCCCTAGAAAGATTGCCACCGTCGAGAGATTTGCTAATCCTATGCGATATAACTGTAAGGACATCTGCTGTAGATCTAGCAGAACGGAAACCATATTGAGTGTCACTAAGAAGGTTATTTTTGTTGAGATGTTTGATTACTTCTGTATTTAACACAGATTCTAGCAACTTACTCATGACGCACAGGAGACTTATTGGCCTGTACTGAGAGGGGGATGAGCGATCACCTGAATTCTTAAATACAGGGCATACTGATGAGATTTTCCAGGGAGATGGGAAACTATTCTCCTTAAGACAACGTTTAAACAGTTTTGTAAGTATGGTCGCTAGTTCAGGTTGAAGTTTTTTGAGTACTATAATTGGAATACCATCAGGGCCAGTTGCTTTACTGGAATCAAGGTTTTTGATTAGCTTCGCAACATCACGTACAGATATACGTATATCACATAGCATGTTTTCTGATACAGGAGGAAATATTGGGGGTTGGCGGTCTTGGTCGCAAAGGGTAGAATTAGCTGCAAAGTTCTTGACAAAGAGTTTGGCTTTGTCTGATGCTGACGAGATTACCTCAGGTCCATTGATAATAGTTGGGATGGAGCACACGCTTCTGTTCAGGATTCTGTTTGCTATTTGCCAAAACTGGTGGGAACCAAGCCGCTGCTCAGCTACTTTGGACTTAACAGATTGAGCATACAACTCTCTTGCGTTCCTTATTACTTTCTTACAATGGTTGCTGGCAGTCCTGAAAGCGGCTTTAGTTTCCATACATCTATTACGTTTGAAGCAGTGGAAAAAGTGATTTCTGTGCGCAATGGCAGCAGCACATTCTGGAGAGAACCATGGCTGGCTGTTATGTTTTTGCTGAAACTTTTTAGAGGGTATGAAATGGTCAATACCTACAATTAACCATTCAGTTAGGTCTAATACTATAGAGTTAATATTAAGCAATTTATTTAAAAAAGAACATAGAAAAGGATATCACAAATATATTGTTAAAGGCATTTGAAGAAATGAGCTTTATATTACCGATTCTCTATTCCGATGCTTTATAAATTCCTAAATATGAAGTATAGTGTTATGTTTCTCCGATTATCGCAAAAACACATGTTAAATGTACAAATATTTTCCTCAGCGTAAAAATAACTCTTGTGGGAGAAAATCTATTCAATTCACTAGCAACTTTCTGTACACAAAATATAAATACGCTCTTATTTTTCGGATTTTCCTTTTAATTGAGCACTCTGCTGTATTTCTTCCCCCCCCAAAAATCATATATATATATATATATATATATATATATATATATATATATATATATATATATATATACTAGCAAGGCTACCCGGTGTTGTTCGGGACCGTATAGTACAATGCGAAAAATTTTTAACATAGCTGTTATTCTCAGAGTAGAGGAAGTTTTTATGTTTATGTATCATTTGCCATCGTGAGCAAAATTATAGAATATTTTACCTACCCTAGAACGGGTATTACAAAACATATGTATGGAATAATTGTACCTTCATTGGACAGGAAATTTACAGCACGTAGGTGGAAAATATTCCTTACCTAGGGCGGGTAATATATAACACATATTTAAAATTATTACCATAATTTTCTGTTGTGCTAAATTTTCGATATGTCACAGGTAAGAGTGTGTTTGTTTTTACATCAGAGTGCTATAGGCGAGAAGGACCGGATTTTTATATAAATATTATACTACTCGAATATATTACATGATTTTCGATTTTGATAACTTATGTACATCACAGATAATAATTTCTTTGTTTTCATATGGGTACTTCACTGTGCCTTATTTCCTGGGTAGGATACGGTAGAAGTACCATTTTTTCTACTTTAAAAATGTAAAAGCTCGATACTTTTAAGTAATTTTCTGTTGGGCTAAATTTTCCGTATGTCATAGGTGAGAGTTTGTTTTTATAATAGCGTGCTATAATAAAGAAGCATCTTATTTCTTATATAAATGTCATACTACTCGAATGTATTATATAATTTTTGGTTTTGATTACTTTTATGTAAGCCACAGGTAAGATTTCATTCGTTTTTTCATATGGGTACTGTACAAGTACCTTATTTCTCGATTAGAATACTGTACAAGTACCTTTTTTCTAATATAAAAATGAAATAACTCGATACGTTCGTGTAATTTTCTGTTGTGTAATATTTTCTGTACGCCAGGGGTAAGAATTTGTTTATTTTATTATCTGGGTTCTATAGTGAAGAAGAACCTTATTTCTCATATGTAAGTCATACTATTCGAATATTAAACGGGATTTTCGGTTTTAATAACTTTCTTGTATGTCACATGTAATATTTTCTTTGTTTTTATGAGTACTATACTACACAAGTACCTTATTACTTTGATAGAATTTCTTGTACACATAAATATATTCAAAAAGTAATCATTGTATGTGATTTTTTAAAATATGACTATACAAATACACAAACATATATAATACATTAATTTTATAAAGATCAGTGTATTAATGTAGGAGTGAATCCAATACATACAAATATATAAGTATATACGTATACAAATCATTCATAATGATCGGGTTATTAGTTTAGGAGTTAATCCATAGAAATATATTAACATATAAACATAATTGTAATGCACAATGATCGGTTAATTAGTTTAGGTGTGGATCCAATACATACAAATATATAAGCATATATACATAATAAGAATTAATAATGATCGGTTAATTAGCTTAGCAGTGATTCTAATACATAAAAATATATAAGCATATACACAGAATTAAAATTAATAATAATCGGTTAATTAGTTTAGGAGTGGATCCAATACATACAAATATACAAACATATACACATGATTAAAATTAATAATGATAAGTTAATTAGTTTAAGAGTGAATCCAATACATTAAAATATATAAGCATATACACATAATAATACTTAATAATGAGGGGTTAATTAGTTTAGGTGTGAATCTAACACATACAAATATATAAACATATACACATAAATAAAATTAATAATGATCGGTTAATTAGTTTAGGAGTGAATCCAAAACATACAAATATATAAACATATACACAATTAAAATTCATAATGATCGGTTCATTAGTTTAAGAGTGACTCCAATACATACAAATGTATAATCATATACACATAATTAAAATTCATGACGATCGGTTAATTAGTTTAGACATGGATCCAATACATACAAATGTATAATCATATACACAATTAAAATTCATAATGATCGGTTAATTAGTTTAGAAATGGATCCAATACATAAAAATATATAAACATATACACATAATTAAAATTTATAATGATCGTTTAATTAGTATAGAAATGGATCCAATACATAAAAATATATAAACATATACACATAATTAAAATTCATAATGATCTGTCAATTAGTTTAGGAGTAAATCCAATACAAATGCCATTACTTGATCTATTTACGTTATTTTTGGCATGTAACAAATAAGCCGATATATCATATATATATTTCATTACGTAAAGCAAACACATTCCTCTATTATTTTTTAATAAAAGTGTTATTGTGTATTCATTATATAACATTTAAAAAACAAGAATATCGGAATGTACAAACAAAGAAAAGAAAAGAAAAGAAATGATGGGGATCGAAACCGCAACACTTGCGCTAGTAATCGGACATGTTAGTCGTTGCACCAAAGAGCCAACCGTTTTCTAAACATTGTGAAATATCTTAATAAATACATTTCTCTTTTACCCGATGTAACGCATGCGCATAATGACGCCATTGTTCTACGCTCATCAAGGTCTTATTGCTTTAAAGTTTGAACCCTTTTTTAAGCCCTTAACAATTATTTCACTCGATTAAATGCTCCTAATAAAATTCTGCACTAAAATTGCAATCTTTTGAGCTATTGCACATCGTCTAGCGATCATCTGTCTAGGAGGAGACATAAATTGAAACACGGAGACAGACACACACACATGCATAGTCAGATTTATATATATATATATATATATATATATATATATGTGTGTGTGTGTGTGTGTGTGTGTGTGTATGCGCGTGCGCGCGTGTGTGTGTGTAGCGTGCGGCGTATTATATTACTGATGTAGTTCTGGAAGTCTATTATATTCATTGGGAGGGAGTTTTCTGAATATTATCTCGAATAAGCATTTGTACATTTTTGTTTTAACAAATCTCATATACTTTCTGATTCTTCTATTTTAATTCCCGGTTATAAGCTATGTGGTGGTTTTTAAAACATATCTATTTGCCTCTGATAAGCTGTCTCATAAAATGGATCGGAATAGATTCCGCTATCCAACGAAACACGCGTAAGACGTACTATAATGTAAATAAAATTAAAAGTATGTAAAAAAAACTTCGAAGAACAGAATAAGGGCATACAAAATAAATTGCCGATTGTGAAGTAAATCTTCGTAGAAAGGACAAGAACATAGACATACATGCATATAAAAACGTTTACACAGACGTATTGTCTCGAAGTTTATATACGGAATATAAATAAGTTACGTATTATAATAAAAGAAAACGCGACCAAATATGTAAATCAGGAAACAAAAGACTATCCAAGTGACCTTTTTTAACCATGCCGCCACAAAGATCTGAGTTAATATTGTTTTCATTGATAACTAGCCCGACCTGTGGAAATTCCAAAGGGAACTCATTCATATGTAGTATATTGATGTTTGCATTCTGTAGATGTTCAGCGTAAATGTATTGTAGATCTTTTGTAAAACTGAAAATGTATTTATCTAAGCTAGCAGGGACGCCTGGCGTAGCCCAGTTGTAAAACACACTTGAATACATTTTAATTTTGGCAGATATTGTATATATTATTATAGACTTAGTGTTCTATTGATTTTTATATATTATAAAGATGTGATTTCAAAAATTAAAATATACATCCATATGACTTGGGTGTATCATCTTGAATCGAAACCGAAACCATACCTTATGAAAACACAAACACACACACACACACACGCGCGCGCACACACACACACACACACACACATATATATATATATATATATATATATATATATATATATATATAACTTTAGTTCCTTCAGCTATAATCGAAACTGAAACCAAAACTTATGAAGAATTTCTCATAAAATTATTCATAAAAAAATAAATTACTGGAGCGTTATCAGCTATAATCGAATTCGAAACAAAAACTTATGAAGAATTCTTCATGAAATTATTTATTAAAAATATAAATTACTGGAGTGCCATCAGCTATAATCGAAACCGAAACCAACACGTATGAAAAATTCTTCGTAAAATTATTTATAAAAAAAGATGACTTAAGTGGCATCAGCTACAATAGAAACGGAAACTAAAACTTATAATGAATTCTTGATAAAATTATTTATTACAAGAAATGGTAGTCCATAACAATTAATTTATAGTCACTCGGATATAAGCGTGACACACAAAATAAATAACACACACGCTATCCTATCAATATATCAATAGCTTTAGATATGTAAGGTAGAAATAATAGACGCCCATGTTTACTTTTATTTATTGATTTAACTATACGGACTGATTTTATACATCGTATGTGTAGATATGTTTTCTATAGGGTTTATTAAAGTAGCTTCTTGAACGTCAAAATGATTATTATATTTCATTATATGAGAACATAAGACGTTGACTGCGTTGTTAGTTTTCATACCTCTTTTGTGCTCAGAAATTCTCTGGTCTAAGTCTATTTTGTCTTGTCTAAGTCTATGTTTCGTTGAGTCTTCGATATTGAGCATTCCAGACCAAGGAAGGTATATATGACAGCTTTGGATGTAGGTGTAGTGTCGAATTTAGATTATTGAACTATGGCCATAATAAAAGATACTGGTTATTGGGACTCTATTAATGCCTTCATCATTCATTTTTGCCTAGTTCAGTCTGTAAAGTATATTAATAATTTAACGTTTTGCATATACTTTATTATTCTTATAATTCCTGATGACCTACAGAAAAAAAATTGAATATTGATTGTTTATTGTGGAGTAGAGAATTTCTTTCCGAATTCTGATCAGGCGTAGTAAGCCTGGTTTCTATTGTGTTTTTCGCTGTCCATTGTATGTTGCAACTGTTTCATATAGTTAGAAAAATAAAGATTCTCACTCGCTAACATTTGCATTACGGGATGAAAAGAGAGTGAGAGAAAGAGAGAGAGAAGGAAGGGAGAAAGAGAAAGCGGGAGAGAGGGCGAGGGAGAGGGAGAGGAGGATATATGCAAAAATAAACGGACATTATCGAGGGTGAATCTCGGCGAGACGTCTGGTCAAGATAAACTTTCAGCGATATTGTAAGAATGAACGGAAGGACATTTATAGCCGCCAAGACAAACATGACAGCAAAATCGGTAACCGCCTTCTCCACTAAAACAACAATGAGAAAAGGAAAAGTAGCTAGAGGTAACAGCAACAAAAATCTCACACATTTTCTTGCAAGACTACGCTTCTATTTTGACTACATTTATTACCGACATTATGTAGATATTTCAAAAAAAATATTCCTCATTGTTGACATTAAAACACGTCCATGCTTACTGTTGATTACATGGCAAGATTCTTTTTGGTTTATATATATATATATATATATATATATATATATATATATATATATATATATATATATATATATATATATATATATATATATATATACGTATACCAGCAGGTCGGTTGGGGTTGCCCGGTCGCAAGATAGGCTTTAATACATTTAAATTTATACAGATTACGTATTTTTTCATAGAGAAAATTCTCTATAGATTATTATATTGAACCTAATACATATTAGTGGGGTTCACACTTATATATATATATATATATATATATATATATATATATATATAATTATTTACTATAATTATTATGATACCTACAGGCACTAGAGTTTCATCCTTTCTGTAATCATCAGTGCGGGATGTCACGATTGACACCGGTCGAGAGATTGGAACCCGGTCACGAAGCCATCTCTGACTCCATCGGCAAGGACGAAATCAATTCAGCCATCGTTAACCGCAAGAAAATATAGTTGAAATTTAAGCATTTACTTTTAAATGTTTTTTAACGTCTGTCAGAGTGATCTAATCATTATATGATGATCTTCGCATGCGAGCTAAATTGATCGATATATATATATATATATATATATATTTTACACAGTGATCACCACTTATCAATGCCCGGAAGCCACTCAGGGATAAGGGTTATTGCAAGTACATTAGGTTAGTGTGGAGATTTGATGAAGTGTTTACTTAAGGGGGCGGTTCATTAGGAATTTGTTAACATTGGACTTGAAGTTGTAGTCCGGAGGGAAGCAGGCACACGGAACAGAGTTCCACAGGCGTGCAGTTCTAAGAAAGAAGCTTTGTTCATGGAATCCGCGTTTTGATTTAGGCACAGCTATAGAGTGGGGGAAATTTTTCACAGTGGATTCAGCTAGACGGGTGTTTTTCGTGAAAGATTGACGAGGGGGACCAGAGATTGGAGTTCAGACGAGCACCTGCCATGGAAATAACGATAAAACAAGGATATATATATATATATATATATATAACTTGAGTGTCATCAGCTTGAATCGAAATCAAAGTACACAACTGTCCACCCTCACCCCTTTACATTTATAACTCCGCACATATACACATACACCCCCCCACACACACACACACATATATATATATATATATATATATATATATATATATATATATATATATATAACTGCATAATTGTATATATACATTTTACATATATTTACCTGTCATCATGTTTTAAAGATAGAATAGTTCGATCATTGAGAAAAAAAATGAAGTAAGCAAGGACGGCTGAACGCTCTACAGAGTTTTATAATTATATATAATATTTATTTTAAAGTGTTATCGTGATAAACCCCTTTTAAGAAATTTACGTTGAGCTCTTCTTAGAGAATTTAGAAAATGGAAATATCAGCCAAACTCTGCGCGAATGCAATATCCGACTTTCTGTTGCTTAATACTCTTTGCCGGTTTATAACAGCTGATTTGGCATATATATAAATACTGAATTTACCTCAGGTCTTGTGATAGCTTCCTGTTGCCTAGAACTTGAATATCACTTCACGGAGTTAAGATTGACTTTGTGACTGGGTTCGAATCTCTCGGCTTGCAGGAAGTATTAGTTCCTACATTTTACAAAGACGTCACCGCGTATCAGTGCTCGAAAGGCATTCAAGAATAAAGGTTAATGAGTGTCAGGAGCTGGTGAGATAACACTGTAATAATGGTTGGCGGTGGAAATTGGATAGAATTTGATTATTTAAGAGAACGACTCAGCAAGAACTTGGTAGAATTTGACTTGAAACCAGCCATGTTGTGGCCCAGCGGCATAGTGTTCCTCGGGTGGCCAGTTCTAGGAAATAAACTTAATTGAATTTGCGCTTATTTTTATGCGAAGATAGGAGGTGAAATAAATTGGTGACAATTGTGAAGAGTGATTCTTTATATAAATCATTGATTGGTCTTTTTTTAGTTAGATATCGTAGCCTTATTTTACGTAGAAAACATTGACCAGCAACAAAATTTAACTGTCGTGGTGCCCAAGATATTTGAATTGTTTTTTTCCTAATATGAGGGTGCTGATTCGAGAAGTACTGTCCTTTATTTATATCAGGTCTAGTTTTTCTGCTATGCTATACCCCCTCTCAATGTAGGAAGCCATACCTAAACGTAAAAAACAGGCAAATCGATGAAACAATATTTTTATGTAACTTTAAGCCATCTATTCATGAAATCACACGAAATATATTCACAATTAAAGCTTCACATTGTAAAAAATGCTAAGCATATTTATCATCATCCATAAATTGACGTTTTACTGATTTTCGGCATCATCGCGCTTGATAGACCAACAATAGTCTACAAGCATGGTAGCGTCCACACAACCTTGATAGCGAACTTCCATGTCGCTAATGTTTGGATGGAAGCGCTCACCATGCTCGTCGCTCAAACCACCTAGATTTTCTAGAAAAAACAGGCAATATGACTGTGCAAAACATGTAACTTAATGCTCGTATTTGCACTCAGTTGATGGAGAATTATGCGTAATGTTCAACAATATTTTGTATTACGGTGCCTGTATTATTCCTAAGAAGAAGTTTACTATATTCGTAAGTGCCTTCCACGCACTCAATTCTTTAAAGCTTCATAAAATTACAAAAATGTGCGTCATTCATAAAATCTGTGGTCCACAAAAAATTCCAGTTTTAATCTTTCTTTGGTATGGCCTTGAAATTTCATGTAAATATATTTGAAATTGTCACCATCTTTATCAAGAGCCTTCACTAACTGTTTCATGATGTCAAACTTTATATGAAAAGAAGAAAACGCACTTGGAACGCTCCACCAAAGGAGAAGCCAAAATATTGAGAGAACCAGGAATGCGTTCATTGCACAAAGGCCAAGCTTTTTTTTTCCAGTGCTCTCTTATACCCCTGCTATCCCATGAACACAAGAAGCAAGAAAATTTTTGTAGCCACTTTGTAGCTTTAGGAGAAACCCACACATTTTCAATTCATTGGTGCTGTCTGCTGTGTATTTCCAGAACAAAATTGATTTCATCATATTTTTCTTTGAGGGTCATCGAATGGACTAGAGGAACGCATCCATATAAGTTGTGAAGAAGAACACATTTCACACTTGTTTTGGTAGTGTCTCTAAAAAGGCGCCAATCATGAAAATAATACTGTTTAACACCAAGCTGTTACAAGCAAATATATAATACGGCGTTTTCTGTATGAGATTTTCAGGCTGAAGTAGATTTTTTTTTAGTCTTGAAGTTAAAAGTTCAGAAGATTCTTCGGTAAGGTTGGGATCTCAAGTCAGATCATTGTTTTCCTTGAAAAAAAAAGCTGTGGTTGTGGAGCAGGTGGACAACCGACATTTGAAACGGTGGTTTCAATACTGTCAATAGACAATACAGAGGTTTGGTTTTCTTCAGAACCAGGCAATTCCAATTCAGGCAAGCCTTTACACACAGGAATTTTATTGCAGTGTGGAATTGACCTTTTTGCAGATTGAAGTTTGAATAAATCAACGAATTCCTGTTTTTCCTGTTAATCCCCTTCGTTTTGAAATAGTATTCATGTAAATTAGACAATTAAAATACCAAAATGGAATTAGTTTCTATCCTTTTTTTGAAATTTCCCAACACATTTCCTGTATACAATACGGGGTGCCATCGCCTTACATTGATCACTCAGCATTATTTTAAAGTAAGAAGGATAAGAACACTTCACAAATTCAATTATCCGTTTCCTGTTAGATTGCAACATATATTTCCCGCAAATACAGCAACACACATTTGGATTGTTTAAACAACGTCGCCTAGGAGATGATGTAGCCATGCTTTATATTTCCCTCAAAAATCTGCAATGAAAGTAAAATAATGCAGCATAATTATTTTCTGTCTGAACGAATTCCAAATAATAAGAGAATAAACCTTGACTTGACCCAAAAATCAACACAAACATGCAAAAAGGTATATTTACTACTCAGTATCAATTTTTTACTAGCTACATACCTCATTGTATTAAAATAATCACAATAACTACCTACAATTGTAATTATGGAGTTAGAATGTATATAGAGACACGTCTTCGCACGCACCTATGTTTCACAGTCATATGAACTATTCTAAAAATAGCGGCTCTGAAGATTAGTATATAATCTACAGATATATTTATTCAAAGAGAGAGGTGCAAACTAAAAGAGAAAAAAAGACGAGTATTAGAAAGCAAAAACAATAACAACAAACGAGATAGGAAATATAGGCGTTCAAAAATCGAAATACTGAATAAGTTCGTAAATAAATGGAAAATGAAATGTCACACTGCAGGAAAAAATAAACAAACACATTGTGCAGGAGAAGAAATTAGAAAAACATACTGGTAATGCTAGAGATGGATCGAACAAAAAAGAAAGACGTGCAATGTCTCGCCAGTGATTGCGAAAAGGAAGTAAATACCAAACGCCTTAGGAAATTAGGAAGAAGTAACTTTTTTATTTAAGAGTAACTGAAAGTGATATAATGAGTTATCAGACCATACGGTATCACTGGAAGAATACTTAACATAATATAATCCTTTTCAGATAAGAGAAAAACCCCGATTGTCCTCGACGGTTGAACATCTAAACAATATGATATAAATGCGGGAGTGCTTCAAGAGTCTATCCTTTGACCTCTATTATTCCTAATATTCATAAATGACCTCCCTGACAAAATTGTCTGTGAGATGGGTATATATGCTGATGATACCACGCTCTATAACTGACACGACAGGCAAACAAATAAACACATATCTAAAGAAATGGAAGAACCACTAGAGGATGACCTCAAATCTGTTGTGGAATGGGGACAAAAATAGATGGCCACATTCAATGTTCCCAAGACTAAACTTCTCTACCACCAATAGCAATGGCCACAGACTCTTTATCTGAAAGTACATCTTTTAAACTCCTCGGCCTAACGTTCACAGGAAACATGAGTTGGAACAGTTACATTGAGAGCATTGCCAGGACCGCTGCGAAGAAAGTAGGTTCTCTCTACCGTGCGAGAAAGCTAATAACGCCCGGAACTATCCTGTACCCTCTATAAAGCCACCTTTCGCCCATGTATGGAGTACTGTTGTCATATTTGGGCTGGTGCATCTGCTACTAGTCTCTCACTCCTAGACAGGGTTCAAAAGAGAGTTGCCAACCTAATAGGTCCTGAACTGTCATCTAAGCTTCAGCCTCTGTCTCATCGACGTAATGTAGCATCCCTCTGCCTGTTCTACAAGTACTTTAACAGTGAATGTTTCGACGAACTACAATCACTTTTATCCCCTCGACGTAAATACCCCCGACAAACCCAACAAGCAGCTAACTCCCACCCCTTCATAGTAAAGATCCCTAGATGTAAGAGATCTTTCTTCTCCAGTAGTTTCTTCCCCAGAACTGCTAGACTTTGGAATTCTGTTCCAGATTCCTGCTTCCCCAACTTTAATGACATGCAGAAGTTAAAGTGCAACGTGAACCGACATCTTGCCACCCAACTTTCTACATAGTGCCCCTGTAGCTTATGTCCTTGATAGTAGACCCCTACATCAAAGTGGCAATGTGCTTTGTTTAGAGTGAAGATGTAATTAAAAAATATATAAATAAAAAATAACGTAAAAAAAGTATATAATTGCAAATGTCTCTACAACTTAACCTGATGAGAAGAAATTAATATGAATGTTCGGAATTAGCACTCCAAAATTAGTCTAAATCAGCTTATAAACGTTGGGCACAAAAATTGTGTTGGCCAGTGGAATCTACTAACATAAACTTAAATTATCCAAAAGGAAGATTCAAAGACGAAACGGAAACTGGGAAATATGTACACATTTACTTGTATCAAGAAATAACAAAGTGCTTAATTTAATAAACGACTCATATGACTTGTAACGCGCTGTACCTACCCAGTGTTACCTAAAATATTTTACTTTCATTTTTGTATTCCATTATTGAGTGTGCAAGATGGTTATTTGCTAAAAAGAACACCAAAGTTTTATTATAAAAACGATAAATTGCTGATCCTAACAAAATTCTCTTTTATTCAAACGGGTGTAATTCTCTAAAAGTTTGAACAGATTGCATTATTTTGAAATTCAATGTAAGAAAATCAATCCGTTCGGTTTTCCCCTTTTCTCTGGCGCCGTTACATTGAGACAAGACCTAATGTTACCTACTTTTCATATAATTCTATTTATAATAGACAACCTATCAAACAATCTGCGTTACATAAGGTCTAAAAAGACTTTAAGACCATTCACTGTCAACTATCAAGTATGAACTATTATAAACAAAGGACTATCTATACAGCCAAGTTCAAAATTCTATTATTGGCAAAAAAAAAAAAAAAATGATGAGATTTTATTTGATGGTATATGCCCGATCATTGTTTCTGTTTTAAGTGGGGGTCACCGCTTATCGATGCACGGAGACCACTTTCAGATAATAATTAATGAGTGTTAGCAAGACGCCGAAACAACATAGTGATAGTCAACAACAGTGGAAATTGGATAGGATTTAATCATATAATAAGACCGCTCAACAAAATATAATTTATGGTAAATTTGTCAACAAGCATGCCACAGTCACCGAGGACACAGACGCACGGGAGTGTGTTTAACATATTGACAATTCTACGAAAGAAACTGCTCACCGAATTTTCATTTAGTTTTAGGCAGAGATACCGGGTGATGAACATTGCTGACTGTTGTTGCAGTTAGACGAGTATTTATTGTGAAATATTTACAGACGGCATAAATTGAAAGTCAATCGAACACCTACCATAAAATTGACTATAGAGAATTTTTTTTTTGTAATATTTTAACATGTCTAAAATGTTTTTAATTTTCTTCCTTCATCATTTCATCAGGTCCATAAAACATTTCTAAAGATGCATGTATCTCTTAGCCAATCGATGAGCCGCGCTACAAGTTCAAATCTTTCCAAACTTTATTAACGCATAGTCATACTAGATTGTATACGACTCGAACTTGACATCTCCGATTTCTCGGAAACGACGGTATATTTAGAAAGGCGAACACTCTTACCGATTAAACCTGATTCTCGGCCCAGCTAAAGCCAGTTTTACAAGTGCGTGACCTGAGGGTTCCCTTTTTTATTATACACAACTGCGAGGTCACTACGTAACAATAACAGGAAATATATTATCACTTCTGTCTGCCTGGACAGACCAAATATTCACCTCTCCCTTGAAACACAGCGGCCCAACCCCACTTGATCGGACGGCGCTTATCCATTTTGTTTTGCTTGATCAAATTAGTGTCGACACTGACTCTCAATTTCTCTTTCCTCTTCTTGACTAACATAATAACTGAACCACCCACACGGACCATGATACCAAATAAGTAAAAGAAAAAAAAAAAAAAAAACAAAAACAAAAAAAGTTCATTCATACATACTGTTTAAACACTTAGTAATGAAAGCAGCTTCGTTTTTAGTAAACTTTCGAAATCTTCTGTCAACTACCACGCATCAGGTAGACATGGTTGAATTAAAGTGCGGGAACACAGGGTAGAATAATTATAAATACTATAACAACCTAGCGTAATTGTTTTCATTCTGAAAATCTTACAGGAGACTGTGATCTCTATATAAATTAAACTAGTAAACGCTCTCTATTTAACACGCTCCTTGACCCAACTAAACCCAGTGTTACAAGTTCGTGATCTCCAATTTCTTTTTTTATATCATACGCAAATACGATGCAATGTTGCAGCAATAACAGAAAATATATTATTGCTCCCATAGCTGTATATATAATCCGTCAAAAGAAATAAAAAATAAAAAAATAAAACAAAAGAGAAAAAATATGATTCTTCGCCGGTGTTTGCAATACTACTTCTACCGATTAAACATGTCTCCCCTACCCGGCTGCACCCAGTTTTATGAGTGCCTGACCTCAGATTTTTTTTATTATACGCATCTACAATGTCAGTTTTTAAAATCAACAGCAAAAACATTGTTATTTAACCTATCCGTATATAACCTTTTTCTGAAAATGTGAGAAAAGTACTATTCATATTAAAAAAAATTACCAGTCTCTAAAGTTAAAAGAAGAAAAGTTTGAAAAAAAGAAACCGCTTAAAAATTTATATATATATATATATATATATATATATATTTATATTTATATGCATATATATATATTATGAACAAACGAAAAAACTTTTTTTAAAAACTAAGTAATGAAAGCATATATTTTTTTCGTTTTTATAACATTCCGTTGGCTAACACGAGGCAGCTAGATATTGTTAGACTCCAAATGCAAATAGACATGGCAGGAGGATTATAAATAGTATGAAGTTCCAAACCTATAATAATTTGTGTAAAAAACAAACCAAAACTACATAAATCAAGCTAGTATACCCCCTTTACAAAAAGAAATGCAAAAGTATACTTCAGCAATGTTTGCACAACGATTCGTACCTAGTTAAGGTGTTTCCTCACTTAACTGATCTCGTGCCTGTCCTAACATTTCCTTTTCTATTATACGAATTGTCAAGGTCATTTCGCAATATAAATAGGAAACATATTATTGCTTTACTGTCCATATTTAGGGAATATTATTTTCCGTTAGTTTTCTCTGTACTGTTTACATAAAATTACGGAACCTGTGGAAACTTTCATATGTAATGCATTGCTGTTGGAAATTCTGTTGGCGTTCAGGGTGAATGTAAACCCCGGGATATTATTTTAGCCATTTTGGTAAAACCGTAAAAGTATTAATCTAAATAATCTGGTTAATGTAGTGTCCGAACTTAGCTGGTTATTACGATTTATCTCCGATGTCCTTGTAGAAGTCGGTGACATATTTCCATTGTATGGACGACTGGCGTAAACAGAGACCTCATGGTATCATTATAGTATTTTAGACAGAACAGATACTACTTGGGAAACCAAGGAAGTATATTTAAGTTTAACATATGGCCCCAAACAACATAATTTATTTAATTTTTTATTATTTTGCATTGTGTCCTCGATGATTGGGAGATCCTATTTATTAAAATGAGGATAGAAGGTGATAACCTACTACGAATATTAATGTAGAATATCTCTATACTAATTTAATGTCCGCAGTAGGTTTATCCCATTCTATCCTTCTATTTAAAAAAATGACTTTGCGATCGTATAATTTATAACCTGGAAACCGTAGCACACGTAAATACGTACGGTTAATGTACTACGGTATTAATATATAGGTAAACTCTTATTTGGCAAAAAAAAAAATAAATAAAAAAAATAAAAAATAAAAACTAGAATATTTAAAAGAAAAAAATGTCTTATGAATATTAATGTGAACCTAGGCGAAGATAGACATATAGATAAACATATATATATATATATATATATATATACATATACATACATATATACATATATATATATACATATGTATAAATATATACATATATACATATATGTATATATATATATATATATATAGATAGATAGATAGATATATAGATAGATAGATATGAGTGTGTGGAATTTGCTTTGATTGCTAGACATGAAAATCAATAAAAGGGTATGAACCACATTAACATGCGTTTACTAAAGATAAAAAAGAATGTATGCAGTAGAATAAAAATGGAATTGAAAACGTATAATCGGTATGTAAAGCAACATTTAAAAAAATCGTCTCATAGACATAAAATAGAATCGGGTAAGAATTCTAACTTCCTTACCCTTATCTTTCGAGCTATTTTGAACTAGCTCATTTTGTGTGACGTGGCGGTTAAATCTATGCACATCTACAGTTGAGTATTTGTCGCACAGGCATTAAAAGCCTAATTATTCTATTTAGAATTTATTAAAACAAATGTCTTAATATTCTCAGTCATGGACATGCGAGCGACTTTATAAATGGTAACTAATTGGCATCTTCATTTGAAAAGCGAACTTTTATTAATTAATTAGTCAATTTTTTATTGGGGAACCTTGTTGTCAATCTGATACAGGGAATACCACCGCATATTATCATTGAGTAATCTCAATTTTTACATGTGTGATAACCCATACTGACTAAGTAGTAGTAGTAGTAGCAGTAATAATAATAATAATAATAATAATAATAATAATAATAATAATAATCAGAGGAATGAGTGGAAAAATACAACGAACAACAATAATGAAAACAGTTGAAATATTAAGGAAAACTCTTGAATGTGATGACTAACACACATGAACCACAAACGCACGTAAGACAAACTGCTGCAGGGACAAAACATGAAGCGCTACATGGAACCAAGAACATTGAAGCTGCATAACTATAAGTATACTAACCCCATGCCATCCCCCATAACGATATCACCCCCCCCAAAGTGAGACCGAAAAGCAAATTAGAATCAAGATGGAAGGAAAAACCAAGGAGTGAGCACTGACCAGACCTCCGCTGGATAAGTGCGAAAAGAACTGGGACCTTGGAGAGGTGTATTGCCACTCTAATTCCAGTCTTGACCAGTGGCCACTACCAACGAAAAATCAATGGCAAGCAGCTGTTGTGATAATGCAAATTTATTTGCAAATGTTATCGAAAGAGATGGAGAGTACTCAGCTTCAAGGGAACACCACAGGCCGTCTTCAATGAGGTTTTTGCTAACCTGTATTAAAGCTCCTTGTGGGCCAACAACAACAACAACATCAACAATAATAATAATAATAAAAAAATAATAATAATAGTAATAGTAATAGTAATAATAGTAATAATAATAATAATAATAATAATAATAATAATAATAATAATAATGATGATGATGATGATGATGATGATGATGGTGGTGGTGGTGGTGACGACGACGACGACAACGACGACGATGACGACAACAACAACAACAACAACAATAATAATAATAAAAATAACTAGCAGGACCCGTGGAAATTCCACGGTCGTTAAAATCTTTTAAAATACATCAATAAGAAATTCCAAAATGAACGTATGGAAGCAAGTAGAACAAACAAACAACTTTAGTTTAAACTTTTATTGAAAGTCAATGCGATCGTAACTGATGCTGTTGATATTGCCAGGAAGTGCTGGTGATGATTGAGGCGGTGACAGGGACGTCGATCAGCTGCTTGGAGTGAGAATAGTGGTCAGTCAGCAGGTTCTTGGGAGTCAGACTGGGAATTTAAAAAAAAAAACTGTGTGACATTGCTGACATCGATTTTGTGAAAGTTCCGATGACCCCAAGTTGTTTAATATTCAGGACATTTTGGATTACACGTGTGAGTAATGAATAGGTCACAGAAAACTGCCATTGCATCTTGATAAAGCTGTTGTAAGTTCCTAGGACTTCCTGTAAATGTAGATGGTAGAATAATTGGTACACCAGAATAACCATCTTCATTCCTTGCTAAATGATCCATTAAGCCAGAATATTGAGCAGCTCTTGGTTGACTTTGATAGCTTTTAATGAAGTTAAATAAACAACCATCAACTTTTACATATGCAATAGACATTTCTATTTATTTTGAATTTTATTCAATGAAGATTTGGAAATTCATAAATATTTTTAAATCGAATTATTGATTTTGATTTCAATTAAATAAAATATACTGTAAATCTTTTAATAAGGAATAAATATTTATTTAAACCATAATTACTGAAAAAAAGTATTTTACTACATAAAAACGTTTATGGGGAGAAGGGTTAACTATTTTAAACCTTCACCTAAATAACGATTTAATGAAAAAAATGTTTAAAATGTTCTTGTATCTGTTTTATAATTTTTGTTAAATAAGAAAAATCAATAAACTTTGATAGCACTATTGTAAGAATCATGCTGAAAGCCATTCTTAATATGGGGAGGGGGTTAACTATTCTGAAACTACACTTAACAATGTAAAAAAATAAGGGAAAATATATGTATGAACAATAAATATTTCTTCAGTTAAATAAAATATACTGTAAATCTTTTAATAAGGAATAAATATTTATTTGAACCATAATTATTGAAACAAAGTATTTTACTGCATAAAAAAACGGTTATGGGGAGAAGGGTTAACTATTTTGAACTTTCACTTAAATAGCGATTTAATGAAAAAAAATTAATGGTCTTGTATCTTTTTTTAATAATTTGTTTTAAAATAAGGGGAAAAAATCTTTGATACCACTATTGTAAGAATCATGCTGAAAGCCATTCTTAATATGGGGAGGGGGGTTAACTATTCTGAAACTTCGCCTAACAATGTAATAAAAATAATGGAAACATTCTTTAGTTAAATAAAATATACTGAAAATCTTTAAATAGGAAATAAATATTTCTTTAAATAAATTAAATCGTAAGTAATGAAACAAAGTGTGTTATTTCATATAAAAAAATCGTTGTGTCCATATTTTATAGTATTTAAATATGTATGCCCTGTCGGTGGGCATTAGAAGATGATGAGTGCCTGTAAAAGAAGCAAAATAAAACGAACAAACCATAAGTAATAACTATGTAAACAACGTGAAGCTGTATAAATATTACAAAATTACTCAATTCTGCATTAAATAACACGAAAAAGGATTGATATGCCGTAAAACAAAAGCAAAACAAAACAGAACAAGACGTAAAATATGTTTTGACTCTGTGTTACTCAGTGTATTTGCGAATGGTGACTTTAGTGATTTATTTAATAAATTTATTCTTGGCTTTTGTAACATTTATTTCTAAACATATTTTTTGTTATGTAAGGCTCACTCCAAAGTAAATAAATAAAAAAAAAAGATAAAGTGGCCCAGTAAAAAAACAAAACAAAACAAAAACGAACTCGTAACGTTAAATGTAAAACAATATATTTATTACTGAATAAAATAGAATAAGCATTCCGTACTACAGAAGACATCGTTAAAAATGTAAGTAAAATACTATACTATTTAAACTGTGGAACGATACCTTCTATGCATAATTGTCTTTAAAATATTCCGCAAAACTAAATAGACAGTTCATATATATATATATATATATATATATATATATATATATATATATATATATATATATATATATATATATATATATATTGTTTTTTGTTCGGGAAGTTTTGGGAAATAAAAGGGTTTAATGATTTTTAACTAATAAAGATTGAACAATAAAGGGAGATAATTCACATTAATTAATGTTTGCGATGATGATGACGCGTTTCATTAATTAATGTTTGCGATGATGATGACGTGACACCGTACGGACAAGCATATTAATATATAGATAGTAGGAAGTATTTGTTGGTGAAGAATAATCTCTGATTATAGCTTTTGGGAAAACTCATAGTTAGTGTATTTACCACCACTACTACTACTACTACTACTACTACTACTACTACTACTACTACTACTACTACTACTATTTATAATAATATTTAGGAACGAAGAAAAAACAAATCTCATATCCCTAGATAACCAAGAGTGAAAGAAAATAAAAACAGAAACAGAGAATATTATGAAGCTCCAATAAATTCAAATAGATACGATTTTAGACATAATTGATTTACGCAGGTCCCAAAATATGAACATTTAAGTAGAAGAAAGCTGAGGAAAGAATATTGACTGACAAAACCTGTATGAGAATTGAAACTGAAAATTAAGATCAGCAAACTTTTTAAAAAGTCAAAGCGATAAACAAGATGCAAGCCACTAAAGGAATATATAAAAAAGTAAAAATGTGACTCGCAGGGAGATGCTAAACAAGAAACAGAAAAAAAACTAAAGCAAGAAATAGCAGCAAAGAAAGGGAGATTAAAACGATACAAATACAAATCAAACAGTGCAAGCGAAACATGACCTTTGGAAACAATGAAAGCCAATTCTATCAAAGTGTAAACTCATGAGTCTGGCATCACACTATACGTAATATAAATATCTGTGCGTGACGTTGCCAAGCGTATCAATAACATTGATTACAGTAAAGCAACTGGTCATTGTTCCATGTGGTCAAGATCAGAAGGAGAAAATCAGCGAGATCTTATTAATTGCTAGCCTTTGAAGTAGTGCCATAAAGTGCGGTGTCGTCTGCATGAATGCCTACGAATGAGATCTTTCCTAGAACTGCCCGCTTGGGGAACATTTTTCTGCTGGCCAGCTTCCGGACGACTACAATATCGTTACTTTTCAGTGCAATGTAGACAACTTCTTATTGCACCCTCCCCTTAAATAATACAAGTATGCCCAATTTGCACCATTAACGATTATTACATTACTGCCTGAAATTTATAAATCCTTATCCTCGAGTGGCCTACGGGTTTTGATAAGTTATGAATTGATTGTAAATATAAAGGAAAAACAAAAACAGAATAACCGAAACGACATAAACAAAACGCTATATAAGCATAATGTAGGAAGTATGATTAGAAATGCCGAATGGTTGAAATATATGGAAGAAGCGTCACAGCAAATCGGAGAAGGGACAGAAAATGAAACCAATAAGGAAACCCTGAACAACATTACGAAAAAATAGCAAACTGCAGATTACATGCTTTCATGCTCTCTGCAAAATACGAAAAGCACAACTGAGGTAACACATTTACAACCCCCCTTCATACTCCCCGACTACGCCCTTAGCAAAAAAAAAAATATCAAAAAGAAAAAGAAGACGAATACATGACCTACTATACATAGACCAAAAAACCCCAAAGGACGTAAAATGGCATAGATCGACTTCAAGAAAACGTACAAGAAAATTCCTCAAACATGGATAATAGAGAACCCGAGAAAATGCAAAATACCATGCAATATTACCAATTTAATTGACAATGCAATAAGAACATATGACTTCAACTGACGGCTGATACACAATGCATCACATTAAAACACAAAGAAGTATCTTTCAATGTGATCCCTACTGTTCATCATAGCCATGATGCCCTTAACAATATACTAATAAAGGGCCGAGTGGAATACAAGGTCACTAGTACAAATGAAAACATGAACCAGCTAATGTACATTAACGACCTAAAACTATTTGCAAAAAACCACGAAGGAACTAGAAACGCCAATCATCAAAACCAGTGGCTTCAGTCAGAATATCCGAATAGAATTCGGAATGGAAAAGCGTGCACTGCAGATTACGAGAAATGGAAAACTAGAAACAACGGAAGGTATGACACCACCCAACCACACTAAGCTAAATGCACTAGGTCAAAATAAGAGCTACAAATACTTATGAGTTCTGAATGCTAACACCATCAAAAGAACAGATATGAAAGAGAAAATTAGAAAACGATAACTTAGAACACGGAAAATCGTAGAAAGTAATCTATATAGCAGAAACCTAATAAACATGTGAACACATGGGCAGTGCCAATAGTAATATACTCTGGGCCGTTTATATGTTGGACCAAAGAAGAACCGAGTTATCTCAATCAAAAAAGCAGTAAAAACATATCAATGCACAATGCACTACACTCAAAAGGGTGATGCTGCCTGACGCTGTAAAAAGAACAGCAGAGGAAAATGACTGATTGTTATAAAGGGCTGTCTAAATGACACGGAAAAAGAATTGGAAAAATACATTATGCAGAACATCAAAAGAATAATTATTGCAGCAGTATACCCCAGAGGAATTAAAAATATATAATAAATAAAACAGAGGAATAAGATGAGAAAAAAAAAAAAAACGGGAAAAGACACTGTTGCACGGACGATTCATAAAGGATAACAAAAGATGAAAGTAATGAAAACACTTGGGTATAGCTACAAAATAAAAACCTAAATAGGAGAACTAAATCTCTAATAACAGCCGTACGGGATAACGCGATCATAACAAACTACTTCAAAGCAAGGATCGACAACAAACGAGAAAACAAAAAATGCAGACTCTGTACAAACAGAGACGAAACAATAAACCACATAATAGATGGGTGTAGCAAAATGTAGGTAAGGATGATTACGATTAACTATGTAAAGCGGTACACTGGGAATTATAAAAACAGCTGCATTTTAAAGACCCAGAAAAAGTGTACAAGCAGAAATCTTTATTAGTATTTAAAAACGAAATTCACAGACTCCTATAGAAAATAGATATAAAAACGGATAATCAATCAAGCAAAAAGAAACCCGGATGTCATAATAGTTAATAGATCCCAGATTTCATCGTTCCAGCAAGTCATAGAGACAGCGAAACAAGGCAAACGCCTGGAATTGGCAATAGAGTTCAAAGGGATAATATAGATGAATAAGATCAATATAAAATCACTAATAGTAGGAGCACTAAGAATATCCCCCCCCCAAAAAAAAACTTGAAAAATATTGGAGAAATTGGAATTAGAGGGATGTCTGAGCAGATACAACAGATAACAATAATTAAAATGGTTGAAATATTAAAAGACATCTTTGAATGCGGACATTAATATACATGAGTACTAGGTACAAGTTGGACATAAAGAAACTGTTAGAGAGGTAAAACACAAAAAAGAAACAACACATGGAAACATAAAAACAGAAAATACTCTCTGCGCCCGACCCTCTCCCACAAAACAAGTGTCACCATAAACTGGCACTACAAAAATAATCGAGGCGGGTCAAGGAATATAGAAAGACTAATAAGAGAAAACACTATCGAGACCTCCACGAGATGAGCGCGAAAACTACAGGGACCTTGGTGAGTCTTATTGCAAATACGGGCGCCCCTTCCCCCGCTAGTGGCGAGCAAACTAAACGTTAGCTTACTTGACCTGACGTTTCGCCGAATAGATGACTCGCTGCCTTCCTGGTTAGGGGAAGTCTTTGACCTATGACATCATCATTTTCTGGCGCCATCCACTCTGCATATTTATCGCACGCACGCTGTAATCAATATTTTAATCTTTTAGAGACTCCATCCATTTGGTAAATTTCTATGGAAGTCACACAAGACAAGGTATGAATCTATATGTAAAAATGAGGTGACAATCGAACCATCATTATTGCGACGGCAAGAGATGTTAACTAATCTTGTTTTTAATACATCAAAAGCTATTCTTAGGAGAATAAAAGTCAGCGAGAAGAGAGCCCCACATGCATAAAGTTCTTTAAAAAATGTACTGGTATAGAAAGCTTTATGATAAAAAGATATGTAAAAAAAAAATCCTACACTTTCCTATTCATTTTTGTCGGAAATGTGGACATCGATTATTATCAGGTAATACTTAATCAATTAGGAACGGCAAAATCATTCTATCTGCGATCATATGATATTAGTTCTCGGTTTTCGCATGTTGACATCGTGTGACTTGTGTAACACAATTTTCCAATTTTATAAACAATGTAGAACCGTGCTGAGCCGTGATTAGCGAGTTTGATACCATGTGTTGTTACATGCCCTATAATTATAATAGATTAAGGATATAATGTCCCAATGAATTATCTTTTAAATCACTGCAGACAAGGCGGGAAGCCATTTGATGAAAAGGTGTGACAAGAAAGAAATGTTGATTATCACATAAACAGGAGATGTTTGGAAATATCAAAACAGCAATTGATAAAGACCAATACACTAACGAATCAAACGAACTGGAACAAAGGAATACACCACGTAATTAAGACGGGCGCATTGTTTTGCCAACTTCGGTTTTAACAAAACGATGACCTCATCGACTGCCCCCCGGGATGAACAAGAAAGCAAATAATCAGGCAAAAATAAAAAGATGCACATTATTTCATTTTATACATTTTACCTGTTTTATATTCTTTATATGTATTTTCTTCCCATTGTTTTTGACACTATAGTATGTCACTGTCCGGGAAATTATTTTCCAACCATGTTCCACATAAAAAATATTGGCATGCAAAGGAACTATTTGCTAATGAGCTAGAAAAACCCCCGAACAACTCGGTATTTTTTTTGTAAAAAAAAAAAATACAGATGAAAAGAGACCTGCTTGGCGTATCAGCCATTATTCTTAATATACATTTCTTTTGGGAGAGCTTACTTCATTTATCACACTCATGTGTATGTTGTTAACAATCTCGGAAACTGCAGTTGGGAATCGAAACTCACTAATGATATATATATATATATATATATATATATATATATATATATATAAATATATATTTATATATATAAATATATATATATAAATATATATATATTTAGTAATGTATATATATATATATGTATATGTGTGTGTGTGTGTGTGTGTGTGTGTGTGTGTGTATTCTCTGTTTTTCTGTCAGAGAAAAAAAACCCAGAAAAATATGTGCAGATATAAGCCGGTAATTCGCCGAGTCGGAAAACTTTTGTAGGCAAAGAGAAAAACATAGAAATCGTTCGGTAAGAACAAATGAATCCACAAAATGTTTGTTTCTGTTACCCATCGTAACCAGTAATTGTAAAGTAAAGCTTATGGATAGCCTATTAGTTACAATACCTCACACAGTAAATGGCCAAATCGTTAATTCGGACCTCTAATAAAATGGACGTTTTGATAGTTTTGTTTACCCACGTGACATAGAGTGGAATGACGGATTGAAAATGGAAAAAAAATTGCCGCCTGAATTTTTCCAAAGATAACATTTTACAAAGCATAACAGACGTAAAAAACACCCGACGCAAATTAGAAACGTTAATATTTTGAAAATAGAAAAATTAATTACAGAATAAAGCATAATGTAACACATACGATGACAACGATATATATATATATATATATATATATATATATATATATATATATATATATATATATATATATAATGATTAGTTTTTTTGGAAAAAGAATTCCAGCAGAGTGCTCAATTAAAAGGAAAATCCAAATTTTAAGAGCGTACTTATATTTTGTGTACAGAAAGTTGTTAGTTGAGACAGGTCATTTTAAATCAAAATATTTTTATTATTCTATGTAAGACAAAAAAATTCATTCGAAATATTATAACTCGTTATCCTATATAATTTCGATGTCTACCATCTCTTCAGAGGAGAAAATATTAGCAAATAATTATAATTATTCATTGCAGTTTATTGGATCATGAGTTGTGCGTGGGTAAAATTTTGTAGTTCAATGGTATGAATATAGTCAAACAGTGCTTTACCAAGAAAATTTTTACTTACCTAATATATCAACAATAACACTCCCTACGAGGGGTATGCAATAAGCAATGCCCCTGACCCACTATCAATAGCAGTAGACCAACGAAACAGTTATTAGTCTTTCTCTACATAGGAACCACACAAAGTTATACATTTCTCCCATCGTATGATTTGGCTCTGGAGATCGTTTTTTGTAGAACACCCCAGGATGATCCTCCAATCACAACGTGACTTCAGAAATCAAAGCTGCATCATCTGGGAAACGCTTTCCTTTCAAAAACAAATTCATGGCTGGGAAGAGGTGGAAGTCAGAGGGTGCAAGGTCAGGAGAGAAGGGAGGATGGAGGATTATTTCCTAACCACGCGCCCGTGCTTCTGATCTGGCGACATGAGAGTTGCAGACCAAAGCTTTGTCCTGCAGGAGCAGGGTACCTTTGCTGATCTTGCCCCGCCTCTTGATTTTGATAGCTCCCCTTAATTTCCTCAAAAGTGAAGTATAATAGGCTCCTGTTATTCTGCTACACTTTGCCAGGAAACCTGTCATCACTACTCCGTCCTGGTCTCAGAAGACTTCGAGCATGACCTTGCAAGCGGAGGGCTGCACCCTTGCCTTCTTTGGAGGTGGTGAGTCTTAGTGCTTCCACTGCATTGACTGGGCTTTGGTCTCTAGATAATAGTGATGGACCCAGGTTTCATCCTGTGTAATCAGTCTTTTGAAACAATTTGGCTCATCTTCTTGACACATCTCCAAATTCATCCTCGAGCACTCGACGCGTCCTCCCTTCTGGAATGGTGTGAGCAACCTGTGAATCCATCTGGCAGACACCTTATGCATAAACAAATGGTCATGAATAATAGTTTCCACAGACCCTGTACTAATCTTTACATCTTTGGATATTTGACGAATAGTAATGCGCCGATCTTTCAAAATTGCAGCCTCAACTTGACGGACAGATACCTCATCAATGGCAGAAGGGGGTGGCGACCAGGCCATGGGGCTGTTTCTACAGACTTCCGGCCATGTTTGAATTCACGATGCCAGCGTTTTACAAGGTCATATGATGGGTCATTATCACAATAATTTCTTTTATTTCATCAAAAGTCTCCTATGGTGTGCGTCCTTTCAAATACAAAAACCGGATCACTGCTCGACATTCAACAGGCTCCATTTCACACCTGACTCAGTTCAAACACCTGTAAAATAGAAACCACAATTAGTTCAGAGCTGTACTTTGCTACGTAACCCGTAGAGATAAAAATTATAGCTCATGCAAAATTTCAGCTAGATCATACAACTGGAAATGGGTCAGGGGCACTACTTATTGTACGCCCCTAGGTTACATTAAAAATATAACACATACCACACGTCAAGGTATTTATATTGAATACATACATTTTATTCATAAAACAATGAGGATTACACATTTTAGATTAAAGCTCCATCTTTATTATAAAACACATTCATCCCATAAATTCAACAATCATTAATAAGAAATATTAGGAAAACTTCTTTATAAAACTTTAAAAAGTAATATATTAAATCTACAAGTTATATACATAATATGAATATATGCAATAAGAATTCTTAAATAAAGAATAAACATGCAGCCAGCGAAGTTTTAACCTAATTAGTCTCACATGTTCTCCTTAACAGACCCATGACATTGTTAGTTTAAGACAAGCAAAGCTTATACAAATAACCCATCCGAACACATATAAAATCCAAACCTATTACGTTGATGGCAGACCTATATTAACCCAGTTTCTCGAAGTGATGCCTCACGGAAAGCCTCTCCATCGATATAAATGTCTAAATTTTCATACCCCCACATCTAAGTAAGAAACTACAATGATGCCACGAAGTTCATACTTAAATAAAGTCAGCTCCGGTGATTTAAAGTTTTAAACATAACCGTTTACTACAGGAAGTGGTGACTTCCTTGTAAACGATATACTCCCACTCAACATCTTACCAATGCAGCATCCAATAACTTACACCTACATTTAAATGCCTCCCCAAAACAGGAGCGGATACATTCGTTTTCTATAACTATATAATGAAACGATAATTCGCTTTCAATAACTATAAAATGTAACGATACGTCGTTACCATTAAACTCCATATTAATATAGAGTTTGCTTTCAATGAACACTCGCGTTTTCCCCAGGTTACAATGGTAAATTTGTTTTGAACCCCATATCTCGATTTGTTTTTTGATTTCCTGAGTCGCTGATACACACACACACACACACAAACACACACACACACACACACACACACACACACACACATATATATATATATATATATAACTACTTCATTTAACCACATAAAATTAATATACGAAAGTATAAATTTATGCGTAAACTTAAAGTATTTACTTCAAAAGTGCTCAATACGTAGGTAGAGCTAGTTAGTAATTTATAAAATATATATGGCGATTAATTAATACACTGAATATTCCGCGTTTCATCCACTCTAAGATTCCTCAGGCTTATGCGCGAATTCTCTGGTTGTTTATCGTTTTTATATGGTCCTATTCTATTAAGGATTTAGTTAGCTAACCATCTTTCTAGTATCCACCGCGCCCCTTCCTATCAGCCAATGGGCATGCATTTTATCGGACAAAGGGTCTGTTTTAAAACTAGGTTAGTGTTTTTTTTGGTGTTTTTTAAATTTTTATTGTTAGTTTATATATATAAATGTACATATGTGTACAGGTAGAATTAGCAAAACAATGCTTCCTCGAGAAAACAAACAAATCAAACAAAACCTAGAATTAAACCAGTGGGCAAATACTACCGAAGCAATCACCTGGTTTAAAAATATAGAAAACAAAGATAAATGTACGTTTATACAGTTTGACATCATAGACTTTTATCCCTCGATATCCGAAGAACTTTTTAACATTGCCCTAGAATTTGCCGAGGCATACACTGATATATCCTCGGAAGAAATCAACATCATTAAAAAATGTAGAAAATCAGTTCTAATAAATAACAATAACTAATGGATAAAAACTAAAATGACAAATTCGTTTGATTTGGCGATGGGTACCAGACATTCTGCAGAGGCATCAGATCTTGTGGGATTATTCACTCTATATACCCTCACAAGCATATTCGATACTACGGATATCGGCCTATATAGAGATGGCGGACTAGCTATAATAAAAAACTCCAACAAAGTCAAGGGAGAAAACTTTAAGAAAATCATACACAAGGAAATGAAAAAATTAGGCCTAAAAGCAGACGTATCAGCTAACATAAAAATAACAAACTTCCTGGACGTCACGTTAAATTTAGATAGAAAACACATATGAACCCTATTAAAAGATAACGCTACTCCAATTTACGTAAACCCTAAGTCCAATCACCCACCATCAATTATAAAACACATTCCTAAATCGATCGTAAGTAGACTCAGTAATAACTCAAACGATGAAAATGCATTTAACAGGTCAACCAATATCTACGAAACAGCCCTAAAAATAGTGGATACAAAAAAATCGATATCAAATAGAAGCAACAACACACCAATAACTATAATAAAATTAAAAATAGAAGAAAAAGAACTATAATTTTGTATACGGCCCCATACAATCAAATGTTAAAAATAAAACTTGGCAAGAAATTTCTAGATCTTATTGAAAAACACTTTCCCGCAACCAACCCCTTACACAAATCCTCAATAAAAATA